>NC_059426.1:10544267-10844267 GCF_021028975.2 Sphaerodactylus townsendi | reverse complement strand
CCCTGTTTCCCCGAATATAAGACATCCTCTGAAAATAAGACGTAGTAGAGGTTTTGCTAAAGTGCGAAATGTAAGGCATCCCCCGAAAGTAAGACGTAGCAAAGTTTTTGTTTGGAAGCATGCCTGACGAACAGAACACATAAAAATAAGACATCCCCTGAAAATAAGATATAGCACATCTTTGGGAGCAAAAATTGATACAAGACACTGCCTTATTTTTGGGGAAACACGGTAGGAGTTTTTAACTTTATTACCCTTACCTTTGCCATGGCAATTGCAGGTCCCTCTGTGTGTCCTAATTGTAATGACCTCTGGCCATATGGCAGAGGTGTATGGGGTCCAAACGGCACATGGAGACAAAGCGCCTTCTGGGCGCACCCCCCCAGGAGCCCCACCTCGGCCGCAGGGAGCCCGGAATGCCCCGACCCCACCCACCTGCAGAGCGTGTGGAGTTGGGCCTTCCTCAGCCCCGCCCCCTGGCCTGCCCGGAGATCAGGAACGTGGCCTCGTCCCCCTGCTTTTAGCAGGCCCAGTCCTGCCTTGCACTGTCTTTTTAAGTTATGGTGAAATGATCACCATAACTTGAAAATATAGTCCAAGGCCCTGGCTTTGGAGATCAGGAATGTGGCCCCGTCCTCCTGCTTTTAGCAAGCCCAGTCCCAGATCTATCTTTGGACTATCTTTTCAAGTTGGACAGAGTTAAGGAGTTTTTCAGTGATGGCACAAATTGGACCAACCCTTTTTAACTTTTAGTGTGCTGTATTGTGAGGAAAACTTTTAGCGTGCCGTGTTCTGCAGCTCTACATTGTACATTTTTTTAAGTGAAGAAAAAGTCAGTTTAAGATACTAACAACCTTATTATCGCTATAAATGTCCACTGCTGTCTTTTCCTTCTTCTCTTTGATCATTTCTGTTTTGCTGTCTTCTTCCTTGTTAAAGCTCTGGAGGCTACAGCTAGGCTCAAAGACACATGGCGCCTGGTTGAAGCCCTAGCTGTGTTTATGACATACGCTTTGTCGATGCTTTGATATTTGAGCTTCCTGAATCATTCCTTTTATTTTTATGTTTGTGCCTAACACTTTCCTCCTCTGATCAGCCAAATCTAACAGTTTGTAGACTAGAGAGAAAGCATACTGGTGTTCTGAATCCTGGAAGAGGAATTATCTGCCATTCTGCCTCAATAATGCAGGACCCTGATAGAAGTTCTTTATGTGGCCTGCCATGAAGAAGAAGAGCTTGTATTTATGCCTTTCTCTCCTGTAAGAAGACTTAAGGCAGCCTACAAACTCCTTTTTCCTTCCTCTCCCTGCGACAGACAGCTTGTGGAGGAGGTGGGGTTGAGAGAGTTCTGAGAGAACTGTGACTGGCCCAAGGTCACCCAGCAGGCTTCATGTGTAGGAGCGGGGAAACAAATCCAGTTCACCAGATTAGTGTCTGCCACTCATGTGGAGAAGTGGGGAATAAAATCCAGTTTTCCAGAGTAGAGTCCACTGCTCTTAACCCACTACGCCACGGTCAGAACTGTTCGGAGCTATGTTTTTCCTCTGGCTCTACATCGTATCAATTTTGCAAAAAGTTAATATGTCTGTGACTTGAGCACTTCTAATAAAAATTCAGCGGTATTTCCAGTTATCCTGCCATCGCTATTATTCAGCAGGTGAATAAACTTTGTATGCTCCGAACAACTTTTCTTATTCCTTAGAGCCGGGACAAGTAGGGAGAGTCTAGGTAACGCGTACCTCTGGCAAGAAGACATAATATGCTCGAGGGTCTCAACAGTATCCTGACAATATGCACATGTTCTCTCTTGAAGTGGAATATTCAACTGTCGACCCTTGAGAACGGCAGAGGGGAATGTGTTACATCTAGCTCGAGTAATAATCCATCTCTGCCTGGGCTCTGACAATTGGGATAGATATTTAGCTGTGAGGCTAATTTCAGGATAGATTCCAGGGAGAGCAAGATGCCCTGGCTGCACTCAACAGAAATTGGTATTCCTGGTCCAGTAGCCTTCCTTTTAGGGATAGCCAAATTTCATTTGCAGACTGCATTAAAAAGGTTTCTAAGGAGAGACCTAAAGAGGTTATTTTTGGGGGGGGGGGGTGCATTCAGTAATGCTGATCAATGGGCTGTGGCATGGTTTTTGCTGACATAACTTTGCACTTGAAAAAGTGATCCCGACCCAAAAGGGCTCAAGGAGTCAACTAACCATGTAAACACACCCTTTGACGCTGGTGCTGAATATGCATTCCTGTAATGGCTATACCAGCATCCTTGCATTGTTCTTCCACACTGCTCCCCATTGCTGGCGTATGTGTCTCTGTTATAAATACCCCTTATGCTGGCACAAGTGGAATCTACCTTCACAGAACATCCCCCCCACCCCACATTTGGATTACCCTGTTATTGAAAAAGAGCGTTCTTTCTAGGCTCTCCTAATCTGGCCATCTTGATCGATACTATCATAACATGAACTATTCTGTTTGTTTGGAGGGTTGTTTGGGGGAGCATCATGTATACATGCTTTAAAAACAGTACAATAAATAAACTGAAATTCAGCTTCTGATGGCAATATTAAAGTGTGACATCTAGAACTTTGAAAAAGAAAAAGAGTTTGGATTTATGCCCCACTTTTCTCAGCCATAAGAAGTCTCAAAGTGGCTTACAATCAGTGGTGGGATCCAAACATTTTAGTAACAGGTTCCCATGGTGGTGGGATTCAAACAGTGGCGTAGCTCCAATGGGGCTGGGCGGGGCATGATAGGGGCATGGCCGGGCATTCCGGGGGCGGGGCATTAATAATTTCTCTGTTACTGTAAAAAAAGTTTTTAATTTCCAGCTGCTATCTTTCTGTCCATAATTTAAACTCATTGTAGCAAGTCCTATCGTCTACTGCCAACAGAAGCAACTACTTCTCCTCTAATTGACTGCCTGTCAAATATTTAATACTTTCAAATACTTAATTTTGTTTCTAGAAATCAAAAGAAGGATACTTTCCCTTAAAAACAAGGAACTTCTTTTACTCTATATTACTAAAACACATGCTCTTTAAAACAGAGTCTAACAGGGGAGAGAATTATCCTGTTTTCTACCTTCGCTAACCAGCCACATAGGAAGCAACAGGACTTTATGATTTTTGGACCTAATGGAATTTCTAACAGAAAAGCAGACCCAATTAGTAACCCCCTCTTGGCACACACAAATAATTAGTAACCCACTCTCGGGAACTGGTGAGAACCTGCTGGATCCCACCTCTGCTTACAATTGCCTTACAAATGACTGTTTGATAGGACAGATGTAAGGGTCTGTTACTCCAGTCAATAATTGAGACTCATGAAGGTATCAAGAACCTTTATTGAACTGTGTCAGTACCCCAAGCCTGAGAAGCCACAGCTGGGGGCTCTGCCTTCTGTCCCTAGTATATATCAGAAAACATTTGCTCATTCAGCATCCCCCCTCCCCCCTGTTCCCAAAACAATTTGCACAAGATAAGAAAGAGTATGAAAGAGCATTGTTATGGAATTGTAGCCTGCAAAAATACTCCCTCCTTGTCCCAGGAAATGGAAGATAATGGGGATGTATGCCTGAATCACTAGTTACAAAACGAAGCAATAAAAAAGCCATCCAAGCCCCAAGCGCTGATAATGAGCCAGGTGTGGCTGTGGGCTGAAGCAGGAAAAGCCATCGGGAGCTAGGCCTGACAACAGACTCTATGGCAGTGATGGCGAACCTTTTCGAGGCCAAGTGCCCAAATTGCAACCCAAACCCCATTTATTTATCGCAAAGTGCCAACCCGGCAATTTAACCTGAATGCTGAGGTTTTAGTTTAGAAAAAAACGGTTGGCTCCCTCTTCCTCCACCCCACCCGTTCAAGCAGGGACCAGCCTGCTCTAGACTCCAGCAAGTCCCGCACGCACCGCTCTGTGCCTCTCTAGCATCCCTGTTCTGTCAGCTCTCTCTTGTCTCCTGGCAGCAGCAGCCAACTCGGAGCCAGCCTTTGTCCCTCTCCCTTGCTCACTCACAAGTGTGCGCGCACTTCATTCTCAGTGACCCAAGCCAGCCTAGATGTGTGTGGGGGGGGGATGATTTTCTGCCCCCCACATGATGAACACTGTGTGCACGTGCCATAGGTTCGCCATCACTGCTCTATGGTATTATACCCCATTGAAGTCCCTCCTCAAAACCTGTCTTCCCCAGGCTTCACTCTCAAATCTCCAGTAATTTATTTATGAGAGTTGGCAACCCTGGTTTTCAGAAGAGAAGAAGAGTTTTGATTTATACCTCATTTTTCTCAAACATAAGGAGTCTTAAAGTGGCTTACAAGCTCCTGCCTTTCCCCGCCTATAGCAGACGCCTGCTCTGAAGAACTGTGACCAGGTAACCCAGTAGGCTTTATGTGTAGGAGTGAAAAAACAGACCTGGTTCACCAGATTAGAGTCTACTGCTTTTATGGAGGAGTGAGGAATCAAACCCAGTTAAGAACATAAGAACATAAGAACTAGCCTGCTGGATCAGACCAGAGTCCATCTAGTCCAGCTCTCTGCTACTCGCAGTGGCCCACCAGGTGCCTTTGGGAGCTCACCTGCAGGATGTGAAAGCAATGGCCTTCTGCTGCTGCTGCTCCTGAGCACCTGGTCTGCTAAGGCATTTGCAATCTGAGATCAAGGAGGATCGAGATCGGTAGCCATAGATCGACTTCTCCTCCATAAATCTGTCCAAGCCCTTTTTAAAGCTAATCATCCAGGTTAGTGGTCACCACTCGTCACCACCTCCTGTGGCAGGCAGCATATTATCTCCAAACACCCAATCAAAGCAAGTTATGCGGAAGAAGTGTTTCCTTTTATTAGTCCTAATTCTTCCCCCCCCAGCATTTTCAGTGGATGCCCCTGGTTCCTAGTGTATTGTGAGAAAAGAGAGAAAAGTTCTCCAGTTTAGGACTCCACTCTGCTCTAATTTAACTATACCAGCACTAGGTAGGGAACTCCATGCTCCAGATGTTCCTCCAGATGTTCAGGAACTACAATTCCCATCTCAGCCCCTACCAGCATGGCCAATCATGGGCTGGGTGCTGACAGAGGCTGATGGGAATTGTAGTTCCTGAACCATCTGGAGAGCCGCAGGTTCCCTACCCCTGCACTATACCATGCTGGCTCTCATATCTAGCATGCCCATTATAGTCTTGAACTTTTATCCCTGCCTGCACTATTCTTTCCTTCCGTTTCATTATGTGTTTGCATGAAAACAAATTGCACTTTTTTCGTTACATCTTCCAAAGGAAAAGCGTTGAGGAGACTTTTATTGGGAGTGATCACAGGTAGTTAAAACCTATTCCGCTGATCTACTCAAAGGTCATTAACAAGAGAGAGAGTGAAGTCAGAGAAGTGTTTCTTGTACCCCCAAAGACTGGACTGAAGCAAATAACATTTGAGCAGGGAATTCTGTGGAGTTGACAACAGATTAGTAAGGGGGGGGGGAGGATTCAGCTCAGTGGAGAGGCAGAGCGCGCCACTCCCGGCGCGGATTTTCCACCATTCCTCCTTTACTGGCACTTGGTCTGGGTGGAGAGGCAATTCCGCCAGCCTGTTGCCGCAGTGGCCATCCCCGATGCTGGGAGATGGCACTGGATGTGGTGCCAGCATCCCAGTACCCTGCCACCGTCATAGTGGGGGCTGGCTGAGGGCGTGGCCAGGGAGGAGCCCACAGTAATCAACTTCCTCCTGGCTATTCGCCGCCTTACACCAGCAGCCAGAATTTTAGACTTATGGCACCTAAAAAGATGCCATAAGTCTATTAAGCCCAGTGGGGGCTTCTCAGCCTTCCCGCACCACTGGGAAGCCCCTATGGCAGTGATGGTGAACCTTTTCAAGACCGAGTGCCCAAATTGCAACCCCAAGCCCACTTATTTATCACAAAGTGCTGACACGGCAATTTAACCTGAATGCTGAGGTTTTAGTTCTGCGTACACCAGCCACTCTGCCCTACGCTGCTCCAGTGCCCCCACCCCCCCCACCCTCCTTCACCCCACCCTCTGCCTCCTGACTCCACCTTGCCTCGAGCAGGGGCCAGCCTGCTCTAGCCTCCCAGCAAGTCCTGGGCGTGCTTTGCTCTGTGCCTCCTCTCTAGCATCTCCTGCCTCCTGCATCTGCCCCACCCTCGGGTAGCAGCCATCCAGAGCACAGACCCCAGGCCCGCCAGCCAAGTCCTCCCTGCTCTCCGTGGGACGTTGTGCCCAGTGGCCCAAGCCAGCCTAGATGTGTGTAAGTGTGTGTGGGGTGTGTGTGATTTTCTGCCCTCAAGCATGATGAACCCCAGCGATGGTGGCTCCCACAGAGAGGGCTCTGAGTGCCACCTCTGGCACTCGTGCCATAGGTTCGCCATCACTGCCCTATGGAAGCAGTGGGACAGCCGCTTGGCCTTTTGGATGCGAATTTCTGTGTTGCAGCTTTGGTTTCTTTTACATGCCCAAGAATAATGGATGTATTTACCTTCAGCATAGTAATCTGTGGAGAGCTTTCTTAAGAGTTCCGTGGAGAAGACCGGCACATCGTAGCACTTAAAATCTGCAAGAAAAACATCCAGAGATTTAGCCAAATACTCCCCTCTAGAACTGGAGGAAACATTCTAAAGGAATTTTAATAAGAATGTATAATGATCTTTCAGAATACACAGAACCTTTTTTTTTTGTAGATTACGATAATGCTGTGCAATAGGTTTGTGTAAGATGATTAGTCACAAATACTTGCGTAGATTTTAACTGCTTGGCGAAGGGTTTATTTAGTTATCTGCTTTTATTTTTAAAAGACTGAAGCCGTGCGCTAGCTGCCGTTACTTCCGAAATACGGCTATCGGTATCAAATCACAGTGTTGTCATCTAAGATGAGCTTAAACCAGGGGTCCCCAAACTTTTTAAACAGGGGGCCAGTTCACTGTCCCTCAGACTGTTGGAGGGCCGGACTAAAAAAAACTATGAACAAATTCCTATGCACAAATGATTGTAAAATGTTTGATTTCACCTTTCAGCCTTTCTGTCATGGTCTATTTTAGAACAGTGACCAAAGCATGCCGGCGTACAGGGTGGGCTCCTAGTCATTGTTGGTTGAAGCTGTGGGAATACTCTTCCCCGTGTAAAAAAAAAAAGCAGAACTTTCCCAATGAAGCATTCCATCTAACCCAGGACTCAGATATCTTCCTGGTTCTTTCCTCCCCAGCAGCCACAGCTTAGCCGCATTCGGCCAGCCTGGCTGGGATGCCAACCGGGAGTGGGGGTTGAACAGAAAGCCTGAGAGCAACATTGCCATGGAGTAGCCGAGAGGGAAGGGCGGAGCAGGAGTTGCCACATAAGGCTCTAACCTAAATGGGTCAGAAAAATGCATGGAGATTTGGGGTGCGCATCATGTAATTGTAATCAACAGCCGTTGGGGCCGGGTTCCTCCTCCCTCGAAATTCCCCACTCGCACATGAATCGGAGCCATCGCTGCCATGCTTCGGTGGGCCGGATAAATGCCTCTCAGGGGCTGGCATTTGGCCCCCCGGGTCAGAGTTTGGGGACCCCTGGTTTAAACCACAAGTGCATGTGTTTAGGAGGATATCTACCTAATCACAGAACGCAAGCAATCTGGATTGTAAATGTAATGTTGAAAATTACATGACTTTCTGTAAACTGTAATGGGCTGTATAATGAATGTGAATAATGCAACGAATAGACTTTATCATGTGTGTCTTGTAGTGCTGGCAGCCTTCTTTTTGTTAATTTTTATTTCAAAAGTTCCATTTTACGTATAGTGAATATCTGTCTGCTTTAAAATGGTTTACGCTGCAACAGCCATTCCCTACCACTAAACATAATATATACAGGTGTCAACACTGGGCAGTGAAGAGATCTGGCAGGAAGGAAGCTGATTTCTTTGAAATGTGGGGTTGGAGGAGAATTTTACAGATGTCATAGAGTTCCAAAAGGACTGATTAGTGGCTTCTAGGTCAAATCAAGCCTGAACTCTACCAAACGAAACTGAGGCTGCCTTACCTTGGTCACCTTGTGCATGAGAATACTCGCTTGGAAGGCATAGAAGCCAGTCAGCTAGCTAGCCACTGGGGCCAGCCAGGCCAGCTAGCTGTGTTGTGCTGGGGCAGCTGAAGAAGAAGAAGAAGAAGAAGAAGAAGAAGAAGAAGAAGAAGAAGAAGAAGAAGAAGAAGAGCTGGATTTATATCCCCCCTTTCTCTCCTGCAGGAGACTCAAAGGGGCTGACAATCTCCTTGCACTTCCCCCCTCACAACAAACACCCTGTGAGGTGGGTGGGGCTGAGAGAGCTCCGAGAAGCTGTGACTAGCCCAAGGTCACCCAGCTGGCATGTGTGGGAGTGCACAGGCTAATCTGAATTCCCCAGATAAGCCTCCACAGCTCAGGCGGCAGAGCTGGGAATCAAACCCGGTTCCTCCAGATTAGATACACGAGGTCTTTACCTCCTATGCCACTGCTGCTCCTAGGTCACAATTTCCAAGTCCTAAGCAAGGCTGTTAACAGTAGGGTGTTTGGGAGGTCTATCCTTTTTTACCTGTGTCCCCAGGATGGGCATGGGCCCTGTCACTCAAGAAGTCCCTACGCTGATGAAGGCCGCTCCACCCCCCCACCCCCCTTGGCCCTCTGGTCGCTGGGGAAACCTTGGCGTGTGGCAACCTGGCCCGCCTTGCATTGCAGCGTCTGGGAATTGGTGGGCAGTCCTTGCGTTGCCCAGAGCCTCACCACTTCCCCCTCCATGTCCCAGAGGCATCTGGAAAAGCGCTGGGCCGCAGCGAGCCAGCCCTCCAACCTTCAGAGCACTCAGGAAAGACCAGGCAGTCTCGGAGCCATGGGGACCTGCCCCAGCACACCTTTGAACTCCAGGACTGACAAAGAAAGCCCTGGAATGCTTCAAGCCATGCCTCCACCCCCATTAGCTGCCTGACTTGACCCATTGGACTGTGACCTGACTACGCTTGTGCTTGTCGCTCATTTGGCCCTGCTTGCTCAGACCTGGCCATGCCCTGCCTCCTGGGAGCACACTCACAACAACACAAGCCTTTATTAGCATACACGGGAGCACGCTCAAAGGGACTCACAAACTCCTGTCCCTTCCATCCCCACAACAAACACGCAGTGAGGTGGGTGGGGCTGAGAAAGCTCCGAAGAACTGTGACTAGCCCAATGCCACCCTGCTGGCATGTGTTGGAGTGCACAAGCTAATCTGGTTCACCAGATAAACCTCCACAGCTCAAGTGGCAGAGCAGGGAATCAAGCCCGGTTCTCCAGATTAGAGTGCACCTGCTACTAGTCCGATTATTATTCAGGAATCCTGCGTTTTCCAGATGTTCAGGGATCCATATCTCCCATCAGCCCCTACCAGCATGGCCAATTGGCCATGCTGACAGAGGCTGATGGGAATTGTAGTTCCTGAACATCTGGAGAGCCGCAGGTTCCCTACCCCTGCACTACACCATGCTTGGGAGACCTCCAAGTGTACTCCCAGGACCGTCTTTTCCACTATAACCTACAATGGGCCTTACAGTCAGCAAATGTGAATTTGCTTGGGTCTCTGGCCCAAGGGAGATTCATCTTGCCGCAACCAGGGCAAGGGCTTCGTGGAATGCTCTGTCAAGTGAAATAAGACAAGGCAGCAACACATTGCCGTTTTTGGACCTCCCTTTCACTCCACTCCATGTTATTTTATTTTAGTGATCCTATCTTGTATATTTATTTTCACATTGCTATAGGTAAATTGTACCATCCATCCATTTTATTTTATTTTTATTTATTTATTTATATTTTAGACTTTTAGGCCGCCTCTTCCCCAAAGGGCTCGAGGCGGCTCCCAACATGGCTGTTTCCAACAGCAACTCAAAAACAATATAACTTAACAAATTTAAAATTCCAGCAGCAATCATACGTAATTTAAAACAGCTCAACAATATAACTGTTCAAACACTTCAAACGGTTCAAACCGCATAGACAATCTAAACAGCTTAAAACAGTTTAAAACAGTTTAAAAACAGGCGCCCAATCCCAAGGCTAAAGGAGAGGGAAAAGATAAACAGTAAAGAAGGAAGAGAGGAAGAAAGGGAGGGAACAGGCGGGCCCAGATGGAATCAGCAATGGGCCCGACCGAGTTGGCAGAAGATGAAAAATTGGCGGCCTCAGTTTAAATCCGGCAGCCTCGGTCAGTGGGGGGCAGTAAAACCGCGGCCAGCCTCTCCAAAGGCCCGTGGAATAGTTTCTGAGGTTTTGCAGGCCCTGCGGAACTCCCCAAGGTCCCGCAGAGCCCGAACTGATGGAGGTAGAGCATTCCACCAGGCAGGGGCCAGAGCCGTAAAGGCCCTGGCCCGGGTCGAGGCCAGCCGCATCGTCGCGGGGCTAGGGGTCACCAGCAGTTCTGCCACCGCTGAGCGTAGTGGCCTATGTGGGACATCCATCCATCCACCCACCCACCCACCCCCGGAGGGCTCAGGGCGGTGAACAACCATATATAAACAACAACCCTCAGATTAAAAACAACATAGAATAAAATAAAACAGGAATCATATAAAAGCAGATAGCATCAATCCACCCCCTCCCCACCCTTATGCCCATGGGAGGCCAGATGTAACAGTAGTGATGATCCTAACCAGGCTGGCCAAATGCCTGGTGGAACAGGTCCATCTTACAGGCCCTGCGGAAACTCTGCAGGTCCCGCAGGGCCCTGATCTCTCTTGGAAGCCTGTTCCACCAGGTGGGGGGGCCAGGGCTGTGAAAGCCCTGGCCCTTGTAGAGGCCAGCCTGATTGCTTTAGGGCTCGTTGATTGAACTAGATTGTTGGGTTGTTGATTGAACTAGATAGATATGGCTTCCACTCCAACCCAATTCACTGCTATGGAAAAGTATGATGATGTTATTTTTAGGTAAATTTGTACATTATGTCCCCATCTTGGGTCAGGCGTTTTGCAAATTAGCGTCAAGTATAACTGCTTTTAGATTGTAGACTGGTTCTTGTATGATATTATGTTGTTAGCTGCCCTGAACCCATAAGGAGAGGGGTGGTACAGAAATAAGTAAATAAATAAAGGAATATCAGGGCTGTGACATGGAGACAGGCAACGGCAAATCAGCTCTGAATGTCTCCTGCTTTGAAAACCGTATGGGGCCACCATAAGTCGACTGCGACTCGATGGCAAAACACATGCACAACGGCATGGACTGAAAAAGGGGGATATGATTGAAGTCTATAAAATCATGCATGGGGTAGAAAATGTTGACAGAGAGAAATTTTTCTTTCTTTCTCACAATACTAGAACCATTGAAAATGCTGGGGGGAAGAATGAGGACTAATAAAAGGAAACACTTCTTCACGCAACGTGTGATTGGTGTATGGAATATGCTGCCACAGGAGGTGGTGATGGCCACTCACCTGGATAGCTTTAAAAGGGGCTTGGACAGATTTATGGAGGAGAAGTCGATCTCTGGCTACCAATCTTGATCTTCCTTGATCTGAGATGGCAAATGCCTTAGCAGACCAGGTGCTCGGGAGCAGCAGCAGCAGAAGGCCATTGCTTTCACCTCCTGCACGTGAGCTCCCAAAGGCACCTGGTGAGCCACTGCGAGTAGCAGAGAGCTGGACTAGATGGACTCTGGTCTGATCCAGCAGGCTAGTTCTTATGTTCTTAAAAAGAGGTCCCTGGAAATGAAATGAAATGAAGGGCTGCGTTTGAGTACCTGTATGAGCTGAAGGGAGAGGCATGCTAACTTGGAAATGCTCTTGTGGCAAAAACGAGAGAGGCAAATCCAGAGACGCTTTTCCAAACTGTAGCAACGGTTTTGTTCTTACAGGCTCAGTGATCTATGAACAGGCCGGCCAAACAAATGACATTTTCAGCAGCTAGCACCATATGTTAGTAATATGTCCCGAATCGGTCTCTGCGTTCGGCAGAGGCCAATTTACTGGCGATCCCTGGCCCCTCCATGATACGGCTAGCCTCCACCCGGGCCAGAGCCTTCACAGCTCTGGCCCCCGCCTGGTGGAACGCCCTTCCACCAACTGTCCGGGCCCTGCGGGACCTCGCTGATTTCCTCGCGAGGGCTCCGTGCGTACAAGACCGTACTGTTCCACCGGGCCTTTGGGGAGACTAGCTGTTGATAGGGGGCCCCTTCCTTCCTTCTTTCCCTTCTGCTCGGGCATTGTAATATCATGTGGCCCCTACCGCACTTCTCTTTCTGGTGTGTATGTTTTAGAGGGAATAGATGGTAGGCGCCATCTTGAGCTAATATTAATATTAGTTTTGCCAGCTGCATTTTAATGGGGTAGGGTTTATTTTTACTAGAGCCATCTTAACTTATATTTATTGTATTTTAAATTGATTGTGCTCTACTTGTATTGTACACCGCCCTGAGCCCTCCGGGGGAGGGCGGTTTATAAACCCAACAAATAAATAAATAATGTGCTTTGAGAGGAAAGCATCTTTCAATGTTTCAGGCGTCAGCCCCTACTTTGAGAGCTCGAAGGGTTAAGCTATCAGTGTTCCTTGGTGTTTCGCCTGTGATTTTTGTCTGATGGTGAAGTATTTATGTACTATTTTATTGCATTTATATCCCACCCGCTGCTATCCGGGATAGGTTCAGGGTGGCTAACAATATCAAAACATAAATTATTTCAAACATAAACAGTTTTTAAAAACCCATCAATTAAAATACCGCTTTGGTGCCCTGTTATTACAGTCTATTACAAGCCTTCTGAGTAATCAACCCACGAGGAGGGAGGGGCTGAAGAACAACAAACAAAACCAAACCAAGTGAAAATCGCATAAACTAAATAAAAATGAATAAGATCGTGAAGGGGAGAGGGGCTAGCAATGATATATCATCATCTTTAGAACTGAGAACCAGTGTGGTAGTCACGGTTAAAAGTGATGGACTCTAATCTTGAGAAACAGGTTCGATTCCCCACTCCTCCTCATGAGCAGCAGACTCTTATCTGGTCAATTGGATTTGTTTCCTCGCTCTTCCACATGAAGCCTACTGGGTGACTTTGGGCTAGACACAGGGCGATTCCGCACACGAGTAAAATAGGTTCAACCCAGTTCCCTAAGAAGGGTACTAACCTAGCTCAAAGCCATTGTTGTTCCCCACTGCAACCAGCTTGATCCCAGCTCGGAGGGCGGGATCATCCTGTGCCTCTTCGCCGCTCCATTCCGATTGGCTACTGTTCTACGGCCATGTTCCGTCTATCCCCACACACGTTATTAAAAAAACTGCCGCAGGAATGGAGGGACGAATGTGGCGTTTTTTGATTGGCCAGCTGCATGCTTGCCCGAAACACTCATCTGTGATTGGCTGAATGGGGGACTCCTGGCACCAGAGATTCCGCACTTTACTGGAATCGAGCTGAGTTCAAGCGTGGTTCCCTGAAAAAGTAGTCGTTCCCAACTGGAGTTGGAAATTTGACCGTTACACGGGGCGAAGCTGGTACAAAACCACGTCGATCCCAGTGGTTGTGCGGAGCACTTAGGTCGAACGCAGCTCGAACTTAGCTCGATAACCCAAGTGCGGAATCGACCACAGTTCTCTCCAAGCTCTCTCAGCCCCACCTGCCTCCCAAGATATCTGTTGTGGGGAGAGAAAGACGACTGCAAGCTGCTATGAGATTCTTTATGATGGAGAAAAGTGGCTATAAATCCAAACTCCTTCTCCTCTTCATTATTATCATCATGAGCCCCAAATTATACAGCAGATTGCTAGCGGTTCAAAGCAGCTAGGCATTTTCTGGCTCAGTGGAGGCTTGAAACGGAACAGAGCAATTGCTTTGTGAGGAAGAGAATCGGTCGTTTCTGTGGCCGCTAATAGTGGTCATTCCAGGTGAAAGCCTAACCGGGAACCATTCCAGCTCTGTAGCTAAACTGAGCCTGCAACCTCGGTGGGTGGGCGGACCATTGGCATGAGGAGGCAGGTTCATTGTGCATTTATAATGATGTGGGAGGAAAGGGCTTTTTTTGTGTGGATCGAGTGGGACGTATGCCCAGTTTGTAGCTGTCATTAGATGCATCAAAGCCCCTGGGCTTTGGCTGCGGCCTTTCAGTCTTATCTTGTAAAGAGGGACGGAAGAAAACACAGACAATGAGCCCTGCTCAATTATCCCGCTGTCCCCATCTGGTATTGACTGCAAGTGTGGAACGGCCACCCTGGGATGCCTTGCTGCCATAAACAGAAGACATCCCATCAGGACAACGGCCCTGGATTTACAGCCCCTGACGCAGCTGTTGGGCCCCTGAAATGTAATCGACCTTCGTAATCTGTATTTGTTTATATTGCTGTTTATAGACTCACTGACGTACCTTTTGGGAGTTTTAAATGAACTTCGTGGGAGAGGAAATCTTCAAGAAATAGAATAGATGCAATAGGCCTCAGCTGACAAATAGACTACAAGTCGGTAGCCGTCTTTGGCCTCCTGTGATTTGTTAGCGTTGCTGTTGCCAGCGGATGTTCCTTCGGAAGCTAACCCATCCTGCAGGAGGTCGCCGCCAAATTATCCCTTTGAAGCATTTTCTCTGGGGAAAAAGGAGACCCACGTTTCAAAGATGTGATGGGACGTTTCTAAGTTTGCGAAGTCTGGGTGGCGAGGAACCTGGGAGTTTGGGGGTGGAGCCTAGGGAAGGCAGAATTTGAGAAGGGAAGGGACATGAGCAGGGGATAATGCCCTAGAGCAGCAGTGGCGTAGGAGGTTAAGAGTTTGTGTATCTAATCTGGAGGAACTAGGTTTGATTCCCAGCTCTGCCACCTGAGCTGTGGAGGCTTATCTGGGGAATTCAGATTAGCCTGTACACTCCCACACATACCAGCTGGGTGACCTTGGGCTAGTCACAGCTTCTCAGAGCTCTCTCAGCCTCACCTACCTCACAAGCTGTTTGTTGTGAGGGGGGAAGGGCAAGGAGATTGTAAGCCCCTTTGAGTCTCCTGCAGGAGAGAAAGGGGGATATAAATCCAAACTCCTCCTCCTCCTCCTCCTCCTCCTCCTCCTCCTCTTCTTCTTCTTCTTCTTCTTCTTCTTCTTCTTCTTCTTCTTCTTCTTCTTCTTCTTCTTCTTCTTCTTCTTCAGTCCTTCCTCCAAAGAACTCCTTTTCTTTAAAGGAACTGATTGCTGTAGTCTGGAGATAATCTATAATCCTAGGGGATCGCCACACTGCACCTGGAGGTTGGCATCCCTGGGTGTTCAGCTTCCTGTGCTTAAACGGAAAGTGAAAAGCTGAAGTAGGCCAGGCAGGTGAGTCTCTTGCATTACTTAAGATAATTTCTTATGTCTATTTAATTGGGCATCCAGATTGTCACAAATGATAAAGCTTAGTTTGTTGAAGGACGCTTGGGAAAGGAAATAGCAAGACTTCTTTTTGGAACTAAGTGCAAGTGAAAATGGATCGTACTATAGGAATGAAGGTTACATTGTTAAATGTGGGGGGAAATTGGGGTGTTGTGGGGTTTCCTGGCTGGATGGCCTTGTTCTAGTAGCGTTTTCTCCTGACGTTTCGCCTGCATCTGTGGCTGGCATCTTCAGAGCATGCCAGCCACAGATGCAGGCGAAACGTCAGGAGAAAATGCTTCGAGAACGCAGCCATCCAGCCCGGAAACCACAAAGCACCCCAGTGATTCCGGCCGTTTGACAATACATTGAACATCTCTACATGGGAAAAAAAATTATTTTGAATCTGGGTCAAAAGTCATGGGCTAGTTAATCGACGGTGCTGCCAGGCATTATTTATTTATTTATATTTTATTTTATGACGTTTAATATGCCGCCCCTCCTCTTTTCAGGCTTGTGGTGGCTTACACTATCATATATGGCAATTTAAAATACCTTAAACATTGCAATAAATTACCATTATAATCCTCTCAAGATGACGATAGGATATAATCCAGCTCTTATGAGGGTTAACGAGGGTTAACTCATTGCACAAAAAAGGAAGGCAGGAAGTGAGGGGAAGCCTGATGGTATCATGGCTGCCTTAACTATATTGCCTTGAGCAATAAGATCATCTTCATACTTGTGATTTTTCCATTTTAGGTTGGGCAATACCTGGAGATTTGGGGGTGGGGGGTCGAGCTTGGGGAGGGGCTTCAGCAGAATGTAGTACCATAGTATCCACCCTCCAAAGCATCAGCAGAAGAAGAGTTTGGATTTATATCCCCCCTTTCTCTCCTGTAGGAGTCTCAAAGGGGCTTACAATCACCTTGCCCTTCCCCCCTCACAACAAACACCCTGTGAGGTAGGTGGGGCTGAGAGAACTCTGAGAAGCTGTGACTAGCCCAAGGTTGCCCAGCTGGCATGTGTGGGAGTGTACAGGCTAATCTGAATTCCCCAGATAAACCTCCACAGCTCAGGCGACAGAGCGGAGAATCAAACCCGGTTCCTCCAGATTAGATACACGAGCTCTTAACCTCCTACGCCAAAGCAGCCATTTTCTCCAGCGGAACTGATCTTGGTCATCCCATAAGAGTTGGAGAACTCTGGGTATCACCTGGAGGTTGGCAACCCTAAATGGAGGCCATATACCGGTTTGGATGAAAGTGGGTAACTCTTCTATATTTAGATTATTGTTTAGATTATTATTCCGCCACTTGGTGAAAATCCATCTGGGGTTTCCTCAGTGACCTTAAGTAGTGTTATGGTAGGCTGACCAGACGTCCCACTTTTGGCGGGACAGTCCCACCTTAAAACAATTTGTCCTGCGTCCTGCGGGTTTTTTCAAGTGTCCCAATTTTTTGAAGGCTGCCGCACTGCCTTCTGGGACACAAGGCAGTGCGGCAGCCTCCCACGCGCACGGCCGCAGGGGCACACGGCCTTCTGGGGCGCTCCCATTTCCCACCCTGTCACAGGGTTGGAAGTGGCGCTCCCATTTCCCGCCCTGTCACAGGGTTCCGCCCGCCTACCCGCCCGTCCCGGTTCACAAAGGTGACCAGATGGCTTTTCAATATGTACTTTATCTTATGGGCTTTTCAATATGTACTTTAGTTCTGGTTTTAACAGTTTTTATGATTTTTAATGATATTTTAATAATGTTTTAATTCGATGGTTAGATGGGAAGTGAGCTCCGTTGCCTCACAAAATTAACTAGCCTAGTTAACTAGAACACAAACAAAGGTCAACGTTGGTCTATTGGTAAGAATTAACATTTTATGAAAAACATAAACAATTTGGGAATCTTGAGACACTGGCTTTTTGTGCACACGCAGCCCACCACAGTGGTCAAACCTTGTATCTTGGGAACGTTTTCTGTGAAACCATTCTACACACCTCCTTTCCCCTCGCCTTTTTGGATGCTTTGATGACCATGGTGCTAGATCTCCTTAGGTTCCAACCAGTGGTGGGATCCAAAAATTTTAGTAACAGGTTCCCATGGTGGTGGGATTCAAACTGTGGCGTAATGCCAATGGGGCTGGGCTGGGCACGACGGGGGCATGGCCGGGCATCCCGGGGGCAGGGCATTCCTGGGCGGGGCTGTGGCAAGGACGCAGCTGCTGCGCCTGTCCTTGGGCAGGAAACAAATGCACGCAGGCGCAGGCTGCCACGCACGCCGGTGGACCTCCAAATAATTAGCAACCTACTCTCGGGAACCTGTGAGAACCTGCTGGATCCCACCTCTGGTTCCAACATTCCTTATGTCTTGAAAAGGGAAGGGCTGCAATTCTGGAAATACTCGCAGCATACCTAGCAACCAACCACAGTGATCTCTGAGGACTGGTTTTCTTGTCATAATTCCTGCCTAATCCCAACTGTGCTGGCTTAATTTGAACCGTGACTCACCAGTGCGTCGTCTTCCAACCGATTTCTAATGCTCAACCCCCGGAGGATGTTGTGGGAGAAGAAAGAAGAGATCGCCTTTCAGCAGATGTGGCATGCATATAGCATCTAAGCAGATTAAAGAGCATGTGATAATTGACCTCCCAGTCTTCCCCAGACTGCTGAAATGTAGTAATTTATTCTGCCATGCAAATTTCCAAACACATTTAGATCACAATCGGCTAGCATTTTGCTCTCATTTTAGCATTTACTTAATACATGTTGTTCATTTACGGTTTCATTTTTAAATGACTAACAATATTTATATTCATAGCGTCCCCGAGGAAGACTGTAATTGCAGCTCATGGATAATTTACTTTCAGCTCCTGCTTTTGTGATTTTTAAGTTTTCTCTAATTTCGAATCCTCATTAGCATCTATGAGAGAAGCCTGTTCTATGTCCAAAACCCCTTCAGAAATGCAGTTGTTCATACCCAAATATGTCTAGTGCTGTCAGGAAGTTGTTTGGCTGAGATGTAGATGAACCATGATTCAGTGGCGGCGGCAGTAGAGGAGGAGGAGGAGGAGGAGGAGGAAGAGGAAGAGGAAGAGGAAGAGGAAGAAGAAGAAGAAGAAGAAGAAGAAGAAGAAGAAGAAGAAGAAGAAGAAGAAGAAGAAGAAGAAGAAGAAGAAGAAGAAGAAGAAGAAGAAGGAGCAGGAGCAGGAGCAGGAGCAGGAGCAGGAGTTTGGATTTATACCCCACTTTTCTGTACCCTAAGGAGTCTCAAAGCAGCTTACAATCTTCTTCCCTTCCTCTTCCCACAACAGACACTTTGGCCCACTTCGCACGGGCTGTATACAGCGGTGTACGACCAGTAAAAACACCATTGTGGGGGAGGATGCACAGCTGGTGGTGGTGGTGCGAAGCCACACCAACCCATTTCCCCCACACAGTGGTGTTTCCATGACTTGCTGAATGAGCGAGTCTTTTAGAAAACAGCGGCAACCACCCAGTGCTGAGCAAACAGCACCAAGTGGCAGATGCCAATTTTTGGCATGCTGCTTTTCCCCCCACTTACCTCTTCTTCCCTGCGAAGCTCCGTGGGGACAAGGGGACACGCCTTCTGGCCCCCGACCCCCATGCCATCGCCAAGGCCACAGGAGCACGTCCCCTCATCTCTGCAGAGCTACGCAGAGCCCACCTCCCTCTGGAGGTGCCACCACGGGCTGCAGTGACTCCGGAGCTGCATGCCTGACAGTGTGCAAACGGCCCTGGGGGTTATCAAGTATGCTGATGCACCGCCGTTCTTTAGGCCCGTGCGGAGTGGGCCTGAGTGAGATAAGTGAGGCTGAGAGAGTTCTGAGAGAACTGTGATTGGCCCAGGGTCACCCAGTAGGCTTCATGTACAGGGGTGGGACAACAAACCTGGCTCTCCAAATTAGAGTCTGCCGCTCTTGACCACCACAACCCACTGGCTCATCTGCTCGATGTGCAAAAGGTCCCAAGTTCAATTCCTGCCATGACTAGCTAAAAAGATAAGTGATGCTAAAGATCTCTGTGATGCTAGTGATGCTAAAGGTGCTAAGTGATGCTAAAGATCTCTGCTTGAGACTCTGGAGAGCCTCAGCCAATCTGACCTTGAGGGACCAAAGACCTATAAAGCAGCTTCATGTGCTCAGATACAATCGTATTTTGCGGTTCGATTTTTTGTTTGTGAGAGAAAATGTCTGAGAAGAAGAAAAACTGAGGGAGAAGATGAATGTGCACGTAAAGGAAGAGATTCAGTACCTTCCATGAGACGCAGTGGAATAAAAGATGAGTTTAGGACCTGAGACAGAACTCGAAGGATGCTTTCTCAGTCCTCTCTGTTTCTCTTTATTACTTGTCCGCAGAGGTGGGATCCAGCAGGTTCTCACAGGTTCCCGAGAGTAGGTTACTAATTATTTGTGTGTGCTGAGAGGGGGTTACTAATTGGTGATTTTGCCACGTGATTTTTGCCTTAGTTACGCCCCTCCTCTCAGCAGTAGCGCGCAGAACTTGAAGCAGTCTAGCAGGAGGTGCACCGGCGTGCGTGGCAGCCTGCGCCTGCGTGCATTCGTTTCCCACCCAAGGACCTTGCCACAGCCCCGCCCAGGAATGCCCCGCCCCGGAATGCCCGGCCACACACCCCGTCATGCCCCGCCCAGTTCCATTGGCGCTACGCCACAGTTTGAATCCCACCACCATGGGAACATGTTGCTAAAATTTTTGTATCCCACCACTGCTTGTCCGGATAATAGTGTTTTGCTCTCTAGGGATGTTACCCTTTTGGATAAAACACATAAGCAGAAACAGATGTGAACTGTCCTGTCCTAGATGACAGAGGGTAACCTGATCTCATCAGTGCTCAAAAGTTAAACAGCTCCTGGTTCGTATTTGTATGGGAGACCCACCTAGGAAATCCAAGGCTGCTACTCGGAGACACACAACTGTAAACCCCCTCCGTTGATCTCTTGCCTTGAAAACCTTACAGGCTTGCCGTAAATTGCCTGCAACTTGACAGCCCTTCACATAAATGCAGGGTAATAAAAAAAATCATAACCAGATGAAGCTGAGCACGGAGCGGTCGATGCTAGGAGGACGTGTCATTTAACCACATTACTTTTAACCCCCTTTGATCATCTTTAATCGGAAATTAGATTCCCCCCCCCCCTTCTGGTTGGATAGGAACCAGGTTAGACAACATTTGGCAGACTCGTGATATGAATGTTTCCCCACTTTTTTATGTTTTTAAAAATATTGATATGTACAGGATATTAACCAGTTTGAGTAAAAGAATGGTGTGGGGGAGTGGCGGATTAACTTTGGCTATTCTTCTGCTCAAAACTATACCCACAGGATACTCCTGGCCCATTTTAGCTTTACACTGGAGGGTTTCTAGTTACAGTGGTGGAGAAAATGTTTTATGCTGGCATTGGTATTTTTTTGCACACTTTCCTCTGCTCTTTCCTGGAATAGTAGTTTGATGTGCAAGCTTTACATAAGCAAGCTGGTGGAAGAAGGAAATCAGAGGTGGGATCCAGCAGGTTCTCACAGGTTCCTGAGAGTAGGTTACTAATTATTTGTGTGTGCCGAGAGGGAGTTACTAATTGGTGATTTTGCCACGTGATTTTTGCCTTAGTTACGCCCCTCCTCTCAGCAGTAGCGCGCAGAACTTGAAGCAGTCTAGCAGGAGGTGCACCGGCGTGCGTGGCAGCCTGGGCGCCTGCATGCATTCGCTTTCCGGCCTAAGGACCCTCAGTGCAGCTGCTGAGTCCTTTTTAAGCCACAGCCCCGGGCCCCATAGGAATGCTCTGGCCATGTTCCGCCGTCGCCCCCCGCCTTAATTCCCCCATTAGTGCTACGGCACAGTTTGAATCCCACCACCATGGGAACCTGTTATTAAAATGTTTGGATCCCAACACTGCGGGGAATATATATATATTTTCTTTAATGTTGTTTTGTTTTTGTTTGGGGGTGATAGTAAGGAATGCACACATTGATTTGTTTGTTTATTATTTGCAAAATTTCTATGCTGCCCAGGCAGCCAATTGTAAAAAACCAAGGCAGCTAACAATGAAACCAAAATAAACATGCAATAAAAAACAATTAAAACCAAAAGTATATCACACATTAAAAGCACAAAGAACAGAAACAAGATGTGACATTGAGGGAGCAAAATGGCTGGTAAAAGAGCAACAAAAGGGGACAGGCAGATATCTTTGGGGAGGAAAGTGCTACACATTAAGAAGTTGTTCACAATCTGCTGACTCCACAGGTTAGAACAGGGAGAAACTGCAGAAATGCAAAACCCCTTGAGCCAAAGTCAGAGGATTTTTTCTCCTTCCTTGGTTAAATTTTAGGTTATTTGGATGGGGGGTATTTTATGTTGTTGAATTTAACTGTCTAACTGATTGCTGTACACAACTCTGACCCTGATGATATTTTGAAGGAACTCAACATTTCAGTGTGTATTGTCAAAGGCTTTCACGACTGGAATTATTGCAGTGGTGTTAGAGCTCTCGAGCATATGGGTTACCTAGTAGTATTCCTCTCCTGACGTTTCGCCTGCATCTGTGGCTGGCATCTTCAGAGGATCTGATGCTGGTGAAACGTCAGGAGAGAATGCTGCTAGGACACGGCCATACAGCCCGGAAACCACACAGCACCCCAATTTCAGTGTGTGTTGGGTGATTTTTAGGCCAGGTTGATATAGAAATCCAGGAATGATCCAAGCGAGTCCATGGCTGGTATTCTGAAGAATGTGAACCTTATGTTGATGCTTAATCCAGTGGTGGGTATTGATGACTAAACTTGGAAGAATTGTCACCTCCTTGGGTGCTATTCAGTTCATGTGTGATTTACACTGTAATCCTAAACAGAGGCTAAGCCAGTGATGGCGAGCCTTTTCGAGACCGAGTGCCCAAACTGCAACCCAAAACCCACTTATTTATTGCAAAGTGGCAACACAGCAATTTAACCTGAATACTGAGGTTTTAGTTTAGAAAAAATGGTTGGCTCTGAGGCTTGCGCTACTCGGGAGTAAGCTTGGTGGTAGTTGTTGGCTTTGCTTTGAAGCAACCATGAAACTCTTTGAATGGGCGAATCACGACCCTAGGAGGGTTTACTCAGAAGCAAGCCACATTGCCAGCAACCGAGCTTACTCCAAGGTAAAGGATTGCGCTTTAGTACTTCGCATGAAAATCAGTGGGGTTTAACAGTGTTTAACAGGGTTACCTACACTGCTTCCCCAAAACTAGGTCTTAGGTTTAATGCTAATAATCGAGCCCGTTAAGTCTAGGCTAGCCTTAGGGATGTGGGAGGGGGGATTCTCATTACATGATGAACCCCCCCAAGGCCAGTGCCCACAGAGAGGTAAGTCTCGAGTGCCACCTCTGGCACCCGTGCCATAGGTTCGCCATTATTGGGCTAAGCTCACTGGCTTAGACTGGAGTTACACTACTTAGAATTGTTTTGTTTCTTAGCATGCATGTGTTCAGTTTGTGAACGCCAGCATTGATTTGTGCCTCTGAGGAGTCTCCAGATTTTCTTGGTGTCAAAGAATTTGGCTTTATCAGTAATGTCTTCTGTCAGTTGTCCCCTCCTTTATTCTTACCATGGCTCTACTTCTCTGTGAGAGTTTTGCTTCAATCCCGTCTGCTTGTGCTGATACTAGTTTTCTTGGATTTCCCCATCTTCTCTTGACTCCTGCCATTTGGATCAAGCATAAGCATTTTATTGTCATTGTGCATGCACAACAAAATTTACAGCAGCATTCCTCGATGCACACAATTTCAGACTCATACCCCATCCTCACTTTCCCCTTCCTCCACCCATCCCTACACAGCCCCAAACACATCAACACGAAGCCGCGGAGTTCAGCATCACCACAACTCCAGAGTAGAAGCTGTCTCTAAGCCTCTTTGTCCTAGATTTGATAGTCCTGTATCGTCTGCTGGATGGTAACAGTTCAAAAAGAGAGTGTGCTGGATGAGACGGGTCTCTCAGAATATTTTGGGCTTTCTTTAGGCTCCGGGAATTATAGAGTTCTTCCAAGGAGGGGAGAGGGCAGCCGATAATCCTCTGTGCAGTAGTGATCACCCTTTGGAGCGCCTTCCTATCTGCCACTGTGCAACTGGAGAACCATACACAGATGCAGTAGGTTAAGACACTCTCTATAGCACAGTGGTAAAAGGACACCAGGAGTTTTCGGCTCATTAGTATACTACCAGATGTACATAGATTTACACTTCTACGGAGCTATGGAGCAAATCCAATAGGAATTTCCAAGGAGATAATAGAGCTGTCTTTGCCATACTACTATCATGATTGCTAATTTAAGTTCCCAATGATTTACAGTAACTGTGGACAGGGCCTTTTGTGTGTACGAGCCTCCAGTCCTTATCAACCACCCTCCTAGCTGCACATTATGGACGACTGTTTTTCTTTGCCTCCTGGAAGCCACTCAAAATGTTCCTAGTACAAAAAAACAGCTGTCTAGGAAGACAAATTCTTCAGATTTCTTTTAAAAAATAAAGAGATTTAATCTTTTTCTGCAGTAAACAGATGCCCACCTCACAGCAAATGAGCCAACGGTGTGTTTTGCAAGCGAATTCAGTACGAGTACATTTGCTCTTGTTCGTATAATATATGAGGTATACCTAATGGCTTGTACAGGAATGATCGGCACTAATTCTTTGCGTTTCAGCAACAGAGAGTTTGAAAAAAGTTATTGATAGCCTTGTGTCAGGTTTATAGATAATGAATTCTCAGTACATGTGGCGAAATCTCTGCCTTTGGGATTAGGATCATGGCAATTTCACCTTCCCTGGAACCAGTGGTGTAGCGCCAACAGGGCAGGGAGGTGCAACCCCCTCGATGGAGCCGTGGCGGAGGTGTGGCCAGGCCGCGAAGGAGGCGTGGCAGGGGCGTTCCGGGGGGTTCTGGGGTGGGGCAGGTAGCGCCATAGCAGGGGTGCAGGGCGTGCATGCACACCTCAGGTGCAGTTTCCCCTTGCTCCGCCTCTGCCTGACAGAGTGCCACCTGTCCCATAGCCACCTCCAGCTCCGCTAGGGCAGAACCTCACATATCCAAAGCATGATACAGTGCCTACCTCTGCCAGTAACCTGTGGGTTCAGGGTCATCCAAAGTCAAATAACCTGTGGGTGATTTATAGAGAGATGTCGTAGTTCTGTTATCGATTGCCAGATGGTGTGACAATTGAAGGCTGTGGCAACCTATTGGAGTCGGATCAATTGTTCGCCCATTTCCTTGTCTCCCATCCCTTGTTCTGTGTTTGGTGCCACCCCAACAAACTCTGTGTTTTATAGTGGAGTGTTGATACTGTATGTTGTTGCGATACCTGGGTTCTGTTGGTGGCTCTTCAGTCTGGTCTGTGGAGAGGTGTATGGGAATGGCACTTTTCATGAGTTCATTTGGACTACACCATTGATAAGACTCTGAATGTTTGTTGCATTTATCTGTCTTTTATGGACAATTGTTTTATTGTAATTTGGTATGCCAATAAAGGCTTGTCTATATCCAAAGCATGTAAGACAGAGCAAACAATATGGTATACAGTTGTGTCATTCCAGGTTGAATTAGGTCTAACCAGTTGGGGATTGTTTGCTCGTTGGTAAAAAAAAGAAAGGTCAATACTCACTTATAAGATTGTGTTGATTTCCACTGATTTCTTTCTCCCGCAACAGATTCCCACTATATTGTCCCTTGAGATGTATTCTCCCTTTTTCTGACAGAGTTGGGCGGGCAGACCAGCACATAAGATTCAGGACTTGGGAGACACCCCCCCCCCCCACACACACACACACAAGGTGCTGGTACTCAAAACTGGTCAAAACTGTCACACGCACCTATCCCGGCCCAGACTGTTTATTTTTCATCTGAAAACTTCAGTAGCTCTCACTTTTTGAGTGGAATTCAATTCATTTTTTATTACCTCAGATCCATAAAACCAAAATAATCAAAATAATCCTGTGTGCTGGTGGTGGGAGTAGAACTTGTGTCCCTTTACTGGCAGCCCCATGCCCATCCCGTTTCATGGCAGTGGCGGGATTTTCAAAAGCTATGTGTGCTAGGGCATATCTGTTGGCCCTTTCCAAATCTTTGGCCTTGCTTGGGATCCTGGCCAGTCACTCTGGCCCCTTCTGCACGGGCGGAATACGGCGGCCTGGGGATGGCAAAAATGCTGTCCCCGTGGGAGTCGCTCTCTCGCACAGGGGGCGCAGTTGCGCTCGCGAGCTGCGCTGCCCGAAGGGCGCTGAAGCCGCTGCTTTTCCAACCTCGCTTGCTCCAGCGCAGGTTTTTTTGAAACGGTGCAGCTTGGAGCCACTGCTGTGCGAATGGCAGTGGCTCCACGGCGCCTTCCCTCCCCCCAAGTCCAGGTGACCTACCTGTCCTGCGGCCCTCCGGCACGTCACCGAGGCCAGGGGACACGCCCCCTCTGCCCTGCGACTCTGGAGTGGTTGCACAGGGCAGGGGGGCGTGTCCCCTGGCCTCGGTGACGTGCCGGAGGGCCGCAGGACAGGTAGGTCGCCCTGACGATGGCGCAGCTCTGCCCCATAGTTCCGGGAGGTTCTGGGACCATTCATGCGAACGGTCCCAGAGGGGTCGGGTCGGCATCATCTACGCCGACCCGACCGCTTCTGCCGCCGTGCGGAAGGGGCCTCTGTGTATAAGGATTTTTAAAATAAGGAATGAACAAGTACAAACATAATTTAAATGCTAATATTGGCAAATCCACTGTTATTTTAAGTAGTAAAATATACAGTACGTTTCATTAGTCTGCCCTTGAGAAAACTATAATCTACCATTTTTTTAAAAAAAAAATGCTGTTCAGGTGATGATCCAGAGAGCTTTGTGCCACATATACGTTTTTAGTCGAAAGCGAAGAAAGTTCTGTCTTTTGATAACACTTTTCAAAAGTTTCCTTCCCAAGGCAAATACCTAAACCTCCTCAATTCAAATAATCACACACTTTCTGTCTGCCTCTCTCGCGATGCATTAGATATGGATATGTTCTTATTTCAGGAAAGCAGTGCTGTCAAATATCATTTGCCTCGCAACAGCTTGCTTGTCAAGTAAAAATGAGCTTTTCTTGGGTTTTTGTCGATTTCCTCTTATTTCAAATACACTTCCTGGACAGGTATACCAACGGCTATTGTTAAAAAGGAGAAAATCCAGTAATGGGTTATGTTCCTACATAAAGTGGTGTTATGGTACTTTGTATTTATTGTTTTACATGTTTAATTTATTTTCAAGCGTGTGACAGTATGCAGCTCAATGGTATTTTGTCCTGAGTTAATCAAGAGAAAAGTGGGCATATACATAGCTTGACCCAAACTGCTGATATGCTGTACAACAGCATACAGACATTAGCAGCATAATTTCCTCAACCCCTTGTAATATTTTTTTTTTGATCAGTGAGTTTTGCATGATATAAATAAGCATGTTACTACTTCGGACAATTCCAGCTTTTCCAACCTTTCATGTTCTTTCATGTTCTGCCCAGTGGTACCTTGGTCTTCTTCTGAGAGTTGGCATGGTTGTAGTGGTTAAAAGCAGGTGGATTGTAATCTGGAGAACCGGGTTCGATTCCTCACTCCTCCACATGAGCAGCAGACTCGTATCTGGTGAACTGGATTTGTTTCCCCTCTCCTGCACATGAAGCCTTCTGAGTGACCCTGGGCCAGTCACAGTTCTCTCTGCACTCTTTCAACCCCATCTACCTCACCAGGTATCTGTTGTGGGGAGAGGAAGGGAAAGGAGTTTGTAAGCCCCGTTGAGTCTTCTTACAGGAGAGAAAGGTGGGGTGTAAATCCAAACTCCTCCTCCTCTTTTTCTTCTTTTTTGAAAATAAACACCCCTTATCTACTAATGTGGAATTAAATTCCTCTCCGCACTCCACCGTAAATTGGTCTCAATTTCAAGGGATGTGCCAAGAATGTGGAGTGAATGGCATTGTGTCGGTCAGCACATAAAAGGTACTTTGGCTGAGAATTCCAGAACAGCAATTTTTGCATTAAAAAAATCAACCCCAGTCATTAAAATTGGACCTATCTTCACCACTATCAGCTTTCCCATCCATGGCCTCCCCTTTTAGACTTCAAGCTTTTGGGGTTAGTATCTTTTTCTTTTTGATGCTGTGAAGTGCCATCCGCCCTTGTCTCTGTGGTTCAGAATAGCATGATCTTGTCAGATCTTGAAAGCTAAGTAGGGTTGGCTGTGCTTAGTACTTGGATGGGAAACCAAGGCGGTTTCCGCACAGCCAAGGGAGAGACCCTGCATCGGCATTAATCATGCCGATGCAGGCTCTGGGACCATTCGTACAAACAGCCCTATGGGATTCGCAGTTGTGGGAGCAAGCTCCGCACAGCTGCGTATTCCCCTCCCCGGCCCCAAATGCCTCGTTACCTTCTGCTGGCAGCCACGTCGCTCTATTGTTGCTCTGAGGAGGGAAGGGGACATGCCCCCATGGCCAGAGTGATGGCTGAAGCACCGGAGACCAGGGGGCGTGTCCCCTTCCCTCCTCTGAGCGATGATAGAGCGACGTGCCAGCAGAAGGTAACGAGGTGTTTGGGACTGGGGAGGGGAAAACGCCGGCTTCCACCCGCCGCCGTTCGCATGGCAGCGGATGGAAGCCGGCGTTTGCAGGAAAACTCGCTCCCCAAGCAAGTTTTGAATACACCATTTTGGCGGGCACAGAGCCCTGCTGCATCGATTTGGCAGCGGCTTCTGTGCAAAGGGTCCCTGCCAAAACGCTGTTTTACTGGGCTGAAGCCATTGCTTTCAGCCCATGCAGAAACCGCCCAAGAAAGTTCAAGTTGCTATGTAGAGACAGGCAGTGGCAAACCACCTCTAAAGATCTCTTGCCAAGATAGCCTGATTTTGTTAGATTGTGGAAGCTACGTAGGATTGGCCCTGCTTAGTACTTGGATGGGAGACTGCCTAGAAAGCCCAGGGTTACTACACAGAGGCCAGCAAGGACAAACCACCTCTGAAAGCCTCTTGCCTTGAAAACCCTGCGGAGTCGCCATAACTTGGCAGCAATTCGACAGCACTTTACACTCACACAAAGTGCCTTCCAAAATGCATCTAATGGTACATAAATATGCACTGCTCACATTAGTGACACTTAGAAAATTATCCAACCATAACCGAGATTATTTCTTTTTAAGGAAAAGGATACATTTTAATGAAATTACAAGTATAAGATTTACTGGACCAGGAGAAAGCATTCCCAGTTTAAAGGAGTTCTTTGTTTCCATAAGTCAAGTTACAAATGTAAGATCCTGAGGTGTCAACATCAGAATCCTGGTTGTGCAAGACAGACAGTAGCAGAAGTATTTTAGCCTTATCTGTAGCAACCAGAAGCTGAGAGCCAGTTCAAATGTGTAGTAGTTTAGGTGATAAAATCACCCTGTCCTGCAAAAGAAGCCCATTTCAAAATACTTCCTCTTGGTATCTCTCTGGTCTGTTCTGCACAGCAGAAATATAACATCTTGAGAACATTTTAAAAAGCATTTTGGGAAAGAGGTTCTCATAGCTCTCTCTGCCAAAACATCTTCAGGACATTTTATTTTTCTCAACCTGAGTTGTTGTTTTTTTGCAAAAAATGCTGAACTATCCTTTTTTTTAAAAAAAAAAAAGGTCACAGAAGCTTTCTGGAAACTTTTCCTTAAAAATCTAATAAGTTGTGTGGAACCTGATGCTGTTCTCAACCAGAGCAAAGTCTGTGTGAGAGGATTTCATCTCATCCAATTACCCCGTGGCAATGCCTTCCTGCTGCAAAGCGAGAGAAAATTAGTGTCAGAGAATTTTCTTTCAGGAAGGCTGTCAGCCTGGTCATCGTCTAAAGTTACAGTGAGCACCACAGCACGATACTGTGTAAAATGTTGAAGTCGAATAGGAAAACCTCAGTGGAAGAAAGGCAGTTGCCTCTTGGGGAGATAGATCAATAGATACTGGATTAAGAGCGATGAACACTAATCTGGAGAGCCAGGCTCATTCCGCACATGCAGAATAATGCACTTTCAAACTGCTTTCAGTGCTCTTTGAAGCTGTGCGGAATGGCAAAATCCACTTGCAAACCGTTGTGAAAGTGGTTTGAAAACGCATTATTTTGCGTGTGCGGAAGGGGCCCCACTCCACCACATGAGTGGCAGACTCTTATCGGGTGAACCAGATTTGTTTCCCCACTCCTGCCCATAAAGCCAGCTGGTTGTTCTAGTCACCAGAGCCGTAGCGAGGGGGAACTGCGCCCGGGGCACGCATGCGCCGTGCACCCTGTCACACCCCTGCATGCCCCTGCCACACCCTGGAACACCCCCGGAATGCTCCAGCACCTGTACGCGCCCGGTGCGTCACACACACTTGGTGCTACGCCACTGCTAGTCACAGTTCTTTGAAACTCTCAGCCCATCTACCTCACAAGGTGCCTGTTGTGAGGAGAGGAAGGGAAGAAGAAGAAGAAGAAGAAGAAGAAGAAGAAGAAGAAGAAGAAGAAGAAGAAGAAGAAGAAGAAGAAGAAGAAGAAGAAGAAGAAGAAGAAGAAGAGGAGGAGGAGGAGGAGGAGGCGGCGGAGGAGTTTGGATTTATATCCCCCCTTTCTCTCCTGCAGGAGACTCAAAGGGGCTTACAATCTCCTTGCCCTTCCCCCCTCACAACAAACACCCTGTGAGGTAGGTGGAGTGGGAGCTAGAGAGAGAGCTCTGAGGAAGCTGTAGACTAGCCCAAGGTCACCCGCTGGCATGTGCAGGAGTGCACAGGCTAAATGCTGAATTCTCCCAGATAAGCACCTCCCACAGCCTAGAAGGCACGACGAGCTGGGAATCAAACCCGGTTCCTCCAATTAGATACACGAGCTCTTAACCTCCTACACCACTGATGGAGTTTGTAAGCCACTTTGAGACTCCTTACAGAAAAGAAAGGCACAGGGTGTAAATCCAGACTTGTTCTTGTCGTCGTCCTCTTCTTCTTGGTATTTTTTGTCCTTCTTGTTCTTGGTTTTCTCCGCCGCCGCCTCCTCTTGGAGATCACTGATTTGCCAAACCCACATGTCAAATTAGGTAAAAAACAGTACTGTAGATCGAGGACCCCCAACATGTTTTCTGTGGGCACTGCGGTGCTTGCTGACACCTTTTCTGGAACCTGCCAAGTGTTTTAGAAAAGTGGGTGGGGAACAGGTTGGGTTTTTGCCCATCAAAGCTTTTGGTTAGTTACTGTCGGATTTGATTGCTGTGCAGTTTCAAAACAAACAAGTATTTGCCATGAGACTTAAGTTAAGCTTTGGCAGCTGGTGTTGCATCGTAAGGCTGCTGTTGTGTAGCTGTGGCCACCGTGCTGTGTCAGAATTCCATAGGTGCCCCCAGACTTTAAAAGGTTCAGAACCCCGGCTGTAGGTAGACTTCCGTTTTATTACCGTATATATACTAACATGTACTACTCATTTTTTTTCATTGAAGAGCCAGCATGGTGTACTGATTAAGAGCAGGTGGACTGTTAATCTGGAGAACCGGGTTCGATTCCCCACTCTTCCACACGAATGGTGGATTCTTACCTGGTGAACCAGATTTGTTCCTCCGCTCCACCGTATGAAGTCAGCTGGCTGACCTTGGGCTAGTCACAGTTGTTTAGAACTCTCTCAGCCCCATCTGCCTCACAAGGTGTTGGTTGTTGGGAGAGGAAGAAGAAGAAGAGTTTGGATTTATACCCCCCCTTTCTCTCCTGCAGGAGACTCAAAGGGGCTTACAATCTCCTTGCCCTTTCCCCCTCCCAACAAACACCCTGTGAGGTAGGTGGGGCTGAGAGAGCTCCGAGAAGCTGTGACTAGCCCAAGGTCACCCAGCTGGCGTGTGTGGGAGTGCACAGGCTAATCTGAATTCCCCAGATAAGCCTCCACAGGTCAGGCGGCAGAGCTGGGGATCCAACCTGGTTCCTCCAGATTAGATACACAAGCTCTTAGCCTCCTACGCCACTGCTGAGTTTGCAAGCCACCTTGAAAAAAAGGAGGGCTATAAATCAAAACTCTTCCTCCTCCTCCTCCTCCTCCTCCTCCTCCACCTCCACCCCATCTCCTCCTCCTCCTCCTCTTCTTCTTCTTCCTCCTGCTGCTGCTGTCTGAGGCCTGCAGAGGGTTTCTTCTTGGCTGCTGCTGCTGCTGTCTGAGGCCTGCAGAGGGTTTCTTCTTGGCCATTTCACAGCCATAGACAAGATGCTTCATTAGCAGAAGTATGCTGCTTACTAACTTTGTATTGGCACCGTGCCTGGCAGGCCCTGGAATGTTTTCACGCTCGTCCCCTTCTCTGGCTGTACTGCAGTTCCTAAATCCTATAATGCACTAGAGGCAGTGGCGTTCCATAATTACTGAAGGATTTATTGCATACTAACACAAGGAATTAAAAATGCTAATAATCCCAACAGGGTCTAGGAGCCGCACATCTTTCTTTCAATACAAATTACCGTAAATAATATAATTAAGGAGACTAATCTCTCTAACCTTCTGTTCCGCAGATCAGCTCTATGAAGTAAGATCTTGTCTGCTAGCTTCTAAGCCAATTTTTCTTGCATGTGTGTCATGATCAGAAATCTCATTGTCTTAGCGTGATTTAGAGCTGGAGTTGGGGCTTTCAGTGCCCTCTGGGATGTGTTCCGCATGCAGTGGCTTTTTGCTAAGTATTTTCTCGAAAATGACCAGTCTGTGGTTTCAGAGGGTAGCCATGTTGGTCGCAGTAGAACAACTTAGGTTAGAGTTCTGTAACAGCTTAGAGATTGTGAAGATTTTCTGAGTATAAGACAGCCAGTGTGATGTAGTGGGTAAAAGTGGTGAACTTTAATCTGGAGAACTGGGGTTGAGTCCTCACTTCCCCCACATGGGTGGCAGGCTCTAATCTGGTGAACTGGGTTTGTTTCCCCACTCATCCACTTAAAGCCTGCTGGGTGACCTTGGGCTAATCACAGTTCTCTCCAAACTCTTTCAGCCCCACCTACCTCATGAGGGCATTCTTTGTGGGGAGGGGAAGGGAAGGTGATTGTAAGCTTCTTTGAGACTCCTTAAAGGTAGAGAAAAGAGCCGATTAATTCTAATCTGGAGAACCAGGTTTGATTCTCCACTTCTCCACCTGAGTGGCAGAGGCTTATCTGGTGAACCAGATATGTTTCTGCACTTCTACATTCCTGCTGGGTGATCTTTGGCTAGTTCTTTGGAACTCTCTCAGCCCCACTTTCCTCACAAGGTGTCTGTTATGGGGAGAGGAAAGGAGTTTGTAAGCTGCTTTGAGTCTCCTTACAGGAGAGAAAGGTGAAGTATCAATCCAAACTCCTCCTCCTCCTCTCTCTCTCTCCCCCCATGCGAACAGCTCCCTCGGGACGGCGTTTCTGCCGTCCCTAGGGCGCTGTAATTGGCCCGTGCGGAAAGGGCCTCACAGTCTGGCATGTTATAAAATGGTTGAGCATGATCAGGATTTTCTGAAAATGTGAAAAAATATGTGTGGTTCTTTGAGAAAAGTCATAGACCATTTAAGCTAGGATGAGTATAGTTTTTGGTAAAGCAAACAGAAGGTCCAAAACAATCTGTGATTCTCAGAGCTTGAGCATTTGAACAATATTTCAGTATCTGTAAATTCTGGCCGCCAAGTGATGTCTGCACAGTAAAAATTACTTGCGTATACATACAGCAAACTTTTCTATCCAACCTCATGTCAATTGATGTCATGCTGAATCCATATGGAATCTGTAAGGCATGACAATCTTTTCCCAGGGTAGATCCAATCCAGCGGTGGGATCCAAAATTTTAGTAACAGGTTCCCATGGTGGTGGGATTCAAACTGTGGCGTAGCGCCAATGGGGATGGACGGGAGGCCGCGATGGGGTGGGAAGTGGCGGGGGGCATCTCAGTGGGCGGGGCATTCCTGGACGGGGCTGTGGCAAGGATGCAGCCACTGTGCCGGTCCTTGGGCGGGAAACGAATGCACGCAGGCGCAGGCTGCCACGCACGCCGGTGCACCTCCTGCTAGACTGCTTCAAGTTCTGCGCACTACTGTTGAGAGGAGGGGCGCAACTAAGGCAAAAATCACGTGGCAAAATCACCCATTAGTAACCCCCTCTCGGCACACACAAATAATTAGTAACCAACTCTCGGGAACCTGTGAGAACCTGCTGGATCCCACCTCTGATTCAATCTTAATAATGAGAAATTATTTTAGTTTCAGCCCATTTTTTGCTCAATTAGGTAGCTGTTTTCTCCTTTTCTTTTGTAAACAACAACTACCAATCTTTTTGTTGTGACATTCATTTGCCTTTCTAGGGAAAGTTCAGCCTTGCGTCTCAGCAGTCTTATGTTTGAATAATTGACTCTCAAACACTAAATATGCATCACAACTTTGAAGCAACAGGGCAAGAACGGTTTACTCAAAGGCTTCCAACCGTGATGTGTCACTTGAGTAGCATCCCAAAGAAGAGACTAATAATATTTTTTTCTGCATGGATGGAAAGTTAATTCTAAATGTTTAGGAGAGTCTGCAGCAAGAGATGAGTCAAGTTACTGGGAAGTGTATTTGCTAAACATATGTTGTTAATAAATGCAGGCTGCAAAGTTCTTTCGTTACAGGAGTATTTGTGGATTGATTGCATATATTGTTGGCTTTGTCACAATAGTAATTAATTCCATGCCTATGCCTTCTACCAAAATGCTTAGAAATGAAAATGTTTACTGCTGAAGCCAATCTAATATGAAGTGAAATGAGTCAAGTAGAAGGAGATTGGTGTAAGTTTTAATATCTTCTTTTTTAGCTTCAGTCTTTGGCCCTTTCTGCATGGGCGGAATATGGCAGCCTGGGGACGGCAAAAACGCCGTCCCCAGGCCGCCATTCGCACAAGGGGCGCAGCTGCAGCGCAGCCGCGCGCCCTCGCACCGCCCGACTGGCGCGAAGCCGGCATTCCCAAACCACGCTTCCCCAGCATGGTTTCCGAGCGCCCGGCTTGGAGCCGACTGCCGTCTGCGGTAACTGAGCAGCGGCTTCAAAAGCGCCTTCAGGCGACTTACCAGCCCCAGACGGCCCCTCACGGGCACATCGCCGAGGCCTGGGGACACGCCCCCTTTGCCCTGTGACCCTGGAGCGGCTGCGCAGGGCAGGGGGGCATGTCCCCTGGTCACCGGGCGGCAAGATGCCGGAAAGGGTCACGATGGGGCTGGTGAAATCGCTCGGACGACTGGCGCAGCTAGCCTGCGCCCGTCCGTCCCCAACAATTTCAGGACGCGTCAATAGCGAGGGACGGTCCCAGCTGTCAGTCGAGGTCGGCGTGGAGTAACGCCAACTCCAGCCCTTCCACCTCCCGATCGCGGAAGGAAGGGGCCTATATTTGTTAGCCATAGGCCTTTCAAATTACATAATAAATCTACAGTTTGAGACACAATTCATTTAAAAATCCAATTATATACACAAATGGTAAAACATGACCTTAAGGAATTTACAAATTGTCAGAACTTACATCTTATAATTTGTTCTTTAAACTTCAACCTTTCTGTGTTCTAAGTTTGGTAGAAAGAAACATAAATGTAGCTACCCTATGTGTGACTTCCTCAAAAACATCGGCCATCATGAAACACACTTTATTCTCCTTCGTGCCAGATAGTTTATAGAGAATATTTGTAAGATATATATTCCTAATATCATCACACATAGGACAGTGCAAAATGTAGTGCTTTACATCTTCTTTCTGGTTTGAGCCACAGTCACAAATATGTTGTTCTTATGGACTCTTGTTGAATCTACCATAGAGATAGTTTGATGGAAAAGTATGAAATCTTGAGTTTTAATATTGTGCTCAAAGTGGATTCCGGTGCCATTTTCCCTCTTTCCCTGCTCCCCCAGTCTTCATATCTTCAGTCATAGTTTCCTTTTCTTCACTGAACTATGGAAATGTGTGTATGTCTGGTTCTTTGAGTAAAGTCATAGATTGTTTAAGCTAGAGACTTCCAATGTGGTGTCTCCTGGCATCTGCCAAGTATTTTTAGGAAGTGGGTGGGACCAGGTGGGACTTTTGCACAGCAGGGGTTCTGATTGGCTGTTGAAAATCTGATTGGCAATGCAGATTTTTTTAAAAAAAACAACAACACTTCTCAACAACTGTTGCCACATCGCAGAACTCTTCAAGGCAATAACATGGATGTATGCAAGAAAACATTTTAAACAATGTCTTCATTTTAAAAGGCAATCTTGATGAAGAGAACTTCTGTCTTAAATGCCTCAAATTTACTATTATCCTGAAGAAGAAGAAGAAGAAGAAGAAGAAGAAGAAGAAGAAGAAGAAGAAGAAGAAGAAGAAGAAGAAGAAGAAGAAGAAGAAGAGAAGAGAGGAGGAGGGAGGGAGGGAGGGAGGGAGGGAGGGGGGGAGGGAGGTTTGGATTCATATCCCTCCTTTCTCTCCTGTAGGAGACTCAAAGGGGCTTACAATCTCCTTGCCCTTCCCCCCTCACAACAAACACCCTGTGAGGTGGGTGGGGCTGAGAGAGCTCAGAAGAACTGTAACTAGTCCAAGGTCACCCAGCTGGCATGTGTGGGAGTGTACAGGCTAATCTGAATTCCCCAGATAAGCCTCCACAGCTCAAGCGGCAGAGCTGGGAATCTAACCCGGTTCCTCCAGATTAGATACATGAGCTCTTAACCTCCTACGCCACTGCTGCTCCATCGGTCTGCTCATAATAATCATTGTCCCATTGGAAGTAACTGGTAGTTAGGCAGTGTTGAAATAAAGCTGTGATGTCATCTGGAAACATCTCCTCCCTGATGAAATCTCTTCATCTCCTCCCTGATGAAATCAACCATCTAGACTGGGCTCTGCAGGCTAATGACTACTCCACTACAGAAATCAGAAGAGCTTTAAGACCAAGAAAAACCCAGAGGACCGAGGAGAAATATCCCATCACCTGAAAAATATTTCTACCATACATCAAAGGAATTACAGATCAAATAGGGAAACTGATGAAAAGCATTACCTATAGACCATCTTCAAACCCACCAGGAAAATACAGCAAATGCTCAGCAAAGGACAAGAGAGACCCCCTCACTTCTGCAGGAGTATATCGCATACCCTGTCGCTGTGGAAAGGTCTACATAGGACCCACAAAACGCAGCATTCAGACCCGTATTAAGGAACACGAAAGACACTGTCGGCTTAACCATCCTGAAAAGTCTGCAGTTGCAGAAAATGAGTTAAACAAAGCTGGACATCATATTTTATTCGAGAACACTGAAATTCTGGACAATTCAGAAGCTTACTATGTCAGACTGCCCAGGGAGGCCATTGAAATTCAGAAACACCAGGACAACTTCAATAAGAAAGAAGAGACGTTAAAAATTAGCAAAGCCTGGCTCCCAGTACTTAAAAAATGGACTGATATCCCCCCCCCCTGCAATAAATACAAATGCACCTCCAACCACACCTTTGCATAGCAAGTTCCACCCAAACACTTAATGATTGGTTCCCCACCCTGGGACATGGACAATATACCCCACTAAACTTTCCCTTCTCACTTAGACACAGTGTGAAACAGACTTTTCTCTGTGATACACCTCTGAAGATGCCAGCCACAGATGCAGGCGAAACGTTAGGAACAAAATCCACCAGACCACGGCCACACAGCCCGGAAAACCCACCAGAACCAGTTAGCTCATCACTGTTTGACAGGTTTTTCCCCCTCAAAGAAATGTCCCTATTTTGAATTGAAGTGCAGCCCAAGCTGCTTTTTACACCAATTTTGGGAGCAGGGTTGTGTGACCCTCCCTTTTTTCCCCTTATACTAACTAGCTGAAAACGTGGGTGTCCCTTCCTCTTCTCCCTGCTCTTATTCTCCCCTATTTTATAAATATTTAGTGTAGTCCACACTGGGGTTTTTTTTGTTGTTGTTGATGGCACAAGCTAGGTCACAGTTTAATCAAATGTGTTTTGACCCCTGTGAAGTTTCTAGTATAAGAAGAGTTCTTAGTGCTATTCATATTCTGTTTTATTTTGTTGCAATTAGAATTTAAAAGATTTATGTTCCCTCCTTTTGCTCCCTCTCTCTCTTTCCATCCCTCCCTCCCTCCCTCCCTCCCTGCCTGCCTGCTTGCTTTATTTATTTATTTATTTATTTATTTATTTCACTATTTATTTTGCTATTTCTTTCGTTATTTCTTTCGTTATTTGTTTGTTTGTTTATTTATTTCGTACTTTATTTATTTATTTTGTTCTTTCTTTCTTTCTTTCTTTCGTTCTTTATTTATTTATTTCCATCTGTCTGTCTGTGTTTCTCTTTCTTTTTTCTTTCTTTCTCACACTGCTTTTCTTTTTCCTTCTCTCCTTCCATTCTTCCTCCTTCATTTGTTCAGTTTTTCCACCTTCTTTCTTTTCCTCCTTCCTTTCACTTTTCCTTTTCCTTTTTCAACCCTTCTGCTATCTTGCCCTTTCCTGCCCTTTCACAATTTGCAGCGGAGATAGCAGAGTTCAATTGGGACCCAGGGCAGTTCTCGCTTGGACAACCTCTAAAGCAGTGGTTCTCAACCTGGGGGTCGGGACCCCTTTGGGGGTCGAACGACCCTTTCACAGGGGTTGCCTAAGACTCTCTGCATCAGTATTCTCCATCTGTAAAATGGATAAATGTTAGGGTTGGGGGTCACCACAACATGAGGAACTGTATTAAAGGGTCGCGGCATTAGGAAGGTTGAGAACCACTGCTCTAAAGCTTAAAAGCATCCTGGAAGTGTGGCTGAATGCATAGTATGTGGGGAGGGACAGATCAGTGTTAGAAAAGCTCCTGAGACCAGCGAATCCAACAGAACCTAGCCCTGATGGGGCAGGGCACAATTTTACTGTTTGCCCCGGGCACCATTTTCTGTAGATACACTCCTGAAAGTGGGGTATAAATCCAAACTCTTCTTTCCAAGTATAACCTTACTACCCAACGCATTATGGATGCATCCACCACCTGAGGACAGAATTCCAAAGATGCCCATAGACTCTAAAAGGACCGCTAGCATAAGTCCATTTAATTGCTGTTTCTCTCTTTCCTTGTCACAGCAAGACGCCTGTGTTTTCATAAATGTGAACCAGCTGTACTTTTCTTGAAATGTTCAAAACGTTTCCCACTTATTTTAATGACCTTACAGTAGGACTCCAGTCAGCTGATCTTAGAGTCCTTTTGGCCAGCTGGGATATTGCATTCCTCAGCAAACTTTAATCTTAGCTAATGCCTTATTAAGCAAAAAGAATTTCAGTTCTGTGCTTCTGATGTGGTACCCAGGTTTTCGCAAATGTTGCCCATCGGTGTTAAAAACCTTTCAAAAACACAGGGGAGGGGGGAGTTCAAATTTAACTGAACGTGAAACCCCTTTCCAGAGTAATAAACATTATTTATTTGTATACAATTCATTTGTCTCTAAACAAATCTTATTTACATGTTAGCGAATATTTTGCTTTGTTTGTACTAGTTCTTGCTGGGTTTTATGATTTCTTGGGTGCTGTGTGGTTTCTGGCCTGTATGGCCGTGTTCTAGCGGCATTCTCTCCTGACGTTTTGCCTGCATCTGTGGCTGGCATCTTCAGAGGATCTGATGTTGGGAAAGCAAGTGGAGTATATATATCTGCTGGAGTGTCCAGGGTGGGTGAAGAAACATTGTCTGTGAGTAACAAAGAAGGCAACCAGGTCAATAGTTGAGGGCATCTGAATAGAAGTATGAGTAACAATGAAGTCTATAGCATGGGAGTAACAATGGAGATAGCAAGGTCACTGGTGGGAGCATCTGAATAGAAGTATCCTGACCTTTGTTTCCTTTGTCTATAGTCATCCTATGTTTGTGTGGAGCTGGTTAGACACTGTCTTGACTCTAGTATTTTTCAACACTGGCAGCCAAGTTCTGTTCATGTTCATAGTTTCTTCCTTTCTGTTAAAATTGTCCATGTGCTTATGGATTTCAATGGCTTCTCTGTGTAGTCTGACGTAGTGGCTTTCTCAGAGTGGTCCAGAATTTCTGTTTTTCTAAGTAATATTCTATGTCCTAGGTTGGTTTATCATGTGTTTCTGCTATTACTTTGTGTGAGGATTTTTTTTCTGGCTGAAATTGTCTACGAGGGTAGCCCTTGCGTGTTCTTTTTTGATAAGATGTCACCCTGCGCGCTGTGTTTGGTGGTTCCTATGTAGACTTCTCCACAGCTGCATGGTATGCGGTAGACTCCTGCAATAGCTAGAGGATCCCTCTTATCCTTTGCTGAACGTAGCATCTGTTGAATTTTCTTAGTGCGTCTGTAGATTGTAGGTTGTGCTTCTTCATCAGTTTTCCTATGTGATCAGTGGTTCCCTTGATGTATGGTAAGAACACTTTCCCTCTAGATGGCTCGTTATCTTTGTTCATGTGGCTTGTTTATGATTTCTGTTCTCTGTGTTATGATATATGTAGAGGCCGATTCAAATAAAGTTTAGGGGGGATAACTAGTTATTATTTCACATTATCCACTTGAGTTGATTGTCAAATGATCAGGGAACATCTGAGGATGCTGTTTTATTCCTACAGTATCAAATTTGATTGAAGGGTAATTGGAACAATGGATGTTTGAATCTAGAATGCTTCCCTGTCATCTTTCACACTTTGAAGTGGAGGTCATAATCTGTATTTAAACAAATCTCATTTTTGTAAATATTTCTCTATGTTCTTACTCTTTGTAGTTGGTTTTTATGGATTCTGTTTTATGATAGATGCTAGGGCTGGCTAAAAAACAAAGAACTACCCAGAAGGCATAACTATTGTATGTAGAATTCATTGTGTGTGTGTAAAATGCTCTCAAGTTACAGCTGATTTATAGCAATCCCAGAGGGTTTTCAAGGCAAGTGATTAAGCAGCCATGGTTTACCATTGTTGTCCTTTGCGGAATTTTCCCTGGTGATCTCCCATGCAAGATATGACAATATCAGGTTATGGGGTCTGCAACATAAGAACATAAGAACTAGCTTGCTGGATCAGACCAGAGTCCATCTAGTCCAGCACTCTGCTACTCGCAGTGGCCCTCCAGGTGCCTTTGGGAGCTCACGTGCAGGATGTGAGAGCAATGGCCTTCTACTGCTGCTCCTGCTCCTGAGCACCTGGTCTGTTAAGGCATTTGCAATCTGAGATCAAGGAGGATCAAGATTGGTAGCCATAGATCGACTTCTCCTCCATAAATCTGTCCAAGCCCTTTTTAAAGCTAAAGAGGGCTTGGACAGATTTATGGAGGAGAAGCATGGCCAATTGGCCATGCTGGCAGGGGCTGATGGGAATCGTAGTTCATGAACATCTGGAGAGACGCAGGTTGCAAACCCCCGGATCCCGTTCCCCATCCCTGTAGAATTCATTATTCTGCAGTAGTTTGCTGTTAGTTCTAAAGATTTTAAGCAGATTGCTATTGATAAATGAATTCCAATTAAATCAGATGTAATAGTTCGACTTTGAGTGTGCAGACATTGGCCAAGAGCCACCCCAAGGTAAGTTTAATCAGAACCATATCTGGGTTCTGGACAGAAAGAGTGCTTGGGCCGCCTTCCCCTGCCTGTTACCACGTTCCCTGTCCACACTTTTAGTTCATGGGTCCTTTCCCTTCTAACTCACCCTCTTCTATGCTCTCCCACCACCCACTCTTCTAGCTGCATGCACCACAGCAGGCAGGCTTTGGGGGGCAGTAGGGGAGCTCAGGTGGGGACAGTGGCCACAACCCCTGTTGGAAGCCCTACATCATGGCAGCTGCCCCACCCTGGGGTATACTGTCACTGTCCTTCTGTTCTGTTGTGGGAGAGTTTGGCAAATACAGCATGGTAGCTCTTGTCTGACATCACAAATATCAGTGATGTACATTTTCACTTCTTAGTGTAGCAGCAGTGGCGTAGGAGGTTAAGAGCTCATATATCTAATCTGGAGGAACTGGGTTTGATTCCCCACTCTGCCACCTGAGCTGTGGAGGCTTATCTGGGGAATTCAGATTAACCTGTACACTCCCACACACGCCAGCTGGGTGACCTTCGGCTAGTCGCAGCTTCTCGGAGCTCTCTCAGCCCCACCTACCTCACAGGGTGTTTGTTGTGAAGGGGGAAGGGCAAGGAGATTGTAAGCCCCTTTGAGTCTCCTGCAGGAGAGAAAGGGGGGATATAAATCCAAACTCTTCTTCTTCTCTTCTTCTTCTTCTTAATTGTTTGAAGAGTATTGTCTCAAAGATCTTATTGAAATGCTTTTGATTCTGCAAAGTTTGGCTGTCAAACTTTCAGCCTGACCTTAGGGATGTTTACTTGAAACCTACATCATCCAATACATCATTCTCAAGTAACTAAAAGTAACATCGCAGTTTGGGGTTGGTCTGTTTTCACTGCATTGCTGTTTCAAAAGAAATAAAAAACTTTCCAAAGAGGTTAATTGGATTTTTAAAATTATCTTTTTTTTAGCAAGACTTTATTGGCATAGACAACAGTACAACAATAATAAAAAAGGGATTAAAAAGCATACACAATACAGGAAATAAATGTTAGGCCGAAGGAAATCTACTGGCGTTTAGTAATTTCCAGGAGAAAGTCTGCCACTATCATACAGAGAGAAGGATCAGGATTGTCCAACAAGTAGTGTCATCTAATTAAATCAGGGAGATGGGGTAAATGTAAAGGAGTAAGATTCACATACTTGGATCTGATTTCCTTGAATCTGAGACAGTGTAGTAATTGGTGGGCTAAAAAGTATCTTGTGACATTAATAACTGAATCTTCATGACATTTGCAAAAAAAACAGCATAGTTTTTAACTGTACTTATGTGTCTTCTTTCCTAGATTAAATTGCACAGACATTGGGAGATTTCTCATCATGAACCGTGCTTTTAGCAGGAAGAAAGGTAAGCTCAGTTTGATTTGCTTTGTACTAGAACAGCGAGAAAGGGAAGGAGAATCAAGGAAGCGAAAAAGAGGCATACCTCTAAGGCAGGGGTAGGGAATCTGCGGCTCTCCAGATGTTCAGGAACTACAATTCCCATCAGCCCCTACCAGCATGGCCAATTGGCCATGCTGACAGAGGCTGATGGGAATTGTAGTTCCTGAACATCTGGAGAGCTGCAGGTTCCCTACCCCTGCTCTAAGGCCTCTTCCACACGTGCAGAGTAATTTACTTTCAATCCACTTTCACAATTGTTTGCAAGTGGATTTTTCTATTCCACACAGCTGCAAAGTGCATTGAAAGTGGATTATTATAAATGTGCACAAGGGGCCTGAGTGTTGCCAGGTGGCAAATTGATTCATAAAAGGATGCCACACCCCAAGTGTTTCAAGAGTGGGTTCGAGGCGATTGCGTATAAGAACAACTCTGGGAAAGCACCCTTCTGAAACCAGTGAACTTCTAGCTATTTTCTCAGAAGAATTTTGTTTCAAAGCCATCTGGCTGTGACTTTTATTAATAAACTGTTCATCTGGCATCAATTTGAGGTTTGACTCTATTGCCTTATATTGGCAAACCAGGCATCTTTTATGAATAAAAGTCCTTGTGTTAGTACTACAAACAAATTGTATCAAACCTGGGAAAAGGGTTACTTTAAAAATGAGTCCTATGTTATCGAGAGATTTCAGCTTAGAGTGGAATTCCAAGTGGTTGCATTGAACGGATTCAGTTTCCTTTATTTATAACAGCCAGATGGCATCCAGAAAGAGCTGAGTGTTCCTTTATTACTGCGGTTCGTTCGGTCTGTTGCTCCCGTCGAAGTACTTTTTAACAGTGGCGCGTGCTATATTTTGATTGCACGCATTGAAATTTGGTGAGTGTCTGAACGTGTTCTGTAGACTTCTAGACTCGAGTTTCACCCCCCAAAAAAACCCTAAGCAGAATTATATATTTTGTATTTCTGCTGATACGATGGCTTGTGGAGGTCGCTGACTTTGAAATTGTAGTGGTCCTTTCCTTTAAAAAAATAAGGAACAAAGGTTTTTAGGAGTTCTGTCTTCCTTCAGAAGCATGTCTTTGTAAAGTAGTGACATTCAGAGCACAGTCCTTATGTTGTCCATATGGCAAAAATGTCTGCTGTAGTCACGGGAATGACACTCATGACTTCTGTGACTACACTGTGCAGATCTTGCCCGTGTGCCTTTCTAACATTGTTCATTTTGAGATTTATTTTACCGGTATTTTATTACATTTGTTACCCTCCTCTTTCTCAGCCAAACACCGAGCTCGGGGCGGCTTGCACGCATATTAAAGTCCTCATGTGACTTTAAAATGTTTTTTTCGGTGTTTTAAGGTGTTTATATGTGCTGCCTTGGGGACCTGGTTGAGTGGAAAGGGGTGTACAGATGATTTAAATGAATAAAGATATAGTGTTGTGGCACTCAGTGGCACCATTTCCCGGGAGCAAAGTTACTCTCTTACTGTTCTGACTGCAATGCTGCAAGTGGTGTTTTGCTAGGAAAATATTTTGTGTTTGTTTTATTTCTGTGATTTAGAGTGGGCAGTGGTGGGATCCAAAATTTTTAGTAACAGGTTCCCATGGTGGTGGGATTCAAACTGTGGCGTAGCGCCAATGGGGCTGGGCGGGGCACGGCGGGGGCGTGGCCGGGCATTCTGCGGGCGGGACATTCCTGGGCGGGGCTGTGGCAAGGACGCAGCTGCTGCGCCGGTCCTTGGGCGGGAAATGAATGTGTAACCTCTTTCTGTGGGTTCTGTGGGGCGGTACTTGGAAGGAGTTGCAAAGAACTAAATTTAAACAGAACAGTTTACTTCTCTTAACAAATAACACTTTTAAAACATTGAACATTTGACATTTACACTTTACAGACCTGTTAAGTTTGCATTTTCAAGTCCTTATATTTACAGTCTACTGATATTGCCAAGTCCAATTCTTCTTTGCTGGTGGTTGGTTTTGAAGACTTCAGAGGCTTGGTGAATGGGATTCAAGATGATGAAGGGTCCCAGAAAACTCTCACCATTTACATACACAAAAAAACCCTGAAACAATCAATTCTAACATTTAAAATATAGCAAAAAAATTAAACTCCCTTCCCACTAGTTCCCCACAACATTGCAGTTACCTTAAACAAGGTGTTAAGGGCTTAATAAAATCAATCAAGGTCCCAGCCTGGTAGCCTTGTTTCCTCCAACCTCATGAGTTCTGCAGCATTCTGCTTCTTTTCAGACTCCACCCCTCTCTGGGTCATCCCATTCTGACACAGGGGTTACAAATGCACGCAGGTGCAGGCTGCCACGCACACCGGTGCACCTCCTGCAAGACTGCTTCAAGTTCTGCGCGCTACTGCTGAGAGGAGCGGCGTAACTAAGGCAAAAATCACATGGCAAAATCACCAATTAGTAACCCCCTCTCGGCACACACAAATAATTAGTAACCTACTCTCGGGAACCTGTGAGAACCTGCTGGATCCCACCTCTGTATGTACCAGGCTAAAATACTGTATTTAGATCTTATTAAGACTTGAAAACAACAATGGAATGTAAGAGGTTGTAAGTTTGGACGTGAACAGATGTAAGCAAGCTTCATCTGTAATAATGATTTTTAATTGTACAAAAAAGAATCACCACAAACGTCACAGAGAGCGCCTTTGATGGTGTCACATATAAGGTATCTCACAAAAGATCAAAAATGTTATATGACCCATTTTATGAAGTGCTAAGGATTGGATTCAGCTCCCCTCGGCAACAGAAGGGCCCGCCCACTTGCACAGAGGGGCGCATCGTTTCTACAGATTTCTCGCTCCCACCGCACCCAACCTATGCCATTCCTAATAGTAACCCTGACCTTTCAGAAACAGGTTTCACAGGGCCTGAAGTGAAAGGGGGGAGTGGAAAACGTCTGTTCTGTGAGCAGAGCTGCTCGTCGTTCTTTAGATCCAAGGCTGCATAAGCCCTGAGAATTTTCTCTGGCTTCCCTTTTCTGTCTGCGGTTTCGACAGCGAAAATTCAGAACAGCAACCGAACTGTGTAGGCGTGTTTGCTGCGTAATCCTTCGCTAAAGTGTATATACTGCTGCAGGCTACCCACAGATTTTGGAAGGATGACAGGAAAGTTAAAGCAGAGGTCCAGATTGTGTGTGGCTACATCAATCCGAAACAAAAGCCGTGTGGCAGTTTTTTTATTGGGACGAGCCAAAATAGCACAAACATCGAAGCACAAGCATTCATGTTTTCCAGAGTTCTTCATTAGGTTAAAGCACAGGAACAGACTGTGCATGGCTACGTTGGTTCAAAACAAAAGCCATGAAGTAAGGGGGGGGGGGGGGGGTGCTTTGTTTTGTTTTAATTGGGATTCGTCAAAATAGCACAAAACAAATTGTGTCCTGTTCTGAGTACCACAATTCAAGAAGAATATTGGCAAGCTGGAACGATCCAGAGGAAGGTGACCAAAATGCTAAAAGGTCTGGATTCCATGCTGTATGAGGAGTGCCTTAGGGAGCTTTCTAGGGCTCCTTCCGCATACGCAAAATAATGCGTTTTCAAACCACTTTCACAACTGTTTGCAAGTGAATTTTGCTGTTCCGCACAGCTTCAAAGAGCACTGAAAGCAGTTTGAAAGTGCATTATTTTGCATGTGCGGAATGAGCCTGAGTAATGTATACTGCTATATAGTCTTCCTGTCTGCGCTTTGAATGTACTCTTGATTTGTATTTCGAAAATGTCTGGCAATGCTCTAGAACCTATTTTTAAATGCCAAATAAAGGTGGTTGTTGTTGTTGTTTTTGTTGTTGTGGATTTAAGAGGAGAATCTGGGCTCCCTAGTTTAAACACCATTGAAAATGATGCTGTTTTGGGGATTCCAGCATCACTTGTTTAAACTAAGGATCCCAGATTCTCCTTTTAAATCCACCTTAAAGGGAGATTTAAATGACATTGAAAGAGATGCCTTAGGGAGCTAGGTAGTTTTGTCTGGGGAAGAGAAGCTTAAAGGGTGACATGACAGCCATATTTAAATATTTGAAGGGATGCCATGTTGAAAATGGATCAAGGTTGTTTTCTGCTGCTCCAGAGACTAGGACAAGGAGTAATAGATTCAAAATACAGGAAGAGAGATTCCACCTAAACATGAGGAAGCATTTCTTGATGGAAAGGGCTGTTTGACAGTGGAATACAGTGCCTCAAAGTGTGGTGGAGAATCCTTCTTTGGAGGTTTCTAAACAGAGGTTTTTAAACAGAGATTTTTAAACAGGAATGCTTGATGGCCCTTGAGTCTCTTCCAACTCTACGGCCCTTTCCGCATGGGCCAAATACGGTGCCCTGGGGATGGCAAAAACACTGTCCCCAGGGAGCCGTTTGCACAGGCGGCGCTGCTGAAACATAGCAGCACTGACCTGGCTCCCCTCCACCTCCCCCAGAGTGGTGTCAGGCCGCCTCCAAAAACCTCCCTCCTGGAGGGAGGTTTTTGGAAAACAGCGTGTTCCCGCCTGCGTGGTGCGAATAGCACCTCCGGGAACACGCTGTTTTCCCCGTCCCCCCCACTCACCTCATCGTCCTGCGTCGCTCTACTGGACTGCTGAGACCCTCCCTCGCTGTCCTCCAACCCCTGGAGGTCGGAGGGCAGCGTTGGTGGGTCTTAGGAGTCCAGCAGAGTGACGCAGGATGACAAGGTAAGTGGGGGGATGGGGAAGAGGCAGTGCGGAAAGGGCCTATGATTCTATGGAAGTCAGATTGGGCTTCTGCCCTTCAGTGAGAGAGAAGCAAAAATGGCAAGGTCTTTCTGAAAACACAGAGGCCAACAGGTCGTCAAATATCAGTCTAGCAGCACATGAAACACGCAAGTCCTGAAAAGGCTGACAGCAGAGGAAAATGAGGTAGTCATTTGTGGCATGTGTGGAAGGTGACTAATTGTAGTTGTTTAATTATTTTATAAGTATTGTCGAAGGCTTTAATACAATAATATAGGCAGTAATACAATCAAAGGAAACAAAGGACAGGCCACTTCTATTCAGATGCCCTCACCTAGTGACCTTGCTATCTTCATTGTTGCTCACATGCTTATGGGTGGATACCACTCAATACATGTAAATCTAGCTTTCTAATTGCACCCTATACTTGTTAACAGACAATGGCTCTTTCCCCCACCCTGGATACTCCAACAGGTATATATACTCCACTTGCTTTCCTACCATCGGATCCTCTGAAGATGCCAGCCACAGATGCAGGCAAAACATCAGGAGAGAATGCTGCTAGAACACAGCCATATTGCCCGGAAACCACACAGCACCCCAATTCTTTTATACTTCACTTTTAATGGAGACCCAAAGTGGCTTACATAGTTCTCATCTCCATTTTATTCTCGCAGCAACTCTCTGAGGTAGGTCAGGTTGAGAGAGAATGACTGGCCCAAAGTCATCCAGAATTTCCTTGAAACTAGTGGGGATTCAAACTCAGGTTCTAGTGTGACACACTTAACCGCTATACCAGGGGTCTGCAACCTGTGGCTCCGGAACCGCAGGCGGCTCTTTCGTCCTTGCACTGTGGCTCCACATGGCTTGGGTCCTCTCAGCCTTCTTTGGAGAGTCGCCCTAAGGGTTAATGGGAAAGAGTCCCCATTCCTAGAGAGGCACAGCCTGAGATGGCTATCCCAAGCCACTTCCGGCTTCCCTGTCCCAGCTGCCTGGTTGGCTGATGCCGGTGATGAGGGCGTGGGGTAGGGGCGGAGCACCGCTGGTGGATCCTCTTGAACAGGTGAGTGGCAAAGGGCAGAAAATGGGAGGGAGTTGCAGGAGTGCAGATTTTCAATGCAATCCTAACCTTAGTCTGTCCCCCTTGAATGGGAGGTCAGGGGTCAACCCTGCTTTGGGTGGCCTTATTTCCCCCTCCTCCAGGTCCTTCTGGGAAGGCGGGACCACATGGGGGACCCCAGCAGCAGCACCTTGGGTTGCAGATCCCGCAGCAGCCCCACTGAGCTCCAGGGGCTTTCCTGGTGGATGAGTCCAGGTGAGAAAGAAGATGTCAGGTTTTAAAGGAGTTATTACCTGCAGCCCTGCAAGGTTGCACTTGTCAGGGGTGTTTGATGGGGAGGTGGGAGTCGGTGGAAATAGTTTGCTTCTGCATTGCCAAGGAGGGCAGGAGCGCATGGGGAAAGCCTTGCAAGTGGATCTTGGAAGGTTTACTTCAGAGTAAGCCAGCGGATGGTAAGCTTGTAGATCATGGAAGGGAGGAAGGCCAGGATCATCTTCAGCCATGGTTGTCATGGGTTGCCAACTTCCAGCAGGCATATCTGAGGACATTTGGGGGTAGATTCTCAGAAGCTTTGGCTTTTAGGACCAGGGCAGGGGCCAAGCTCAGTGAGGAATATGGCTGTCGAGTCCACCCTCCATGGCAAACATTTTCTCGTGAAGTTCACACCCGAAGTTGACAACCCCATTAAAGGCACCAATTTTGATCCACTATCCAAGTGGAATTTGAGGGGGTTCTTTTGGGGGGGGGGCATAATCAGTGTCTTTCAACACAAGAAAAATGTGTGAAATGGGGGTTCTATTGCTGGTCATTTGAATCGTGCACAAAACAGCAGGCTTTTTCCCCCCCCCCCCTTTTTTTTTTTTTTTTTTTGCTTTGATGGGTAAAAATGGGCCCCAAAGAAGGGGACTTCTCCCTGCATGGGAATATATACAGTGTTATCTTCATTTTAGATGTCAAAAAGTATTTTGCGGCTCCAAGTATTTTCTTTTCCATGGAAAATGGATCCCAATGGCTCTTTGGGTGTTAAAGGTTGCCGACCCCTGCGCTATACCAAACTGATTCTCAGGCCCCTCCCGCACAGTCAAAGCACAGCGGGTTGCAGTCGGGAGAAAGCAACCTGTGTTGCTGTCGGGGTGTTCGCATTCCTCCATTCAGGCAACAGACGGTGCCCATGGAAGCAACCCACATCCATTTTGTCCCTGAGGTTTTGTACTTAAGGAACAACACAGAGTCAAATTGGGGGTGCACAGTACTTTTGGAAGATGAAAATAACTTTCCAGTTCATCTGGCTGGTGGATGCAAGCCAGCATACCTTGAAGAGCTGGATTGGGAAGGGAAAGCCAAGAGGATAATGGAAAATAAACAAAACAAAAAAAAGATCTCTTATTAGCATTTAAAATAAGCAGCCAGCAATGTTCTAGAATAGAAGCACAGCATTGTGCTGCATTTTTGCACCTCCTGGACTTTCCTCTGATTTTTTCCAACCTTTTCCAAAGATGTTTGGCTGGGAACTTTCAGGAACGATCACAACAAAGCCTGCGGCGTTGCCATAGTTGATGCACTGTAAGGATGCACCTTACAGACCAAAAAGATTTCCCTGGGTATAAGCATTCAATAGCCAAAGCTACCTTCGTCAGATACAGTGATTCTTCATGTCAGCGATTTGGGGGATTGCAATGAAGCAAAAGTTTTGATGCTCAGAACCGAGGAATGACAAACGGCTGCCTCAAGAGAAAGCTGCAGAACACAAAAGCGGTCAAACGGCCTGATAAGAAAATTGCCAATTTCTAGAAACCTCTGGCACTTTTTTTCCTGGCCTGAGGGATGCAAAAGAATCAGGAGAGAGAACGGGAAAATAAGCTTATGGTTTAATGCATTGCTGTGTTTATCTGGTGAACGGTGCCGCTGGGCTGCCCGCCACAATGTCTGTGGTTTTTATCAAATTTGTAAGAAGCAGAGCTTTGTTTTAAGAGAGAGGGGGAGAGAGAGACTAAGATTCTAGCTTACCCATGAATTAAAAACTTGAAAGGGGAAATTGTTTTGTTTTATTATTTAATTTTAAAAACCTTTTTAACCCTGCCTGTCCCGTGTGCCCTCAAAGCGGCTAACCAGAGATCTCGAAACCCAGCATATTTGGATCATAGGCCCTGATCGCCAGTTGCCATCAGGTAGTCTGAACGAGTTCCCATTGGTTGACTTGTTGTGATGTCACAGCAGGAACCCGCAGCCTCTCTGATTGCTGACTTGGGTTAAGAGCAGCTGACTGTTACATGTTACTGGAGGCCTTTAGTGCCTTAATCCCAAGGTTCTTGACAAATGTTTGGTGCATTTAATTAATGGCAGTAGAACTTGGCCTGCTAAAAGAGACAGGAGGATGTTACAGGAGAATACAATCCCTCCCCCCCAAAAAAAAAGAACCACAAAAAAGAATTTGTAGTTGAAGAGATGCATTTATCTGGGACTTTCTGAATCCAGCTGATTTACACCAGCTTACCATAGACCAGTTAAAATACTGAGTAGAAGCTGGTAGCATTTTTTTCTTTTTATACTTATATCTGCAGATTCAAGAGTCATTCCTAAGTAGGAAGAAAAGTGAGGAAAACATCTTGTTTTTAAATGTGCAAAAATATCACTTGGGCATTACTTTTTTGTGTGTCAGTTCAAGCCCCTGAAACTTCTAAGGTTGTTATGCTTCATTGAAAGCCTGGCTATCGCGCTATTAGCCAGGAATCTAATATGCTTTTGCCAATACTAAATTAACAACATGTCATTTTAATAAGCTGCTAGATAACTCCATTTATAAAGCCTGGTAGCTTGTAAAATGAGATGTTGTGTGCAGGGAAGATAAAGGCTTTCAATAGGCTGTCAAAATAATTCTGGTGGGAAACACTTAGAGACAAATTAGTTCTAACCAGGTATATTTAATTGGGGAAATTGCCCATGCATACCTGAAGTCTAAATTGTAGCAACAGTTTTTCCACATTGTGTGAAATCCTAATTCTCTGATGACTGCATTGTTGGTTTAAAATTGTTTAAAAACATGTGAACCACAGTCGTAACTTAAGAATACTAATAAGAGAGGCAGATTCCATAGGCTAGGGCATCATAGGACTGGGCTGATAGAGGTTGTCAGGGGCTGTGCCAGCATGTTTGCCCACTCCACTGGCATAAGGGGCACCCCTGCTGTCAGAGGCCGCTTCCGCACAGTCACGCTGGGGGTCAGGTCGGTGTACATGACGCCGGCCCAATGGCGCCGGACCAGCGGACGTTACGCGCGAGCGGTCCCAGTAACGCTGGCTGAAGATGAAGCCGCAGTGCCTGATCCGCAATCGACTTACCATCCCTGCAACCGTCCGGCGCGTCGCCAAGGCCAGGGGACATGCCCCCCTGCCCTGCGCAACCACTCCGGAGTCGCAGGGCGGGGGGGCATGTCCCCAGGCCTTGGCGACGTGCCAGACGGTTGCAGGGATGGCAAGTCAATTGGGCAAGGGGGGAGGGATGGCGCCTTCCAGTTGCTGCTGTTTGCACGGCAGTGGCTGGAAGCCGTTTTCAAAACCGCAAACTCGCCGGGCCCGAGGTGGGAAAATAACGGCTTCGGCTTTGGGGAGGAGCGAGGGCGGCACGGCTGTGAAGCAGCTGCGCCCCCCCATGTGAACAGCTCCCACGGGACGGCGTTTTTGCCATCCCCAGGGCACTGTAAAAGGCCCGTGCGGAAAGGGCCAGAGAGAGGAAAGATGCCTGTGGCCAAGCTCCTCTATGCTTCATGATGGCAAAACCTGGAAGTGGGTGCTGCCAACATGGGGGGGGGGAGAGGGTGGGGGGGGCATTCCTATGGGTTGATCTGACTGTAGCCGGATTCCACCTGGGCTTTCTCACCAGGAGTGCTGTGGCTAGGGCCTCAGACTTATGGCATCCAAAAAAGTGGCATAAGTCTATTTAGCCTTATGGAGGGAGTTCAGGGAGCCATGTTGTTTTTCTGCCTCCCTGCTCTGCCTGAAAGCCCTCTGGCCATCAGGGGCTTTTGGATTGGGCTTCCTGAGTGTGCTGTTGAGAGCCAGCATGGTGTAGTGGTTATGTGGATGCTAGTTGGGAGAACTGGGTTTGATTCCCCACTCCTCCACATGAATGGCAGACTCTAAACTGGTGAACACAATTTGTTTCCCTGGTCCTCCACATGAAGCCTCCTGGGCCAGTCAGAGCTCTCTCAGAACACTCTTAGCTCACCTCACAAGGTGTCTGTTGTGTGGAGAGGAAGGGAAGGAATTTGTAAGCTGTCTTGAGCACTGGCGTAATGCCCATTGGGCAAGGTGGGCAGCTGCCCAGGGCATCACCTTGTAGGGGGCATCAAAATGCTGGGTTCGTTTTTGGGTATTTTAGTGGTTTTCCATTTTTGGCCTGCAGGGGGCGCAGTTTTTAGGCTAGCGGCACCAAAATTTCAGCATATCATTAGGAGACCGTCCTTATGCTACCCCCCAAGTCTGGTGTGGTTTGGTCCGGGGAGTCCAAAGTTATGGACTCCCAAAGGGGGGTGCCTCTATCCCATTGTTTCCAATAATGGGAACTAATAGGAGATGGGGGCTACAGTTTTGAGGGTCCATAACTTTGGCCCCTGAACCAAACTGCACCAAACTTGGGGGGTATCATTAGGGCAGTCTCCCTGATGAGACACTGAAAGTTTTGAGACTGTGCCTTCAGAAATGTGCCCCACAGCCTGCAACCGCCATTGACAACAATGCAGAAATCTCAATGCAGAACAAAGATTCTTGGGCAAATTTCTAGGATGTTCCTGCAGGGGTGCATTTTTTGGATGTATCGGCACCAAAATTTCAGGGTATCATCTGGAGATGATGGCACCCCCCAAGTTTGGTGCAGTTTGGTTCAGGGGGGCCAAAGTTATGGACCCTCAACTTGGGGAGTAGCATAAGGACAGTCTCCTGAGGATATGCTGAAATTTTGGTGCTGATATGTCTAAAAATGCACTCCCTGCAGGCACAGTGCAAAAAGAAATTTGGTCGTGGTGGAGTGGCTGCCCATGGGGGGGGGGGGGCATCCAACTCAGGTTTTGCCCAGGGCTACAGTTTGCCCAGGGCTGCCTCGTTACGCCCCTGGTCTTGAGACTCCTTGAGTTGAGAAAAGTGAGGTATAAATCCAAACTCTTCTTTTCTGAAGGAGGCATGCATTTTAAATCCATCAGTGCTTGCTTGTGGGTTATTCGTGGTGTGGTATTTTAGATGTCTGTGGAAGCTTGGCCTGTGTGCACGTAATCTGCCTTGAGCCCACTGTAGTGAGGCATGGTGATATAGAAATGGTTATCACTGAGAATTAATTGCCTTTATTACTTCCTTATATCAAATGGCATTTACTAATCTTTCCATGTTATATTAAGTGCTTGCTTTTGTTAGTCGCTTGTAGCTACTCACTTTTAGAAATAAGAAAACTTCTGATTCTCAATTTGAGCAGAATAAGGAGTCAAGCAGCATGGATATCTATCTAAGCTGAATGTTGATTAGGCAAGCCCTAAGGGCACAGGAGGAACACTAGTCTAATACAAGCCTCTAAAACATAATAAAAGGAGGCCCTTGAAGCTGTTCATAACATTCAGGCCAGCAGTAAATCCTACTGACGGAACCGAGGTCAGAGAAAGAGAAAACTAAAATTAAGATAGTTTAGACTTAGAGGTATATGTTCAGTTCAGAGACCTTTATTAGGCATCAGGAGAAAAATACAGATAAAAACTATGTGATAGTATGATCCTAGCAGAGGTGGGATCCAGCAGGTTCTCACCAGTTCCCGAGAGTGGGTTACTAATTATTTGTGTGTGCTGAGAGGGGGTTACTAATTCAGTCTGCTTTTCCACCTCCACGCCCTTGCCTCCCCGAAAGGCATCCTGCCTTTGAACGTGAAGGTTCCATATAGCAATTGCGACTAATAATGTAACTCCCTGAACTGGGTTAATCCCTTTCAGGTACTGCAATTCATTGATTCTCAGCCTTTAGGCATCTTTTATCTCACCAGTCTCTATCAAAGAACCTGTGTGTTTCACCATTGCGGTGTTCAGATTTGTGAGTTGGGGCATTTTCTATAATGTGATGATGATTTAGAAATGACCTGGTGCAAAAAAATTTTTTTTGGGTGGTGGGGTGGCTGTCCATGGGGGGGGGGCATCCAGCTCAGGTTTTGCCCAGGGCTCAGGTTTGCCTAGGTACGCCTCTGCCCCCTTTGCTGAGGGGGGGCTGGCGAGGGAACCTGTTAGTAAAATTTTTGGATCCCACCACTGGATCCGGGTACAATTTGACAAAGTAAAACAACTGCTCGTATTTCATAAAGTGCAAATTTCAGGGAAGAAATAATAATAATAATAATAATAATAATAATAATAATAATAATAATAATAATAATAATAAGAGACCCAGAGGATTATTTCAAAATATTGAGCAGGAATTTGGTCACCATTTCCAATTGCTTGGGATCCTCATTGTTCCAGAAATGGTTCAATTTAAAATTAGGGGGGCACAGGTAAACCGGTATTGGGGCCTCAGAGGTATATGTATCATTAGCATTTAGGAGAAGATGAAGATTGCATTTTGTTTTAGGCTTATCAATATTTATTTTTGGCCTCTTTGTTCTGTCATTATATTCAAGTTTGCAAAGACCAGAACCCTGACACAATGTCAAAGGTTGATAAGTGTCTAGGAGAAAATTTTGCCTTAATGAAGTGGAAAAGTACCTGCTACCATGTTTAACCTTGGGTTTGATGGAAGGTACTAATGTGTCTGTAGTAAAGAGATGATTGGTCTGTAGCAAGTGCTTATTATGACAAGTACCAAAGAAAAACAAACTGTATATCAAAGATTCTCTAGACCTGTCAAAGACTCCCCAAAAGTAATATGTATCTGTAGGACACTGGCAACTGAAGAACATTAAGTATTTTCGTGTGTTATTCTAAGATGTCAAGGAATCTGTGATGAATAGGAATTTAATGATTTAGCATATGAAGCTTTTCTATAAAAAGGGACAATTCCAAAGCCAAAGTTGAGTCTTTCTTCCCAGGGTGCTACTGCAACCTGTTTCTCCCTGGCCGTATCTGCACGGCCGTTTCTGCGGCGACATAGAGCCAAAGCCCCCAGGCCGTCCCTACAGCGCCGCTGCTGCAACGCAGCAGCGGCGTTTGAGGCTTCTTCCACTCCCAGGGCGGCGGCGTCAAGCATTACAAACAACAACCCTTTAAAGGGTTGTTGTTGAGGGATCGTCTTCCTGCGGCCCGGTCGCGTAGCTGCGCCCGAAAACGCTTTCTCCCTCAGCCCCTTACCATGTCCTCCTAAAATTAAGCCTCGCGAGGAATGCGACGCTTCACCATACTGTCCTCCTCACCTCCAGGGGTCGGAGGGCAGCGTGGCGCCGCAACTTCCGCAGGCTGGCTGCAATAATGAGGCGACTCGTGTGGAGCGCCTGCGCCTACCGGCCTCCCTGTTGCCTGCTTCGCCTTGCGCTTCGTCTGCGAGCAGGCTCTACGCCCGTGAAACTCTCGGGCCGGCGTGAAGGTGGCGATGCAGAAACGGCCCCTGATAAACTTACTAACTTCTTCAGATCCTTTGTCCTTGTCAGTTTCTTTGGTTCTCCAAACAAGAGTTGGGTAACTTATCCTGTTCCCTCTGATTGGGGTAACAGCATGGCTTGCTCTCAGAGGGGTAATATCTGGAACATGGATCCACATAGAAGAACTGGTGGATGAACTCCTCAGGGATCAGTGAACTCTTGCATGTACATTTAACTTCAAGCCTATTGTGGTGTGAAAGCAAAATGAGTCTTGGCCATCAGAAATATGGAGAACTCTGAACAAATAGGATTTGAGTCCTCATTGAAAGCAGGTGGACGTTTTTGCAAAGTTTGGAGCCAGTGTTTCCAGATCTGCCACAATTAACACAAGAATAATCTGTACCAATTGGCTTAAAAGTAGCCAGGTACTACAAATAATCAAATATCTCTTCCCTCAGTGAAACCAATCCAGTACACATATATACATAAATCAAATTCAAGAATTTAGCACAGGCATAGCTACACGGAAACAGAAGAATAAAGTATAAATTGGCTTGAAAAAGCTCCATCCGCAACTATGGAACACCTTAAGGAGACCACGCTACAAATTTAGTTGCAATAATTAAAGCCCTATTAGTCAGGGCTTTGAACTGGGCTGTCTACCTCCAGAAAAGGTATTACTTCATTGAAAAACTTCACATGGCCCAATTATATGCTCCTGTAGTGGGTTGCGAACCAAGAATCTTAAGGAACATGCACACATCCATATGATCCCAGGGACAGGCTTTCTGTTATTGTCTTACCTGCTGTGTCTCTGTCCTCTAAGGAAGGCCAGAGAGCAACAGAAAACCTGTTCCTACAAAGTGACTAAATTTAAGATCAGATGAAGCTTTTTCAAGCCAATTTATACTTCATTCTTCTGTTCATACATAGCTACGACGTTTGTGTTAGATTCTTGAATTTGATTTCTGTGTGTGTGCGTGTGTGTAGTATATATATAGTGTGTGTATATGTATGTGTGTATAGTATATATATATAGTGTGTATAGTGTGTGTGTGTGTATGAGTTTCCCACCTCCCAGAGGTCGAGATAGGGACCAATCATAACTTTTAGTTAGCCCTTCTAAGGAGTTTCCAGCGCTCGGCTGCATCCTCTTTGGAACATGTACAACTTTCCTGCAAGGCCGGTCTCTTTTGAATCGCTTTAGGGGAGAGGGTCCAGAGCTGTCTCTTGTGCATATGTGTGTGTATATGTATATATGTATGTATATGTGTGTATATCTATCTATCTATCTCTCTCTCTCTCTCTCTCTCTCTCTCTCTCTCTCTCTCTCTCTCTCTCTCTCTCTCTCTCTCTCTCTATCTATCTATCTATCTATCTATCTATCTATCTCTCTCTCTCTCTCTCTCTCTATCTCTCTCTCTATCTATCTATCTATCTATCTATCTATCTATCTATCTATCTATCTATCTATCTATCTATCTATCTATCTATACACATCTATATCTTTATCTATATATACTTTATATCTATATATACTTATATATATATATATATATACACACACACACACACTTTATATATATAGTATTAGCTTAACTAAATGAAGAGATATTTGATTTGTGTATGATATACAGTACCTGGTTACTTAAGTCAATTGGTACAGATTATTCTTTTGTTCTAATACTTGTGCCCCCATCCCCTTTCTCATTATTGTAGATCTCCCACTATGGCAGGAGATATCCTGCCACCCACCCACTCTTCCTGAGCAGGAGAATAAATGACTAAATCCAGCAACAGGAAAAACCCAGAAGTGATGTCACACCTCTCTAGATATCACTGATAACTCTGTGATTTGTGACTCCTAGAGGGGAATGACAACACTTTTAGGATTCCATGTCCCTGGAAGTGACATCATGCTGACGGTGCCCCTGCATCCACTTCCTACTCTCCCTCTGTGAAGCTCAGTAACTAATCTTAAATTAAGACTCTGATTTTGCGATCAAAAGAAGTGGTCCAATCTTTTTTAGGTAAAAGATTTCTGTATATTCCTGCTTTTCATCTCTTACTTTGTCTTCTCTTTTGAGGATGATTGCCAATCGTGGTGAGGCATGATGAAAGATGTTAATAGTTCAGTGTCAACTTCAGATAATGGATCCTACATTTTCTGCTCTTGAAGAACAGCACTTTCTGTTAGGGGAAGAAGTCTTCCGTGAAATGAACATTAAGGCCCAGTGCCAAACCCTTATAGTAATATGTGACATTACCCTGGAGTCTTTTCTTTAGTATGGATCCCTCTGTTATTAAATGTTATATATTTTATTCCTGTGGTTGGAATTGTCACAATATGAATTGTGTCCCAAATGTGCAGCCAAAAACATCTGTTAAATGTTTCACGTCTTTTATTTATTGATTTGAGATGGCAATCTTGTCAGGATTGGTTATGGTTCAGCTGTCCTTGTTTTCAAATTTTATTTTTCTCCTTTTAAGTGGGAGCAGGAAGGGAGTAGTCGGCTCCCCTAACATGTGTGAGCTACCAACAGAAATGTATGAAGTTGCATGTTATCCCACAGAGGTTGATTATTTCAAGGGAGTAAGCAGTGTCTTTTCTGCAGGTAAATACCCTAGTTATTTCTTGGAACAAATGCAAATATCCTTGCCCTATGAATCCAAGGCTTTAGAATTTTTGCATGTGTGTGCCTTTGGCAAATATAAGTCTCATAGGTTGTTGGCTTATCTTTGAATAATGACTAATTAAAAAAAAAGTATAGCCTCTATGGGTAATTAAAAAATGTAAGAACTTGCTAACTCATATGAAGATATGGAATAGAAAGGTCAGGGACAGTCATCAGCTTTACAGATAAATGCGGTTCTGTAGCTCATGATTAGCTGGCGGCCAATCTTAATGCCACGGGAGGATTTCTCATCCATTAGTGATTTATTGAAGTTTTCAGTGTGTTGAAGTTGTGCCAAAGTGTTATTATTATTCATTTTTTTATCCCGCCCTTCCCGACTAAAGTTGGGCTCAGGACAACGAACAGTATAAAGTTATTGCAGTTAAAAATAGCAGCCACCGATTCAATGGGGGCAGCCGTTGCGGCTCTGGGGAGCAGAATAGGCAAAGAAAGGGAGCTTGCAGTCGAAAGATGCCAAATTGCAGGGAGCTGCAATGATTGGCTCCAAGCCCAAAAGGCAGGAGGAGCAAACAGATAAAAGGCGCCACACCCTGAGCCTCGGCCTTCTTGGCTTGCCGAGGTCAAGAGCGGCGTGACCCACCCACCCTCCCTTAGGAGCAGCAGTGGCGTAGGAGGTTAAGAGCTCGTGTATCTAATCTGGAGGAACCGGGTTTGATTCCCAGCTCTGCCGCCTGAGCTGTGGAGGCTTTTATGGGATATTCAGATTATCCTGTACACTCCCACACATGCCAGCTGGGTGACCTTGGGGCTAGTCACAGCTTCTCGAACACCTCTCTGCCCCACCTACCTCACAGGGTGTTTGTTGTGAGGGGGGAAGGGCAAGGAGATTGTAAGCCCCTTTGAGTCTCCTACAGGAGAGAAAGGGGGGATATAAATTCAAACTCTTCTAGTTACCTGTTTAAATATTTTAATATGATATTGAATGTTAATATGTTACAGAATGTTCTGCTTTGCTGTATCTGTCGCAGCCTGGCGGGTTGGCAACAGGAGTCGCAACATCTGGGGGGAGAAGCCGAGCCAGGCGGCCAGTCTTCTCCATGGTTGTGCCCTGCGGAAGGGCTGGGGGGTGGGGCGGGGCGGGGCGGGGCGGTAAGCAAGCCGGGAGGCTTAGCTGGTGCCCGACACCCCAGCAGGTGGGGGTGGGGTGGGCCGGTAGGCAAGCCGGTAGGCTTAGCCGGTGCCTGCTACCCCCAGCAGCAGGAAGGGTTGAAGCCGTGGGTTCGCCTCTGGGGCTCCCAGGTTCCTGCAGAAGTCCCCAATGGAGATTGGGGACTGCATGATGTTGCGACCCGTTTGCTGCCCAGCTTCTGGTTTGGTTTACTTGTTAGCATTTAATGAATTGGGCTGCGGCCCAATCCATTCCCCAAGCACTGTTGTGGTGTGTTTTATTTGCCGGGGAAGGGTCTCACCATCTGCATGCAACTGTCAATAGCATGCATATAATTAAAACATCAAATTATCAATAAACAATGACACCCTGATCTTGGGTCCCAGATGATCAGTCGCGTAGCTGCCAAGGGGAGGGGGAGGGGCTGTGCCCTAGGCACGCACCATTGGGGGCACGTGCGGGGTGGAAAATCACCCCCACACCCCTCCCCTTCCCCCTGCCCTGCCAGGCCTAGTGGAAGCCCAGAGCAGCCTGGAGTTCAGCTGGCTGCAAAGAGCAGCCGGCTGAACTAAGGTTAGTGAGGGTGGGGGGGAAACGGGGGCCTGGTTGCAGACAGCTGGATAGGTTTAGGGCAGTGGTGGCGAACCTTTGGCACTCCAGATGTTATGGACTACAATTCCCATCAGCCCCTGCCAGCATGGCCAAAGGTTCGCCACCACGGGTTTAGTGTCAGGAACTACCAGGAGATCGTTATTCACAATACTCAGTGTTCTTTGGGGGGACATAATTGGAGAAGCGGTCCTGGAGAAATGATGATCCCAGACCATTTGGAATCTTAAAGATCAAAACCAACAACTCGAACCTCATCCAATACTCGACTCAGAGCCACTGCAGCACAGGTGTTATATGTGCCCTCCATGGGGTCCCCATAAGGACCCAGGCTGCCACATTCTTCACTAGTTGGAGTTTCCAGACCAAGTTGAGGGGGAGCTCTGTGTAAAAGAAGTTACATTAATCTAGTCTGAAGGTGACCGCTGCATGGATCACTGTGGCTAAATTGGCAGGCAAGGAGTCAGTTGCCAGGCTTAGCAGAGATAAAACTCTGCTTGGCAGTATTCATGATCTGGGCCACCTATGAAAGAGAGGAATCCGGGATCTGTCCAGACTCTTGAGAGGAGATGATGGAATAAGTTGTACATCAAGTGTCGCGAGTATGTGCCAATAAAGGCTTTGCATGCATGTAAGTATCTTGAGTAGGATATCCTGACCCAGGCTGCACCAGCTGGCTCAGAGGACTCCATCTTCAATGGACACAACTTTAGTCAACTATAAACGGTGTTTGTTGTGAGGGGGGAAGGGCAAGGAGATTGTAAGCCCCTTTGAATCTCCTGCAGGAGAGAAAGGGGGGATATAAATCCAAACTCTTCTCCTCCTCCTCCTCCTCCTCCTCCTTCTCCTCCTCCTTCTCCTCCTTCTCCTTCTCCTTCTATTTTGCTATGGGTCCCAAGCACGCAGTCGAGATATCTGGGATGGTGCCTAACCAGCTGCCCATAAAGAGATATAGCTGGGTGTTATTAATGTACTGGTGACAACGCAGCTCAAAATGAGTTGGGTGAGGGATTGTGTATAGATGTTAAAGAGCATAGGGGACAGGATAGCCCTCAAGGGACTCCATGTAACCGAGAATGTCATGGCAAGATCCTCCTCTTGAGCAACACTCTTTGTCCCTGACTCTAGAGAAATGAGACCAGTCCTTGAAAGATTCTCCATATCCCAGTGTTGGAAAGCCGTAATTGACTGTATCAAACACTGCTGACAGATCTAATAACATCAGCAGTACTAGCCCACCTCGATCCAACTGCCTCTTAAGATCATCCATCAGAACAGCCAGCACAGTCTGTGTCCCATGGATGGTCCGGAAACCAGACTGAAATGGGACTAGGGCTGATCCTCCAAGAAAACCTGGAGGTGCTCAGCTACAGTAGTCAGGGATGCAAAATTGGACGCCAAGCGGTAGTTAGCTGGATCAAGTGGATCAAGATATTTTTTTAAAACTGTGGTCTGATCCATTGTCAAGGGCTTTCTGGTTCCTTTACTGTTTCAAAACTGGTGGGGAGGTCATGGTGGAGAGATAAGCTTTTTATCTGCTTAACAGCTCACAACAACTTTGCAGCTAACAACCTGATATCAGATATTTTGGATGTTTCCAGACAGAGGTGGAAGTGACCTAACCACCTTAAACTATTGACCCAAATGAGCCCTAGCAGGTGCAATGGAGGCTGAATGGTTGGCTTTCTTTGTGGCCGCTGCCATCTCATAGGATTTCTGTCAGATGTTCTTGCAACTTCATCATGCGCGTGCCATCAAACTCACTCCAGCAGCCATAGCTCCTGCTTCTTCTCCTTTAGCTTCATGGTGTACCATGGGGCCAATTTGGAGCAGGGGTGGAAGAGCAATCTCATTAATGGCTTTGAAGAGACAGTTATTCCAGTCATGTGTCAGCATATCCAGCGAGTTGTATTGGATCCTGCAGGGTATTCTGGAAACCAATTGGATTCATAAGTCTCCACAGGCAAGCAGGTTTAGACATAGGATTAAGTAACTGTCACAACAAAATGGATCAACGTTGGACTGGGTGAATTATTACAGAGTGAGACTATTAAGCCAAAGCCCAGGCGTTTCTCATTACATTGAAGAATGGAGATGAAAACAGGATCTGTTCAGAAGAGTAAAGGGTCCCATCCACGGGGCTGTGCCCCACACTCCCACCTGTGGATGAAAAGGAATGGCATGGATAAACCTGTCAAAAGGGTAAGGTCTATCTGTGGCTCTTTACATCTGGGCCTTTTCCCACCTAATGGGACTCGCCGTCCCTCCCTCTTGGGGAGGATTTAAAAATGGGGTTTTGTTGGACGCCTCTTATTATTCGTACTGCTGTTTTTAAAGGTTTTAGTAATTATATTTATGCTATATGAGATTTTATGTTGTACACCGCCCGGAGCCCCTTGGGGATGGGGCGGTATAAAAATATGAATGAATGAATGAATGAATGAATGAATGAATGAATGAATGAATGAATGAATGAATGAATGAATGAATAAATAAATAATCTAGGCCAGTGGTTCCCAACTTTCCCCCCCTCACATACCCCTTGTCAGCCCATTTCCCTAAAACAGTATCCCATATTGGCAAACCCATTTCATATTTCGTGTACCCCCAAACGCTCTGGCACATCCTCCTGGGAGTGCACATACCCCAAGATGGGTGCCACTGATCTGGGTACTTCCAGTCCCTTCTGAACTCAAGTCAGACAACATCATCTACATATGTACTTCAAGCAGAGAGATAAAATTTCTGGAAATGTTAAAGCCCCTGAAAGAAAATATTAAAGGGAAATTGAAAATATATGTAACCAGTGGTGGGATCCAAAAATTTTAGTAACAGGTTCCCATGGTGGTGGGATTCAAACTGTGGTGTAGCGCCAATGGGGCTGGGCGGGGCACAACGGGGGCATGGCCAGGCATTCCGGGGGCAGGGCATTCCTGGGCGGGGCTGTGGCAAGGATGCAGCCACTGTGCCAGTCCTTGGGCAGGAAACAAATGCACACAGTCGCAGGCTGCCACGCACGGCGGTTCACCTCCTGCTAGACTGCTTCAAGTTCTGCGCACCACTGCTGAGGAGCGGAGGAGGGGCGTAATTAAGGCAAAAAACACGTGGCAAAATCACCACATAGTAACCCTCTCTCGGCACAAATAATTAGTAACCTATTCTTGGGAACCTGTGAGAACCTGCTGGATCCCACCTCTGTATGTAACACTTACTTTACTGTGAAGCCTAAACTTCTTTTACTGATTGAACAACATAAGATGCATCATTTATAACTCAGCATATAAATTATATTATTTGGTGCTTTTATGGAATTCCTTAAATAAAATTACTCATTTGACCCAGTGGTTAAAAATAATTCTAATAGCCCACTGTGGACTCATATATTTATTCAAATTATTATGTCTTGCTACCACTTGGGAAAATAACTTTGTAGCCTTCAAATGGCCTTGAGTTCAATGCCTGCTAAGCAGTACTCTCAGTTTCTCTCCAGTAGGTATATTTGCCCTCCCTTGAAGAAGCGGCAAATTCCATGATTCTCTGATATCCAAGGAAAACACACATTCCAAAAGACAATGCTCCAAGGTATTAATTCACCTGTATTGATACAAACATAATCTATTCCAGTAAGGAAGATTTTTAATAATAATAATAAAAATAATAAGAAGAGTTTGGATTTATATCCCACCTTTCGCTCCTGTAAGGAGACTCAAGGTGGCTTACAAGCTCCTTTCCCTTCCTCTCCCCACAACAGACACATCTGGTTCACCAGATAAACCTCTCCCACTCAGGTGGAGGATTGAGGAATCAAACCCAGTTCTCCAGATTAGAATCCACCTACTCTTAACCACTACACCACGCTGAGCAGTTATCGCATCTAGTTTGGTGATCAATTTATGGAATCAAAAAACTGCATGTATATGCAATACTTGAGAAAGTTGCAAATTGTTATACCCTATGCTATCGTGGTATATGTATCTGTAATTTATCCCATCTGCGAAAAGGGATATACCCTATGCTATCGTGGTATATGTATCTGTAATTTATCCCATCTGCGAAAAGGGTGTGTGTTAAGGTTGGAAAACAAACTCTTTCATAAACAAAAGTGGATTATTTAGACAAAAACTCTTTCATAGGGCCCCAGTAGTTAGGTCTGTCACCTAGGCCCCTTCTGCACGGAGGTGGAAGGGGTTGGGTTGGCGTAATCCACGCCGACCCGACGATGCTGGGACGGTCCCAGAACCGGCTGGGGTGACCCGGCTTGTCCCTGGCCCTCCGGCACGTCGCCGAGGCCTGGAGACACGCCCCCTGGCCGTGCGCGCCTGCTTGAGCATCGCAGGGCAGAGGAGCGTGTCCCCAGGCCTTGATGATGCGCCGGAGGGCCAGGGACCAGGTAAGTGACAGGTGGGAGTGGGGGGGGGAGGGCGCCTTGGAGCCGCTGCCATTCGCATGGCAGCGGCTCCAAGCTGGCATTTCCAAACAACCTCGCTCCCCGAGCGAGGTTGAAAATGACTTCCGCCGGTTAGGCGCAAAGGGTGAATGCCGGCTGCAAAGCAGCTAAGCCCTTTAATGCGAATAGCTCCCTGGGGACGGCGTTTTTGCCGTCCCCAGGGCGCCATTAAACGCCCGTGCAGAAAGGGCCCTAGTTTGGATGTAAAGCACGTTTGGATATTAAGCTAAACTTAGTAACATGAAAAATGCTGAACTCTTTAATAACGTATTATTCAAAATATAAGGGCATATTAATGGTTGCAAATTAATTACCTTCAAACAAAAAAATCTTGATAATGATGTATGAGCCTGTGGCATAAGAAGTTTTTCTTCCCCAGTCACTCCCCGATTTTCTGTTTTTTTTTCCCACTGGAAAAAACGATTTTCACACTTTTTCCATTCTGTTCGTTCTGAGTATGAAAACCCAGCCTTGAGAAACATTTTATTCATTCTAAAAGGGGGGGGGGAGTTTTGTTACAGTGCTCCCCCAAGCTTTCCATTGGGTTTTTTTTAATCTGGGGGGGGAGCGGTGAGTGCTTTTTTCTCCCTATTTTTTTCTCAGCCTTCTAACTCCAGCTCAGCAACCTTTATCCTGAGCTCTCCTCTGACAAGTTCTTCTGCTGAAATACTGTGACCTTTAAGTCTGCTACGGAATGTCCAAAGAGGATGAACTCCATGGAAGCTGTCGTGATCAGGACTAAATCAAATTACAAATGGAAGGTTGTGCGTTGTCTTTAGAGCTCGTTGAGAAATACCACAAAAGCACATGAGCTGCTGGAAACATTGCCTAGACGAAATGCTTTCTGTTCGCCATACAAAATCCATAAAGTGGTGGAGCCTGCGTCCCACATTGTCTTGGAAACTGGCACATTCTTGACAGGGGTCTCTAGCTACGTAGATACGATAATAAAGCACCCGTTATTTGCAGCATACAGACTTACTGAAGAAACCGCTGCACATTGGTGACCTCCACAAATACCATGTTGTCAGTACGAAAGAACATTTTGCACAAAGATGATTGTTGTTGTTGTTGTTGTTGTTGTTGTTGTTGTTGTTGTTATTTAAATTTCATAGACCACCCTACCCCCGAAGGGCTGAGGGCGGTTTGCAAAACAATCAACATTTGAATACAGCAAATAGTTTCAATTAAAACAATAAATACATTAAATATTAAAACACTAGCAGCAGTGATCTTCCACAATTAAAATAAGTAGATGATGTCCGGCATTAACCCCCCCGGGAGGGGACTGGCCGATATTCAGTCAGCAGATGACAAAGCTGTGAGGAGCAACCAAGAAGATGAACTAAAATCTTCAGGATAGTTTCAGAGAGTATCCATATTGATGTGCAGTGGAACCGGCTAGATTCAAGTCCAGACAGCACCTTAGAGAACAGCAGAATTTTGGAGTTGGGGTTTCATGAGTCAAAGCTCGCTTAATCAGACCGAGAAAAACTAATACAGAGAAGCAGAAACCCATGTATCTATCTACTACTGCAAGGACATTCTATGTCAGTGATGGCGAACCTTTTCGAGGCCGAGTGCCCAAACTGCAACCCAAAACCCGCTTATTTATGGCCAAGTGCCAATATGGCAAGTTAACCTGAATACTGAGGTTTTAGTATAGAAAAAAAAACGGTTGGCTCCAAGGTGCGCATTACTCGGGAGTACGCTTGGTGGTAGTCGGTGGCTTTGCTTTGAAGCAACTCTGCAACGCTTGAACGGGTGAATCACAACCCTAGGAGGATTTACTCAGAAGCAAGCCCCATTGCCAGCAACCGAGCTTACTCCCAGGTAAAGGATCACGCTTTAGTTCTTCCCATGAAAATCAATAACAGCGCTTAACAGGGTTACCTACACTGCTTTCCCAAAACTAGGTCTTAGGTTTAATGCTAACAATCTCCCTGAAATAATTGCACTATTATCACATGACGAACTCTGTGCATGCGTGCCCACAGAGGGCTCTGAGTGCCACCGCTGGCACCCGTGCCATAGGTTCGCCACCACTATTCTATGTGCAGAAATGGAGAGATGAAAAAATACCAACAAAGGAAGACTGGTTATTGAACGTCACAGCGTACTCAGAAATACCAAAACTAACAACTTTGTTAAGGGACAGTAATACAGAGAAGTTTACAGAAAACTGGACACCTTTTATGGTTTATCTATTGAAAAAAATATGGTAGAAGTAATTGCAGAATTTGAGATCTAAACGAAAACAGCAAAACGTATTAGAATATTAGTAATGATTCAATGTATAATTGATAAATTGTTTAATTTAAATAAATGCATGAACCTAGAATGGGTAATGGGTATTTTTTTTTACTTTATTTTGTATTAAGGTGGTAGTTGTGAAAGTGTACAGTAGTATTTTTTTCACATTGAGAAAATATACAATTTGGGTTGAGAAAATAAAAATGTGTTGCAGAAAAGCATAAACGCCTTCAAAAACCCCTTGTGTGCCAAAGCTTTCAGCACACAAGGGCTCCCTTTTCAAGGAGTTATCTTTTTGTTTGTTTCTTATTCATGGAAGAGTGGGATTGAGCTCTTCAGCAACACGAAAACAAAGAATAAAAACCTCTTAAAACTACCCTCTTGTGGACCTTATATATAAATATATATGTTTTCTGGCATACAAAGAACTCTTAAGAAGTTCTTCATGTTCTCTTGTTCTCTTATTCCATTGAGATACACGGGTGTGCTTTTTCCTGGTATTGCTCCTGATAGCAGAAGTCTCCATGGATACTGGTGAAAAGTTGTGAGGGGAAGCAGGGCGGGAAGAAACAACTCTTATCAGATCTTCTGTGGAACAGGGTTGAATCAAAGAGCAGTCTGAGTGAGGACAAACTCCTGCTTATTTGCAAAAATTGAGCCAGTGTGGCGAAGTGGTTAAGAGCAGGGGCACTCTGATCTGGAGGAACTGGGTTTGATTCCCCGCTCTGCCACTTGAGCTGTGGAGGCTTACCTGGGGAATTCAGGTTAGCCTGTGCACTTCCACACATGCACAACCTTGGGCGTGTGCGATCGTTTTTGAACTGAACAGGAATTTTGATGTCTCCAGCTGAATCAGCCATTTCACTTGGGGAGGATAAGCTACTGCGTTCCCAAGAAAGGTGGCATAGACTTCCCAGAGTCCTTGTTGCCTCAGATCTCCATTTCTTTGGTTGTGGTATCTGTGTAGGTCAGGGGTAGGGAACCTGCGGCTCTCCAGATGTTCAGGAACTACAATTCCCATCAGCCTCTGTCAGCATGGCCAATTGGCCATGCTGGTAGGGGCTGATGGGAATTGTAGTTCCTGAACATCTGGAGAGCCGCAGGTTCCCTACCCCTGGTGTAGGTGAATGTTTTAAGATGCAAGCATGAAGGTTAGGACTTTGAGTGAGGAAAGTAGAAATGCCTTAAACCAGGAATCTCAGAGCTACCATGTCTTGACAGAACTGGAGTAGGAATCTCTTCAGGAGTGTCATAATCCTTGATCCAAGACCTTGTTCCTAAGGTTAAAAGTAAACGCTTGGCAAGGAGGAGCCAAATTGGTAGATACCTTGTTTATTTGTTTGTTTAAAATATTTTTATTGATATTTCGGAATTATTACAGATTTATATTGTATATCTTCTATTTCATCCTCCATATCCTTTCCCCCCCCCCCTTTTTTCCCTCCCCCCTCTTCTTTTCTTCTTTAGATGTGCAGCAGCAGGTCCATTCTTTTCAATCTTCTTGTCCATTTTTCTTCTGTAATTCCAATTTCGTTTAACCAGTCTTTGAATTCCGTCCAGATCCACTTCATATCTCTTTGTTTTTCTTGCCATATTTGGTTTCTTGACATTATGTCCAAAATTTCTAATTGTATTTGCTCCCATATATATTCCAACCACTTCTGCATTGTCCAGATTTTTTTTGTCTTTCCACCCCAATGCTATTACTGCATGGGCCGCTCTGATCATGAGTTTGAAAAACTTTCTCTTTCTTTGTTCTATTATTGTATCATCCAATATGCCTATAAATAATAAATCTATGTTTATCTTTTTTTTTGCCTTCACATATTTTTCTTTATATATTATAACACTTTCCCACAAATGTTTTACCTCTGGACATTCTAGCCACATATGGGTAGATACCGTGTTTGTTTGGAACCAGTGTAATGTCACTCCGCCAACAGCGCCCCTCTGTGCCAAAGTACCCAGCAGGCGCATCTGAGGTAGAGCCAGTAGCTTTCAGGCAGCTCTGCGAATGGGGCTACAAGAGGAGGTCCAGGAGGGAAGGCCTGTGGGGCATCTCAGGCCAAGGTGAAAACTTTGTGCTGGTGGGTTGGATTGAGGGCCCAGCCAAGAACCCCCCCCCCCCCCAGGGAGCATGGTGATGCCAAGGTCAGGGCTCCTACAAGACACCATTTGGGGAAAATCGCTCCTTCCCCTCTGAGGTGTCGATCCCATCTTGACCCTCCCCCCCCCAATTCAAAAGTGGTCTTCTTTATAAAGGCTTTTAGTTTTTATTTTGCATTCAAATAGAGGGGGTGGGGAGCAGAACTAGGTAGGCACTGGGACCCAAGCAAAACATTCTTCCACAAAGAAAGTCCAGGATGTGGAGGATGAATATTTATACTTTATTTGTTTATTTATACTTTAGGTTTTTATACCGCCCTATCCCCGAAGGGCTCCAGGCAGTGTACAACATGTGACAAAATACAATCATGAAACCATCATAAATTAGTTAAAACCTATAAAAGCAGCGGAAGACTAACTATAAAACTGATCATTATAAATATAAGTATAAGTGGCACCCAACTGCCTATTATTAAATCCTTTCTCAAAGGGAGGAACGGCGAGTCCCATCCGATAGTATAAGGCCCAGATATAGGAGCCAAGGAAAAGGGGGGGGGGGCACCATCAGCGGCCGGTCCCTCCAAAGGCCCGGTGGAACAGCTCCATCTTACAGGCCCTGCGGAATTCACTAAGATCCTGCAGGGCCCGGACAGCTGGTGGGAGAGCGTTCCACCAGGCCGGGGCCAGACCCCTAAAGGCCCTGGCCCGTGTGGAGGCCAGCCGCATCATTGAAGGGCCAGGGATATTCAACTTTGCTTTAATCTTTTGGCAGAAAAGAGTATAGAAATAATAGTTTGACTTTAGGTTATATGGCTTCAGAGGGATGGTTTAAATATAAAATGCAAACATAAAACTATTATGAGTTCTTGGTGAGGAAAGTCAGACTTTTTAAATAAAACTCACTAAAACTATGTAATATGAAGCTTTCCTTTTTCTACTGTTTTTCTTGGATTGTACTTTATTTACTGATTAAATAAAAAAATCAATGTATTGTCGAAGGATTTCACGGCTGGAATCACTGGGGTGTATGGCCTTTGAAGAAGCCAGCCACAGATGCAGGCGAAACTTCAGGAGAAAATGCTACTAAAGGAGCAGCAGTGGCGTAGGAGGTTAAGAGCTCGTGTATCTAATCTGAAGGAACCAGGTTTGATTCCCAGCTCTGCTGCCTGAGCTGTGGAGGCTTGTCTGGGGAATTCAGATTAGCCTGTGCACTCCCACACACGCCAGCTGGGTGACCTTGGGCTAGTCACAGCTTCTCGGAGCTCTCTCAGCCCCACCTACCTCACAGGGTGTTTGATGTGAGGGGGGAAGGGCAAGGAGATTGTCAGCCCCTTTGAGTCTCCTGCAGGAGAGAAAGGGGGGATATAAATCCAAACTGTTTTTCTTCTTCTTCTTCTAAATAAAGATCAATAAAGATCAATTTACCAATTAAATAAAGATTTTTAAAAAAGCATTTTCATTTAAAAAAAAAATGTAGGGCACAGAACAACCAAATTCAGCATGTTTAAATCCCAGCATCTCAGTAGCAAAGTAGACCATGTTCTTAAATCTCTTTTTAAAAAATAGCAGTGAGACTGAAATGCTTAGCTCTGGATCGTGCCTGGAGGGGTTAATCAGGGTATTTCAGTCTCTTGCTGGCTGTTGATAACGTTGTCGTTTCAGCTGTCACACTGAGACTTTTTCCCATTTTTTTTATGTTTATGAAATCCCAAACTGATCCTAATTGATGTGGTTTGTACGTTGTTCCATGTTGGAATGCTGTGGTTTGTGTATTATTTCAGATTGAACAACTAAATGGCAGGCAAGTAGCACCATTTTTTGATTTTTTTTTATGGATTTGAGGTTATAGGTCCCAATTTTTTCAAGGGGGGGGGGAGCTGAAAAAAAGCAAAATACCTATAGTGGTAAATTAATTGGCTTTTTTTCTGGTTATCCAAAATTAATTGGCTCCATCAAAGTCTATGGGGATTTGGGGTGGGCGATTTTTCAAGCCAAATTTTCAACATAACTGCAGGGGACTCTCCTTAAAAGAACTCCCTTCATAGTGAATGTTGGGTCACACCGTTCAATTCTATGGGCCCCCAAAGGGGGTGCCTCATCTATCCAGTGGAGTTTTCCATTGTCTCTTACTCATTGTGATGTGAGAAGGGGGGCATGGACTAGAGATGAGCATCTTGGAGCAGCCTGTGGAAGCTGATCTGTTTTACAGCTCTGAAGGGCCACCTGTCAGTAGTGATCATCCTGCCAATGAGATGAGTTTTCCTTCATTTTACCTATAGCTTTCCACCTCCTGGCACCCTATTGCTGCCCTCACCAAGTATTTCTATAAGAGATGTTCGCTGCCCCCTTGCGTACTGCAGCCCTGTGACGATGCGGCTGGCCTTGACCTGGGCCAGGGCCTTTACGGCTCTGGCCCCTGCCTGGTGGAACGCTCTCCCTCCAGCTGTCTGGGCCCTGCAGGACCCTGGTGAGTTCCGCAGGGCCTGTAAGACTGAGCTGTTCCACAAGGCCTTTGGTGAGGCTGTCTGTGGATCTACCGCCCCCACTGAGGCTGCCAGTTTTCCATCTTGGCAGGGCCTTGGTTCCATCTTGGGCCCTGCCTCTCCCCTCCCAGCCTTTTTTGATCGGTGTCTTTAATTTTGCTTGCTCTTAACTTTGTTATTTAAAATTTAAGAAACTGCTGCTGTGGAAATTTGTTTTAATGTGATTAGTTTTTAGTTATGTATTTTATGTGCTGTTATTGGAACAGCTGTATTGTGAGCCGCCTCGAGCCCTTTGGGGGTGAGGCGGCCTATAATAATAATAATAATAATAATAATAATAATAATAATAATAATAATAATAATAATAATAATAATAAAAGATCACAAAATACAAGGACCTACAAATTGAAGTTGAACGATTGTGGCAGAAAAGAACAACAGTAATCCCACTAGTAGTCGGTGCTCTAGGAGGAATCCCAAGAAATCTTGAAAAACATCTGGAAAGCCTAAACTTGGACAGAACATCAGTCCACATGCTGCAGAAAGCAGCACTTCTAGGAACTGCACACATTCTACGCAAATACCTCTAATATCCTAGGTCCTTGGGAAGGACTCGATATTCAGAGATGAATTCCAGACACTTGTGCTGTGTTGTTATGTGTATAATAAAAATGATGTTGGTGATGGTGATGGTGATGGTGACGATAACGATAACGATAACGATAATGATAATAGATGGTGTACTGCATGCAGCAGGGAGAACATTAGACTCACTTCTTGGCTGGCTAGTGGCCACTTGGCTGCTTCACTAGCCTTTATCTCTCCCTTTGAAGAAGCACCTCCTTGTAGTGCTCCATGAGATCCTTCCAGAATCTGGAAGTTGAGAGAAGACAAATGCCTTTCACTTGACTGATCGAGTCCTATACAGCTGGCATTATGCAAAGTGGGAACCCTCCATCACCTGGAAGTGCTTCCAGACCAAGAATGTGAGGGGACAACCATACTGACTACTATCTGTAGGCACCCCCACAGACCCTTCCCCTGTAAGGTGGTCAGGACAGACATGCTGTGTCTAGGAGGCACAGGAAGAAATCAATGGAAAGGAAGGAGTTAATATCACAGAACCTTGGGGTGCTCCTCCATCTCTTCCTCTTGAACCACCTCTGGCCTCTCCTCCTGTCTTCCCTTGGAATACCTACTTGGCCATAGAACATAGGTGTCAAACGCACAGCCCTCCAGATGTTATGGACTACAGTTCCCATCATCCCCTGCCAGCACATTGCACCCCTCCATCTCTTCGTCTTGAACCACCTCTGACCTCTCCTCCTGTCTTCCCTTGGAAGACCTACTTGGCCATAGAACATAAGTGTCAAATGCACAGCCCTCCAGATGTTATGGACTACAGTTCCCATCATCTGATGATGGGAACTGTAGTCCATAACATCTGGAGTACCGTGAGTTTGACACCTATGCTATAGAAGAACGCAGAAGGAGATGGTGCACACCTCCTTCTTTAGCTCCACCAGCAATCTCTTGGCATCTGAGCCTCAAATCAACCCCAAAGACAGCTGAGGCAGCTGCTCTTCTTGCTACTGGGAAGACTCAGCAACAGCTGAAGGAGGAGCAGCCTGAGCAACAGACACTTATCCAGTCCCATCCTTCAGTCATCTGTGCAAGCGTTTCTGCTCCAGCATCATTTGTTCAAAGGAAAACTATACAGTGACTTCCTGTTGTGGAACCTGTCAAAGGTTAATCTGGAACTATCCTGCAGATGGACTGTAAAAACTTTTTTTTTAGAAAGTGAAAACTAACTGCACTAAAATTTGTCCTGGCTCAACTCTTGCAAACTCCCAGTTTCAGATAAAGGAGTTGAGAAAAGCTCCTCTGCAAAGTCAAGCTACAGCCTGAACTGAGCCAATTTTCTAAGACTGCCTAGCTTCAGTTAGGAAGCTCAGAGGCAACATTCAAAAAATACTGTATGCTAATTAACTGTGTGGCAAACAAAAACCTTAACTCCTCTTAACACTTACCCAGTGGCGTAGCGCTAATGGGGCAGGTGGGCATGACGCCCTGGGTGGAGCTGTGGCGGGGGCTTGGCCAGGCCGGGGGGGGGGGGCAGGCGCCACCACAGCAGGATCTCAGGGCACACGTGTGCCCTGGGCATAGCTTCCCCTCTCTCCGTCCTTGCATTTACCACAAGCCTAATTAGGAAGCCCTTCTTCTAGGTCAGTGATGGTGAACCTTTTCGAGACCAAGTGCCCAAATTGCAACCCAAAACACACTTATTTATCGCAAAGTGCCAACATGGCAATTTAGCCTGAATACTGAGGTTTTAGTCCTGCGTGCACCTGCCGCTCTGCCCTGCGCTGCTCCAGTGCCTCCACCCCACCCACTCAAGCAGGGGCCAGCCTGCTCTAGCCTCCAGCGAGTCCTGCGCGCACCGCTCTGCTCCTCTCTAGCATCTCCGCCTCCTCTGCCCCCCCTTAGGCATCAGCCACCCAGAGAACAGGCAACAGGCCTGCCAGCCGAGTCCTCCCTGCTCGCCGCGGTGCGTTGTGCCCAGCGGCCCAGGCCAGCCTAGATGTGTTTGTGGGGGGGGGGGGATTTTCCGCCCCCCCACATGATGAACTCTGTGTGCGTGTGCCCACAGAGAGGGCTCTGAGTGCCACCGCTGGCACTTGTGCCATAGGTTCGCCATCACTGTTCTAGGTTGACATTTGAGTGTTTTAATATCCAGTTCCCAACACACCTTCATGAAAACTAGCCTCTGTTTAATCTCAGCTATTCATTACATCAAAATGGCGCAAGTGAAATTTGCAAGGAAGTGTACAACGATATAACTCCATCAACTCAGCAGAACAACAATGAACAGACGCCCCCCCTCCCCCGCTGTAAAAACCCTTCTAAACAAATGGAGGGAAAAAACAGGAAACAAAGGCCCAGCCCACCACAACACCTCAACACCGCAGAGAAGAAAGCACCAGAAATGAAGAGAAGGTAGAAAGAACCAGTGCAAAACTCTGAAAGATTCCCCCTCCCTTGACCCTGAAATCCAGAAGAAGAAATCCAATGAAAAAACCCTAGAATAGGGGTGAGAAAACACACACACACACACACACACAAAACCACCACCACCACCAACAACAACAACAAAGGAAATACTTGAAAAATACCAGAGGGATAAAAATAAAACATAACCCTACAAGCAAACAGTAGAAAAAGACTAGTCTCTCAGGCCACACAAGGATTTTTGGTCTTTCTTCCCCCCAATCGCAAAGCAGATTTTTTTTGGGTTTGCTTTTTTTCCCCAGACTTTATTCAGATAGCACGGCCACCCCTCCAGTTTGGCATATCAGTATGCACTCCCCTAGGGCAGACTGTGAAGCCCTGTTAAAATTAATTTTAGGGGAAATAGGTGAAAGAACACAGTCATCTGGATTTCATTGTGAAACCCACTCATCTAATAAATTGAAAACACCCACTGCCAAATTCCTTTGCATAACCTTCAAGTGAACTTCTTAATGTAGTATCTTTCGCTCATGGTCCTGCATTTCAGAGCAGTCTTTCCTGTTACTTACTTTGGGGCAAAAACTTGATAGACGCCGTCCCCTTGGTCAACATCCAGTCCCACTGCCCATTTCTGGTGTTCCTCGCTGGTTCTCCTTGCTTGCTTGTGCAGCAGTGGCGTAGTGGTTAAGAGCAGGTGTACTCTAATCTGGAGGGACCGGGTTTGATTCCCTCTCAGCCGCCTTAGCTGTGGAGGCTTATCTGGGGAATTCACCTTGGGCTAGTCACAGTTCTTCTGAGCTCTCTCAGCCCCACCCATCTCACAGGGTGTTTGTTGTGAGGGGGGAAGGGAAAGAAGTTTGTAAGCCCCTTTGAGTCTCCTATAGGAGAGAAAGGGGGGATATAAATCCTCCTCCTCCTCCTCCTCCTCCTCCTTTGCATGGACATTGTAAAGAGAAGGCCTCTCAAAGTTCTTAATATTCAAGTTTCCATGGAAATGTCAAACATTCATCAGTAGAAAAATTAACTGCTTCAGTTTAAAAGCCCTTTGATATTGTATTTGGCATGGATAGCCAATCTCATCAAATATCAGAAGCTATGCAGGGTTGGCTCTGTTTAGTAGTTAGATGGGAGTCCACCAAGTAAGTCTAGGATTGCTACGAGTTGGCTATGAGTTGACAGCACTTTCCATCACCACCACTGGTCGAATCCCCACTACTGTCTTAGCCAGGTTTCAGAACACAAACTAACCAGGTTTGAGGGACGACCTCCCCATTGCTTGCGTGGCAGATTCCGTTTCAGGTGCTCGTTCTCCCCGTTAATCCGCGTTCCGGCAGGATCTGGTTGCAAGTGGCATAGACCCCATTAACACGGTTCAGAGCTGATCTGAGGGGAGGGATGAGGGTTGAAACCCAGACTCGTTTCCCGCCCTGGAGTGTGACGCGGAATTCGGACAACCAATCAGCGCTGTGATGCGCATGCAGCCTTTCCTTGGTTTCGTTTCCGCTTTTGCGATCGGCCAGCAGAAGGGGACGTTAACATTAAACAGTCAAACGTGTAACCTTAAATCGTTCATGGTTTACACATGTAGCGATTAACTGTTTGCACAGTTAAACGTTAAACTTTTACACGCTGGTTTTTTGGATCACGCCCTACAATGTACGTTTTCGCAGTGGGAAAAGGTCCTGCCCCATCAAGGCACGCACCAATCAGGGGAGAGCGGTGAAGCGAGCTCGCCTAGTAGTGGGGATTGCTAAGAGTTCTGCAACTGGGTGTGTCTGCTGTGTGCTTACTGCGGTGGGGAGGGAGAAACTCCGATGAAAAGGACACGGTTTCACAACAAATAGGTTTGGATCTGCGTGCAAATTTCAAGTGGGGATTCGACCACTGTTGTGGAGGTGCTGAGTGGGCTCCAAAGTTGGCTTCAATGGGGGTTAGTCTTCCTCTAGTGTCAAGAAACTTCTGCTAGTGCCAGTCTCCTGTTTCTGCAGTGCCAGACTCCTCGCACCAGAGGATAAGCTAAGCTCTTCCATATGCGGAGCAGAAACTTTGAATTCAGCAGAATTCATTAAATTGAACTGATCCCTATGGTAAGGAGCTTCTAAACATTCTGTTTACTTCGATGAGTTGTGGGGCAGTTGTGGTTTCTAAGGACAGTGGAACCTCGGTAATCGTAGCCTTCGGTTTTCGTCCATTTCAGTTTTCGCCGGTCGCCCCCGGCCATCAAATCATTTCAAGACCAAATTCATTTGTTCAATACAATTCCACATCGTAGTTCAATGCAACTCCACATTGCATTCAATATGTCCCTGTAGGCAGCTTCTAGACTCGCAGTGGTTCTCAACCTTCCTAATGCCGCAACCCTTTAATACAGTTCCTCATGTTGTGGTGACCCCCAACCCTAACATTTACTCATTTTACAGATGGAGAACACTGATGCAGAGAGTCTTAGGCGGCCCCTGCGAAAGGGTCGTTCGACCCCCAAAGGGGTCCCGACCCCCAGATTGAGAACCGCTGTGCTAGAGAATTTGCTTCTTTACCCATGCCTTGACAAAAGACTGTGTTTATACATAAAGAAGGCCACATGGAGAAACAACAAAAATGATAAGGACTCATTTTTTAGCCTTGAGTGTTTTGTACTTTAATGACCATGTTTTGTAAATATTGAGTTCATAAACTGTAATCGTAAACTCTTTGCAATTTCTCATAACGTTATTAAAGCTATGACCAAAATACGGCAATATATAAATAAACAGACAGTAACTCTGGCATGATGCTGGCAGGGGATGATGGGAACTGTAATCCATAACATCTGGAGGGCCGCGAGTTTGACACCTGTGGTGTACATGAACACTGAAAATGTCCTGAATAGATATGAGATCATAGCATGTTAGTAATATACGTAATGATGTTTTGCCAGCGTTGTTAAGGGAAATATTTTAAAGCAGGAGTTCTTACAAGGACTTGATTAGAATGACAGATGTCTTTTCAGAGGAGCGTAGGATGAGATCAAGTAAGGCTGATTTGTGTCTTTGTTCTTTTTCCCCTTTTGTAGACAAAACGTGGATGCACACTCCCGAAGCTTTATCAAAGCACTACATCCCTTACAACGCAAAGGTGAGAGTTCTGCTTACCTACCTTGGGTTTTTTTATGTAGGTGGCTGGCAGATTTTGCTTTCCTTTTGCAAAAACCGTGAGCTACTTGACATAGTTGGAGTGGTGTTGGAGCAGCTTCAAGGTTTTCAAGGTTTTCTGGATGACGCATCGGCTTTTGACCCCTTCCAGTCCGGCTTCCGTGCTGGGCATGGGACGGAGACTGTTCTCGTCGCCGTCACGGATACGCTCCGTATTCAGCTTGACCAAGGCGGATCGGCGCTGCTGGTGTTGTTAGATCTCACCGCAGCGTTTGATGTGGTCGATCACGACCTTTTGACCCACCGCCTGGCCGTCTCCAGAGTGCGGGGCACTGTCCTTCAATGGATTGTCTCGTTTCTCCAGGGCCGGAGTCAGCAAGTGAGGTGTGGGGACCAGGCCTCCCGGAAGTGCCCGCTTCAATGCGGTGTACCCCAGGGGGCATTGCTGTCCTCACTGTTATTTAACATCTACATGCGACCCCTTGCTCAGCTGGTACAGAGTTTGTGGCTGATTTGCCATCAGTACGCTGATGACACACAGCTCATTCTGTTGATGGAGGGGGGAGCAGCCGCCGCCCCTGTGGCTCTACAGCACTGCTTGGAGGTGGTCGCTGGTTGGATTTCGGCGCACAGAGCAGGGGAAAACTGAATCCGTCGAAGACGGAGATCCTCAGGCTTGGCCGCCGTGTGAGGGGGGAGGGACCTTCCAGCCACTGGTGTGGGAGGTGGAGGTCACGTTGGCGCCGACCCCCTCTCGCTCAAGCAGCCTGGGGGGTCCACCTGGATTTGTCTCTCTCAATGGAGACCCAGGTGGCCCATACAACCCGGGCTGCCTTTTTTCCATCTTCGCCAAGCCCGGGCTGACTGGCCTCCCCTTCCTCTCCTGAACGGATTCCTAGCCTCTGTGATCCATGCAACGGTCATCTCCTATAGATTAGGGACTATTGTAACTCTCTAAGCTTCTACGCTGGCCTTCCCTTGCGTTTGATCCGGAGATTAAAACTGGTTCAGCATGCAGCTGCGCGCTTGCTAACAGGCAGCGCCTCCTGGGAACACATCCAGCCGGTACTGCGGCAGCTGCACTGGCTTCCAGTAGAGTTCCGGATCATCTTCAAGGTGTTGGTGTTGACCTTTAAGGCCATTCGCGGCCTGGGACCATCGTATCTTCGAGACCGCATCACCCCATATGTCCCTGTGCGGCCTCTCCGATCAGCGGAGGCCAACTTGCTGGCGGTCCCTGGCCCCTCGGTGATGCGGCTGGCCTCCACACGGGCCAGGACCTTTACGGCCTTGGCCCCGGCCTGGTGGAACGCTCTCCCTCCAGCTGTCCAGGCCCTGCGGGACCTTGGGGAGTTCCGCAGGGCCTGTAAGACAGAGCTGTTCCGCCGGGCCTTTGGAGGAATCAGCCGCTAATGGTGCCCCCCCGGCCCTCAACACCTGGGCCATTAACCATCTGATGAGACTCGCCATGCCTCCCTTTTTCGTGGGGAGGGAGGGACTTTATGTTATTGGATTGCTGGACGCCACCTCACACTCAAATTTAAATTCAAATTTTTGAAATTTTAAAATTGGACTAAGACTTGGAAATTTTTATCGCTGCTTTTATATGTTATCATTTTATATTGTATTTTAGATGTTGTGCACCGCCCAGAGCCCTTCGGGGATGGGGCGGTATAAAAGTTTAATAAAATAAAAATAAAATAAATAGTTGAAAAAGGGCAAGGAATTTGAGATCCAACAGGATATTTTGATCGCAGCTGGTTCTGCGAACAGAAGAAAAAAGGTTCCCGAGCTAGCTTGTATACATGATTTTGGAAGATGGATTAGCCAGCTCTTGACTGGAAGTGGTTTATTTTGCCTGTTTGCAAGGTGAAAAGATGACAGATTAGCTAAAGTTCTTGTTCATGCTGGTAACAGCATCACATCACACCCAATAAACTGCTAGGCTAGTTGTGCCTAAGAGCAGAGGTGGGATCCAGCAGGTTCTCACAGGTTCCCGAGAGTAGGTTACTAATTATTTGTGTGTGCCGAGAGGGGGTTACTAATTGTTGATTTTGCCACGTGATTTTTGCCTTAGTTACTCCCCTCCTTTCAGCAGTAGCGCACAAAACTTGAAGCAGTCTAGCAGGAGGTGCACCGGCGTGCGTGGCAGCCTGTGCCTGCGTGCATTCGTTTCCCGCCCAAGGACCGGCGCAGCGGCTGCGTCCTTGCCACAGCCCTGCCCAGGAATGCCCCACCCCTGGAATGCCCGGCCACACCCCCATCATGCCCCGCCCAGCCCCATTGACCCTACGCCACTGTTTGAATCCCACCACCATGGGAACCTGTTACTAAAATTTTTGGATCCCACCAATGCCTAAGAGGTTTTCAGTACGGTTTAGGTTATATTCTTTTCAGTTAGTGTCTGCTCCAGTAGGCAAAGCAGTTGCATTTTTAATGGTATTTAATAACATAAGAACATAAGAACGAACCTGCTGGATCAGACCAGAGTCCATCTAGTCTAGCACTCTACTACTTGCAGTGGCCCACTAGGTGCCTTTGGGAGCTCACATGCAGGATGTGAAAGCAATGGCCTTCTGCTGCTGCTGCTCCTGAGCACCTGGTCTGCTAAGGCATTTTCAATCTGAGATCAAGGAGGATCAAGATTGGTAGCCGTAGATTGACTTCTCCTCCATAAATCTGACAGGCCTCCATAAATTATAACAGGCCTACACAACGAGCCAGCACAAATACAATGTTTTGAGGCAGAAAATAAAGTTTTTCCTCCATGGAGTTCCGCATTATTTTTAGGCCAAAACATGTTATTTCTAGCCTGAAAATGTTTTATTTACATGCTGTTCCCAATCGATTCTTTTTGAAAAATGGTTTTCTGGAAATGATTCTTTTGTGGAACCATTTTCAGTTGCTGTGCGGATCTCTTTAAAATGTTTCCCACACCATTCTCAGTCCCCGGACTTCCTTGTATGCACCATTTTGTGAGCTCACATTAGCCATCTTGTGCTGGATTCACATCAAGTTTTTTAAAAATTATTTCAGAGGGTCGTGCCCATGTAGCTATGTGGATACAACCTCTAGAGAATCGCCGCATGAGGCTTTGAAGCCTCATTCCTATGAATGTATGAAGTAAACAAGAAGGAGAAGTCGATCTATGGCTACCAATCTTGATCCTCCTTGATCTGAGATTGCCAATGCCTTAGCAGACCAGGTGCTCAGGAGGAGGAGCAGCAGCAGAAGGCCATTGCTTTCACATCCTGCATGTGAGCTTCCAAAGGCATCTGGTGGACCACTAAGAGTAGCAGAGTGCTGGACTAGATGGACTCTGGTCTGATCCAGCAGGCTCTTTCTTATGTTCTAAAAACCCAGAATGACCACAAAATGGCAGCCAGGAAGTGTTTTCGAAGGGGTGTGTGCGGATAAACGAGGTTAATTGTGTTGTGCAGACAGGGCAACTGTTTCATTGACTGTAAGTGGCATCCATGGTACTCACCATGGTGATAAATATATACTGTACACAGAAAGAATGTACAATGACAATTTCTGTAGAGGTTTAAAAGAAGTGTAATTTTTGTGTGTGTCCAGCTGAGGCCCACAATTTCAGCTGATCTCCAAATTTCCAGACTGCTGAGGTTGGTTCCCCTAGAGAAAACAATAGCATTGCTAAGCAGCCTCTGTGGTATCACATCCTTGCTGAACTCCCCAGCCAAACTCCAGCCCTCCCAGGCTCTGCCTCCAGGAACTTCCCAACCTGGATTTGGCAGCTCCACCTAAGGGGCTTCACATCACAGCACCTAAACAGGTAAAGATAAATAGGTACTGAATGGGAAGTCAAGACTCCAAATCCAGCTGAAGGACAAATAAGTGCATGTAGAAGTATTACCGTATATACTCATGTATAAGCCGAGTTTTTCAGCCCTGTTTTAAGGCTGAAAAATGCCCCCTCGGCTTATACATGAGTCCTGCTTACCATCCGGCTCTTCAGGCCTCTGCCGAGGCTGGGGCGTGGCTGGGACGACCTCCCTGCGGCTGCACAAGCCGCTTGCTGCTGCCCTCCATGGACGGTGAAGGGGGACCCTGGCTGGCTGGGCTTCATCAAACCCTGGGAGGCAGAGGGGTCTCCTTATTTGGGCAGTGACTCCCCCTGATGTCATTGCCCAAATAAGGAGCTCCCTCCACCTCCCGCTGGGTTTGAGGAAGCCCAGCCTGCTGGGAGGTGGAGGGAGCTCCCTATTTTGGCAGTGACTCCCCCTGATGTCATTGCCCAAATAAGGAGCTCCCTCCACCTCCTGGTTGCCTGGGGGGGGGGTGGGGGGGGGGGGGGGTGGGGGGGGGGGGGGGTGGGGGGGGGGGGGGGTGGGGGGGGGGGGGGGTGGGGGGGGGGGGGGGTGGGGGGGGGGGGGGGTGGGGGGGGGGGGGGGTGGGGGGGGGGGGGGGTGGGGGGGGGGGGGGGTGGGGGGGGGGGGGGGTGGGGGGGGGGGGGGGTGGGGGGGGGGGGGGGTGGGGGGGGGGGGGGGTGGGGGGGGGGGGGGGTGGGGGGGGGGGGGGGTGGGGGGGGGGGGGGGTGGGGGGGGGGGGGGGTGGGGGGGGGGGGGGGTGGGGGGGGGGGGGGGTGGGGGGGGGGGGGGGTGGGGGGGGGGGGGGGTGGGGGGGGGGGGGGGTGGGGGGGGGGGGGGGTGGGGGGGGGGGGGGGTGGGGGGGGGGGGGGGTGGGGGGGGGGGGGGGTGGGGGGGGGGGGGGGTGGGGGGGGGGGGGGGTGGGGGGGGGGGGGGGTGGGGGGGGGGGGGGGTGGGGGGGGGGGGGGGTGGGGGGGGGGGGGGGTGGGGGGGGGGGGGGGTGGGGGGGGGGGGGGGTGGGGGGGGGGGGGGGTGGGGGGGGGGGGGGGTGGGGGGGGGGGGGGGTGGGGGGGGGGGGGGGTGGGGGGGGGGGGGGGTGGGGGGGGGGGGGGGTGGGGGGGGGGGGGGGTGGGGGGGGGGGGGGGTGGGGGGGGGGGGGGGTGGGGGGGGGGGGGGGTGGGGGGGGGGGGGGGTGGGGGGGGGGGGGGGTGGGGGGGGGGGGGGGTGGGGGGGGGGGGGGGTGGGGGGGGGGGGGGGTGGGGGGGGGGGGGGGTGGGGGGGGGGGGGGGTGGGGGGGGGGGGGGGTGGGGGGGGGGGGGGGTGGGGGGGGGGGGGGGTGGGGGGGGGGGGGGGTGGGGGGGGGGGGGGGTGGGGGGGGGGGGGGGTGGGGGGGGGGGGGGGTGGGGGGGGGGGGGGGTGGGGGGGGGGGGGGGTGGGGGGGGGGGGGGGTGGGGGGGGGGGGGGGTGGGGGGGGGGGGGGGTGGGGGGGGGGGGGGGTGGGGGGGGGGGGGGGTGGGGGGGGGGGGGGGTGGGGGGGGGGGGGGGTGGGGGGGGGGGGGGGTGGGGGGGGGGGGGGGTGGGGGGGGGGGGGGGTGGGGGGGGGGGGGGGTGGGGGGGGGGGGGGGTGGGGGGGGGGGGGGGTGGGGGGGGGGGGGGGTGGGGGGGGGGGGGGGTGGGGGGGGGGGGGGGTGGGGGGGGGGGGGGGTGGGGGGGGGGGGGGGTGGGGGGGGGGGGGGGTGGGGGGGGGGGGGGGTGGGGGGGGGGGGGGGTGGGGGGGGGGGGGGGTGGGGGGGGGGGGGGGTGGGGGGGGGGGGGGGTGGGGGGGGGGGGGGGTGGGGGGGGGGGGGGGTGGGGGGGGGGGGGGGTGGGGGGGGGGGGGGGTGGGGGGGGGGGGGGGTGGGGGGGGGGGGGGGTGGGGGGGGGGGGGGGTGGGGGGGGGGGGGGGTGGGGGGGGGGGGGGGTGGGGGGGGGGGGGGGTGGGGGGGGGGGGGGGTGGGGGGGGGGGGGGGTGGGGGGGGGGGGGGGTGGGGGGGGGGGGGGGTGGGGGGGGGGGGGGGTGGGGGGGGGGGGGGGTGGGGGGGGGGGGGGGTGGGGGGGGGGGGGGGTGGGGGGGGGGGGGGGTGGGGGGGGGGGGGGGTGGGGGGGGGGGGGGGTGGGGGGGGGGGGGGGTGGGGGGGGGGGGGGGTGGGGGGGGGGGGGGGTGGGGGGGGGGGGGGGTGGGGGGGGGGGGGGGTGGGGGGGGGGGGGGGTGGGGGGGGGGGGGGGTGGGGGGGGGGGGGGGTGGGGGGGGGGGGGGGTGGGGGGGGGGGGGGGTGGGGGGGGGGGGGGGTGGGGGGGGGGGGGGGTGGGGGGGGGGGGGGGTGGGGGGGGGGGGGGGTGGGGGGGGGGGGGGGTGGGGGGGGGGGGGGGTGGGGGGGGGGGGGGGTGGGGGGGGGGGGGGGTGGGGGGGGGGGGGGGTGGGGGGGGGGGGGGGTGGGGGGGGGGGGGGGTGGGGGGGGGGGGGGGTGGGGGGGGGGGGGGGTGGGGGGGGGGGGGGGTGGGGGGGGGGGGGGGTGGGGGGGGGGGGGGGTGGGGGGGGGGGGGGGTGGGGGGGGGGGGGGGTGGGGGGGGGGGGGGGTGGGGGGGGGGGGGGGTGGGGGGGGGGGGGGGTGGGGGGGGGGGGGGGTGGGGGGGGGGGGGGGTGGGGGGGGGGGGGGGTGGGGGGGGGGGGGGGTGGGGGGGGGGGGGGGTGGGGGGGGGGGGGGGTGGGGGGGGGGGGGGGTGGGGGGGGGGGGGGGTGGGGGGGGGGGGGGGTGGGGGGGGGGGGGGGTGGGGGGGGGGGGGGGTGGGGGGGGGGGGGGGTGGGGGGGGGGGGGGGTGGGGGGGGGGGGGGGTGGGGGGGGGGGGGGGTGGGGGGGGGGGGGGGTGGGGGGGGGGGGGGGTGGGGGGGGGGGGGGGTGGGGGGGGGGGGGGGTGGGGGGGGGGGGGGGTGGGGGGGGGGGGGGGTGGGGGGGGGGGGGGGTGGGGGGGGGGGGGGGTGGGGGGGGGGGGGGGTGGGGGGGGGGGGGGGTGGGGGGGGGGGGGGGTGGGGGGGGGGGGGGGTGGGGGGGGGGGGGGGTGGGGGGGGGGGGGGGTGGGGGGGGGGGGGGGTGGGGGGGGGGGGGGGTGGGGGGGGGGGGGGGTGGGGGGGGGGGGGGGTGGGGGGGGGGGGGGGTGGGGGGGGGGGGGGGTGGGGGGGGGGGGGGGTGGGGGGGGGGGGGGGTGGGGGGGGGGGGGGGTGGGGGGGGGGGGGGGTGGGGGGGGGGGGGGGTGGGGGGGGGGGGGGGTGGGGGGGCGGGGGGAAGTGGGGGGGGGGGGGTGTGGGGGGGGGGGGGGGGGGGGGGGGGGGGGGGTGGGGGGGGCCTGGGGGGGGTACGGGGGGGGTGCTGGTTTCGAGCGGCGGGGGGGGGGGGGGGGGGGGGGGGGGGGGGGGGGGGGGGGGGTTGGGGGGGGGGGGGCACACACAGGAAGTTACCCAGATCTTACCTTTCAACTGGTAAGGTGATAAGCAAGGGGAATAATTCCTTTTGTGTGGAAGTTATTAATTTCACGTATGTAGTGGTTAAAAGTGGCAGACTCCAATTAGGAGTGCTGGGTTCAATTCCCCATTCCTTCAGATGAAGACAGGGTGATCTTGGGCTAGTCACAGTTCTCTCCAGACTCTCCCTACCAAGGTGCTTATTGTGAGGAGGGGAAGGATTGATGATTTTAAACCACTCGGAGCCTCCTTAAGGTAGAGAAAAGTGGGGTATAATAACCAACTCTTCTTCTTCCATTTGTCATCTTTCCAGGAGTTGGCAAGAGTCACAATAGCAAGTAAAATTGTGGGACACAATATATTCCACACATACCCAGTTGCAGTGGTGGGATCCAAAAATTTTAGTAACAGGTTTCCATGGTGGTGGGATTCAAACTGTGGCGTAGCGCCAATGGGGCTGGGCGGGGACGACGGGGGCGTGGCCGGGCATTCCGGGGGCAGGGCATTGCTGGGCGGGGTTGTGGCAAGGACTCAGCCGCTGGGCCGGTCCTTGGGCGAGAAACGAATGCACGCAGGCGCAGGCTGCCACGCACGCCGGTGCACCTCCTGCTAGACTGCTTCAAGTTCTGCACGCTACTGCTGAGAGGAGGGGCGTGACTAAGGCAAAAATCACATGGCAAAATCACCAAAGTAACCCCCTCTCGGCACACACAAATAATTAGTAACCTACTCTTGGGAACCTGTGAGAACCTGCTGGATCCCACCTCTGCCCAGTTGGTTTTAGACCAATCATTGTAGTGTTTTAGCTGTGAATCAACAATAAGCAGAGTGGAAGAGCTACATTTAAGTCCAGTAGCACCTTAAGAGACCAATAATATTTTTTGGGGGGAGAGGAGAGACGATTTTGAGATTCAACATTCATTTCATCAGATACTTCAGGTATAAGCTTCTGAGATTCAAAGTAATGGGTATCCCTGAAATAAAATACCTGGCAGAGAGTTGTGAGGGTAAAAGATGGAAGGGAGAATTATAAATGTTCATCATAAATTTCTAGGAGGAGGGATGGGATGCAGAGGCTCTATTCTATTTATACTTTTTTAATATCTGAGCAATTTTTGCACTTTGGAAACAATGGTAGTAGTAACACAGGTTGACCAGATGTCCCGCTTTTGGCAGGACGGTCCCACCTTCAAACAATTTGTCCCGCGTCCCACGGGTTATTGAAATTGTCCCGATTTTTGGGAGGCTGCCGCACTGCCTTCTGGGGCACAAGGCACAAGGCAGCCTCCTGTGCGCGCGGCCGCAGGAGCACGGCCTTCTGGGGCTTGCCGTTTCCCGCCCTGTCACAGAGAGAGAGAGAGAGAGAGAGAGAGAGAGAGAGAGAGAGAGAGAGAGATTGTGTGTGTGTGTGTTACATCGAGTATAACAAGCTATTGGCCATACCCTGTGTTGCTGACGATCCTTTGATTCATCTTCCAACTTTGCTTTTCAGAAAGAACTCCTTTTCCCCCACCATCTCATTATTTTAACTTTACAAGGCTGGGGGCGTTTAGCTTTCTTTCAGCTGTAAATCATCCCCCTCCTAACATCTGTGATGAGTGAGAACGGAGAACCCATTTATCAATTGCTGGCAGCAGGATTTCTGTGCAATATTCTAACTGGTTTGTTTTGGGTTTTTTTTAATCTGTCTTGTGGAGTTGGGAGATACCTTACACTTATTCCAGACTGGCATGATCTCATGTGATCCAGGGCCTTTCGTTCCAGCTGTTGACAGTCCTTTTTCTCCATATCTGTGTGGCTTTCACCTGTCTGCCAACTAACACTCAGCCCATCTTTAAAGCGGTCCGGGCGAATGTGTTGTGCAATAATTGTCAGCCTTGAAGGTGTTCCATAAGGTTTGCTGTTTGTACGTCTGTGGTAAACATTGTAAGCATTCTGTGATTCAAAGACGTTTAAAACATTGTCCTGAAATCGCAAGGATGCTTTCATAAGCTAGGGATAAGGAAATGCTTTTTAGAACTGGAGTAGCATATCCTATAGTGCTCTCTACTGGAAGAGAAAGATTTGTGTCAAGTTCTGATAACTCGGGCTTAATTATTCCAGAGTTGAGTCCAGTCAAGTTCAGCCAGATTTCTAAAAATCAATGTCAAGTAATTGGAAATTGATTTCTGACTATTACCAAGATAATTTTGTAATTGGAAATTGATTTTGACCATTACCAAGATAAATTTGCAGTTATTAGTACAAGCAGACAACATCTTTAAGTAAAGTCCTTTATTTCAGGCTCCGACCTGCTCTGTTTGTTTGTTTCAAAAATTGTGTTGCATCTCCAGGAACCTGTCCAAGCTGGCTTACAAAATAAAAATATTAACAGAATAATAAACGATATTAACTAAAATCCAGTGTTAAAAAACTAACCCAGTGTAAAGCATAGATCATGAACTAAAAGCTTGAAATAATTGTTTCATTTTCCACATGAACGTTTACATAGTTTATTTATGTTTGCATAGTTTATGTAGATTCCTGTGCATGTGCGAACATTCCCGTTTTTCTGACATTCTGATTGGTTGTAGCTATAGGGCAGTGGTGCCATAGGTTCGCCACCATAGCTATAGGGTGAAGAGAGCAAGGCAGCGAGGTGGGAAAAATAAACCGGTCCATCTCTTGTGGTGTTTGCATGGGAGCAGAAGCGGCCCGGGCTTTTTAAAAAGAACCTCCAATTTTATCATTTTTTGAAAGCCGCGGGATAAGGGAAATCTTGGGGGCGGGTCCGATTTAGGCTCCGAAGCCATGCTGAAGTCATGGCCAAACCGGGACGTTTCACCTCTTTATCCCAGGATATATGGTCCATGGGGAAAACACCAAACTCTTTCCAACCAGTCTGTTTCATTAGGTTTATAATATGCTTTTCAATATTTTGCCAGAGTGAGGGAGCAGCAGTGGTGTAGTGGCTAAGAGCAGTGGCTAAGAGCAGGTGCACTCTGATCTGGAGGAACCGGGTTTGATTCCCAGCTCTGCCGCCTGAGCTGTGGAGGCTTATCTGGGGAATTCAGATTAGCCTGTACACTCCCACACACGCCAACTGGGTGACCTTGGGCTAGTCACAGCTTCTCGGAGCTCTCTCAGCCCCACCCACCTCACAGGGTGTTTGTTGTGAGGGGGGAAGGGCAAGGAGATTGTAAGCCCCTTTGAGTCTCCTAAAGGAGAGAAAGGGGGGATATAAATTCAAACTCTTCTTCTTACCACAGTAAGCAAATACCACCAATTGCACAGATGTAGCAACTGTTTTTATATAATTCAATAAGAAAGCTTCAGGCCTAGAAGGCAAACTAATTTCCAAAATACTTCAGATACCACATCTGATATAATTTCTGAGGCGTTCTGCTCTTTACTACAGAGCTACCCTGTATGGCGCAACCTGTTTTTTAATATGAGGGTGGTAAAATAGTTTTGTCAATTGTCACTAATTCTGCCATCCCTAAAAAGCTACAGCATTTCCAAGGTTGCAATGATAGAGAATGGCAGTTCATTTTAATTATGAAAATGAACACTGGGCTACAGCAGCTGTAAAATAATCTTTCAAATAAATGAAATAGTTTTTTGCTCAATCTGATAGATGGTGTTTGTGTTTCTCGATACTTTGCAATTCTAGAGAGATTTATTGTTGGCAAATAAAATGCTGATCAGTTATTTTCAAGACACGTTTTTTAAAAAAATACCAACTAGTTTCCATTATCTTTCTCACAAATTACAATGTGTTTAGTTTCTTGGCAGTACAGAAGTGGAGCAGCCCAAAGGTACCGAAGTCGTGCGAGATGCTGTTAGAAAACTTAAGGTAGGAGAGCTTTTTCAAACGTTGTGTATGCAAAACAAGCAGTGATTGATCTGTTCCAAACATATGTTGGTAGCTAAAATAGGATGACTTTAATTAATTTGTGTTTGGTAATTTTAATCAATTTCCCACCCACCCAATCCAATTACATAAGGTCCTGGGCTTTGCTTCAATATGTAAAAATAATACCAACCAGAAACTGAAAGCAAATAAATGTAATACTACTGTTGTTGTAGCATCTATATATATAAAAAGCTAACAGTGTTTTTGTTGATGATAGTATAACTCAGTTACTTCTGGGCCAATTCCTCTGAAAATTCCCAGCCACTATAGTCAGTCAGGCAAGAATGTTTTTAGATCTTCACATTCGTGAAATTTCACACATGGCCCAGGTAAACTGCCTTTTTCCTGGCGCTCCCTGGTGAAGGACATGCAGCTGCCTGTGTGTAACTGTCACCCTTAGAATGTTCAGTACAGCAATCGTGACATACTTTGAATGGCTGCGTCGCGCCCCTCAGGGTTTCCTCAGAAGCGACACCCATTGCCATCAACCAAACTTACTCCAGGTAAAGGATCATGACCAGCCAGCCTAGATGTGTGGGAGGTGTGCCTTTCTATTCCCCACCACCACCAAGGAATGCGGGCACACACATCAATGACATTGCACAGTATAAGGCTGCGTGTTTGCATGAGCACGTACTGCTGGCCTCTGCAATTGATTTGCTGCTACTGTTCCTTTTCCATTTCACCACAATAAGCCACAGCAACGTGTGGCCGGGCCTCGCTAGTTACAAATAAATAATGTTGGGTTATTATGCAGTGTTCTGGGGCTAAATTCCTACATTGTTCAGATACACACTCTATTCAGTATAGTAAGCAGACAGGCATTTCATAATAACTACTGTAAGAATGGTATGAATGTATGTGCTTGAACAATTTGGACCAGGGCAATGAGATCATGACCTCTGTAAATATTCTTACATTCTAGTTTCTATGCGTTTGACTGTTAACTTGGCAGTCACTGCACAAGGAAGAAAATTGCACACATATCACACACTGTGCTCCCTCCAGCAAGGTAGTTGCATTAATCCAAAGCATCAAAAATACCGAATGAGAATTTTGTCCTATCTACCATACTAGTCAGTCTGTATTCCAGTTCAAGTTCTGTGGACTTGCTAGATTGATGAGGGTTGCCTTCACTCAGCAGCAGAGGTGGGATCCAGCAGGTTCTCACAGGTTCCCGAGAGTAGGTTACTAATTATTTGTGTGTGCCGAGAGGGGGTTACTAAATGAGTGATTTTGCCACGTGATTTTTGCCTTAGTTATGCCCCTCCTCTCAGCAGTAGCGCGCAGAAGTTGAAGCAGTCTAGCAAGAAGTGCACCGGCGTGCGTGGCAGCCTGCGCCTGCGTGCATTCGTTTCCCCGCACCAAGGGCATCATCAGCGGCTGCGTCCTTGCCACAGCCCCGCCCAGGAATGCCCGCCCACGCCCCCGTTGTGCCCCACCCAGCCCCATTGGCTCTATGCCACAGTTTGAATCCCACCACCATGGGAACCTGTTACTAAAATTTTTGGATCCCACCATTGCTCAGCAGGCATAGATTTGGTGGTGGAAAGTGCCATCCAGTCACAACTGACTTATAGTGACCCCGTAGGATTTTCAAGGCAAAAGACTTAAAGAGGTGGTTTGCCATTGCCTACCTCTGGGTGGGTTGAGAGTTCTGAGAAAACTGTAACTGGCCCAAGGTCGTTAAGCAGGCATCATGCAGAGGAAGAAGAGAAAGAGGAAGAGTTTGGATTTATATCCCCCCTTTCTCTCCTGTAGGAGACTCAAAGGGGCTTACAATCTCCTTGCCCTTCCCCCCTCACAACAAACACCCTGTGAGGTGGGTGGGGCTGAGAGAGCTCCGAGAAGCTGTGACTAGCCCAAGGTCACTCAGCTGGCGTGTGTGGGAGTGCACAGGCTAATCTGAATTCCCCAGATAAGCCTCCACAGCTCAAGCGGTAGAGCTGGGAATCAAACCCGGTTCCTCCAGATCAGAGGGCACCTGCTCTTAGCCACTACCGCCACTGAGGTAGAGCTGGGAATTGAACCCGGTCCTGCATAGTAGAGTTCACTGCTCATTTGGAAGAGTGGGGAATGAAACCCAGTTCTCCAGATTAGAGTCCACTACTCTTGACCTCTTTTTATATATATGCATATTTATACCCTTCCTCATACTGAATTCTCTAGGTAGCTTAGGTTAAAATCAATAAAAACCACAATTAAAACAGCAATTGAAACAATTAAAAACATTAAAATGACCGCAGCTTCCACTCCCCCACTCCTGGGAGGCTAGTCAGATGCCTGGGTGAAGAGGAAGGTCTTCAGCTCAAAAGTTATCTGTGACTTGATGGCAAAAATGGCCCCTGTATGATCAGTAGCAAGATACTTTGTTCATTTGAGGGTGGTGCTACACAACTAATGGCTCAAACAGAGGTGGGATCCAGCAGGTTCTCACAGGTTCCCAAGAGTAGGTTACTAATTATTTTTGTGTGCCGAGAGGGGGTTACTAATTGGTGATTTTGCCACGTGATTTTTGCCCCTCCTCTCAGCAGTAGTGCACAGAATTTGAAGCAGTCTAGCAGGAGGTGCACCGGCGTGTGTGGCAGCATGCGCCTGCGTGCATTCGTTTCCCGCCCAAGGACCGGCGCAGCGGCTGCATCCTTGCCACAGCCCCACCCAGGAATGCCCCGCCCCTGGAATGCCCAGACACGCCCCTGTCGTGCCCTGCCCAGCCCCATTGGCGCTACACCACTGTTTGAATCCCACCACCATGGGAACCTGTTACTAAAATTTTTGGATCCCACCACTGGGCTCAAAGTTTCATTGTTCAGGTTCTTGTGGGAGTTTGAATTGCTATCCATGCAGCTGTAGTGTTCTGTGCTATATTTTGTCATCTTTCTCTAATCCCACCTCCCCTCCAATTGCTCTGATTCCACTGAGAATAATATGGCTTTGTACGTGATATGTAGGGGATGTGGAAACCATCCATGGGGAACCATTCACTACTCTAAGGAAAACCCTTTGGTTTCTCTAGAAATTCCTCAGAAGTATGGCCTAACATGAAAACCTCACCATGCTCTTCAAATTTTGCTTTGTGCAGGTCTTTAGGAATGACTCTGATTTGCATTCTAAAGAGGTTTGAGGGCAGGTGGGAAGAATGTTGTATAGGACGGAGGTACAAGATCCGACCTTTGACATGTGCTTCCTGTCAGGATTTCCTGTCAGGATTTCACTGAGGGATTGACAAGCAAGGTTACATTTCTCAGCCTTCGTTCTCTTACACAGCCAAGGTCAAAACAGCCTTTAAGGCACATGAAGTATGTAAATCACACCAGAATGCTCAGTGGGCATTTCTTGGCCCAGCTGTTGAAACAAAGAGGTGTCAGCCAATCAATTTGCTTTTTATTTAATTTTGTTCGATTTAATTTGATTTGTAACGCAACTTTTGATTCCTGTGCAGAGGTTTTGAGCCATTGTAGGATCCATCTCTATTATAGACAAAACAATGTCCTATTTTTACATTATATTACCGCCTTATAAAATATTGCTGTTTTGCTGTATGGTTTCCGGGCTGTATGGCCGTGTTCTAGCAGCATTCTCTCCTGACGTTTCGCCTGCATCTGTGGCTGGCATCTTCAGAGGATCCGATGGTAGGAATGGAAAGCAAGTGGAGTATATATACTGTATCCACTTGCTTTCCATTCCTACCATCAGATCCTCTGAAGATGCCAGCCACAGATGCAGGCGAAACGTCAGGAAAGAATGCTGCTAGAACACGGCCATACAGCCTGGAAACCACACAGCACCCCAGTGATTCCAGCCGTGAAAGCCTTCAACAATATATTGCTGTTTTGATGTGTTTTCTAATTATTATTTTCAGTCTAAATGGTCCTATATTAATAAGTGGCTTTTGGGAAGCAGAAAAGGAATAAGCATTTCCTAGCCAAAAACGGCATCTGAAACGTAAAACATTTTCTGGTGCTTCTACCTTTGCGATCAGCATTTGTTTGAACCACATCAGCTACGGAAGGTGGGGGGTTTTTCTGTCAAGTCACAGCTGACTTATGGGGATCCTGTAGGGTTTTCCAAGCAAGAGATGTTCAGAGGTGGTTTGCCATTGCCTGCCTCCACGTCACAACCCCAGTATTGGAAGTATTCTGTCCAAATACTTGCCAGAGTTAAGAGAAAGTGGCCGTATCACCCAGCAAGCTTCTATGGCAGAACGGGGATGCAAACCTGGATTTCCCACATCATGATCTCACACCTTAACCACTACCCTACTCTGAGGCCGTTTCTGCACAGCCACGGTGGGGGTTGGGTTGGCGTACATGACGTCACCGAGGCCAGGGGACACGCCCCCTGCCCTGCATGACCGCTCCGGAGTCGCAGGGCAGGGGGGCGTGTCCCCAGGCCTCAGCGACGCGCCGGACAGTCACAGGGAAAGTAAGTCGATTGGGAAAGGGGGGAGGGATGGCGCCTTCCAGCCGCTGCCGTTCGCATGGCAGCAGTTGGAAGCCGCTGTTTCCCAAAAACCTCACTTGGGGAGTGAGGTCGGGAAACAGCGGCTTCGAAGCAACGGCGTTTTTGCCATCCCCAGGGCGCTGTATTGGGCCCGTGTGGAAAGGGCCTGGCTTTCACAGGTGATAGGATTTTGAAAAACACTTGAGCTAACTCTGCTGTTCTACTGCCAAGTTTACCCAATCCATGGAAATAAGATGAAATGAAAAGCTTTAGTGTTGCTTGCAGAAAGTATTGAGACTTCTTTGGGCAGGCATTCACTGTAAAGGAGTTTCACTGTTCTTCAGACCAGCAGTTGTTATTCAGATTGCTGTAGTGTGAAATTATATTATTTAAAAAGTTTCTTTTAGTTGGTCCTTCACGGAACAGAAGGGAAATATGCTCCTTTCTATGCCTGGTTTGATTGTGTGGTCCCTCTTAGAGTAGATGTTTAGAAACTGGTGATAAGAGAGAATATATGGTTAACATAAGACTGGAAATTTTACCTAAAACAACAGGGGGAGGAGAGAAATGTAGAAATAGAAAGATCTTAAATTAAGACATTGCTTGTTAAACGGGGGGGGGGGGGGGAAGCTCCTGCTTTTAAAATTCTTTTTAAAGATGCTTGATGCGACTTCAGCAAACTCCCTTAAAACACACCCTACATGAGTAATCTGAACGGCAAAAATGAAAATGTATTCCTATCTGTTAATTCTTAATTGGGGTAAAAATGTTCCTCGCTTTCCTTTCAAAGCAGAAATGTCAATGTTTTTGTAAAACTGCAGTAGTATCATTCCGTTCAAAAAGAGCTGAATTGGAGAAGCGATGAAGAAACAGGCTTAAAATGTTTAAGGTGCTGTTGATGGTGGAGAAACGAATCCATCTTTTCGGTCAATCAATCTTGTGTTTTTAACATTGCTTTGTAGTTTGGATTGTGACCCACGTTTGTCACATCAAATAGTTTCAAGCCAACTGGGAGATAACTGGGTACCTTATTCTTCCCTTCACTGTAGATGTTTTTTTTCATAAGCATAAGCATTTATTGTCATTGTGCACGCACAACGAAATTTACAGCAGCATTCCTCGATGCACACAATTTCAGACTCATACCCCATCCTCACTTTCCCCTTCCTCCACCCATCCCTACACAGCCCCAAACACATCAACACGAAGCCCCGGAGTTTAGCATAGCCACAGCTCTAGAGTAGAAGCTGTCTCTAAGCCTCTTTGTCCTAGTTTTGATAGACCTGTATCGTCTGCCGGATGGTAACAGTTCAAAAAGAGAGTGTGCTGGATGAGACGGGTCTCTCAGAACATTTTGGGCTTTTTTTAGGCTTTGGGAATTATAGAGTTCTTCCAAGGAGGGGAGAGGGCAGCCGATAATCCTCTGTGCAGTAGTGATCACCTTTTGCATTCATTGAAGTGTTGTGTGGTCAATTGTGGCCAATTCTGGCTCAAAAATATATCCTACTTACTGGAGTGAACTTGAAAGTTGAAATGGTCCTTGAAATTGAAATTATCAAGGACCAGTTAAAATGGTCCTTGATAATTTGGCTCCAGGATTAAACCTTCAACACGCTAGGACTACTTTAGGACTGATGAAAGTCTGCTTTCCCCCTTCAACCTCCCCCAGTATACCAACAGGCAAGACCATAATATCCAACTCGGTTGTTACCATTAGGTGGAGCTAATGCTCTACATTCAAAGCAAGCACTCTTGGCAAATTTAATTCTTCCTTACTTTTTACTCTTCCAGGGTTTTAATTTCTGTCTCTGTTGTCAGTTCTGAGTGATTATGTTGGGCCTGTTGATGTGTAGATTATTAAGTAGATACATCCCTGTTGGTTTGTCATTTTTCTTGCATGGGGCCCGACCAGCTTGGATTCCTTTTTACTTGGATTGCGTTTTCTTTTCTTTGTATCAGTGTTGGAGGGGAAAAACATAAATCATAACTGCCAAAGGAGCCAAGGATGTCTGGGGAGTCTAGCAAAATTTATTTTGCATGTTACATAAACCCGTTCTAAACTATTTCATTTGAATGCTTTGTTCTTGTTCCTGAGGCAGGGGCGTAACGAGGCAAACTGTAGCCCTGGGCAAAACCTGAGTTGAATGCCCCCCCCCCCCATGGGCGGCCACTCCACCACAACCAATTTTTTTTGCACCAGGACATTGGTGCCTGCAGGGGTGCATTTTTAGACATATCAGCACCGAAATTTCAGGGTATCATCAGGAGACTGTCCTTATGCTACCCCCCAGGTTTGGTGAGGTTTGGTTCAAGGAGTCCAAAGTTATGGACTCCCAAAGGGTATCATCTGGAAACTGTCCTGATGAGACCCCCCGTGTTTGGTGCAGTTTGGTTTAGGGGGTCCAAAGTTATGGACCATCAAAGGGGGTGCCCCATCCCCCATTCTTTGCTAAGGAGATGGGGGCTACCCTTTTGAGGGTCCATAACATTGGACCCCCTGAACCAAACTGCACCAAACTTGGGGGGTCCCATCAGGACAGTTTCCAGATGATATCCTGAAATTTCGGTGCTGATACATCAAAAAATGCGCCCCCTGCAGAAACATCCCAGAAATTTGCCCAAGAATCTTTGTACTGCATTGAGTTTTCTGTATTGCTGTCAATGGGGGTTGCAGGCTGGGGGGGCACATTTCTGAAGGCACAGTCTCAAAACTTTCATGGTCTCATCAGGAGACTGCCCTAATGATACCCCCCAGGTTTGGTGCAGTTTGGTTCAGGGGGGCCAAAGTTATGGACCCTCAAAACTGTAGCCCCCATCTCCTATTAGCTCCCATTGGAAACAATGGGGGATGAGGGCACCCCCTTTGGGAGTCCATAACTTTGGACTCCCTGGACCAAACCTCACCAAACTTGGGGAGTAGCACAAGGACAGTCTCCCGATGATACGCTGAAATGTTGGTGCTGCTAGCCTAAAAATGCGTCCCCTGCAGACCAAAAATGGAAAACCACTAAAAATACCCAAAAACAAACCCTGCATTTTGATGCCCCCAACAAGGTGGTGCCCTGGGCAGATGTCCACCTTGCCCAATGGGCATTACGCCCCTGTCCTGAGGTGATATTTTCTGGAGTTTGTAAGCTGCTTTGAGACTCCTTAAGTTTGAGAAAAGTGGGGTATAAATCCAAACTCTTCTTCTTTTCTGTTGTCTCCATCTTTAAAAAAATCAGGGTGGATTAAAATCAGTAATTCAAAAAGGGTTTTTTTTTGTAAATTTAAAGCAGGGTTTTAAAAAATTAATCAGATTTTTAAAATATAAAGCTTTTTGAGAAAAAAAATCTAAAGATAGCTTTCTTTTGATACGTTGCAGTACAAAGGTTATTCATGATGAAATGAGGATTACTTTTTAATTATGTAGCATGAGACTAGATATTCATGCAGTTTGACTTTTTGGGTAAATGAATTCCATTGATGCATTCAGAATGTCATGCTCTCTCAGAGGTTTCTGTAAGATCATTTTCAACATTTTTTTCCATCTAGAAGTTATTATCACAGATGCTTGGTTTTACAGTTCTCAAAACTGAATTTATGTCTGCAGAGATAAGGTGTCTCTTCTTCTCATCAAAAATATTGTAAAATAGCATAGCAAGCCTTTATTGGCATAGACAACAGTACAACAATAATAAAAAACGGATTAAAAAGCATTTACAATACAGGAAATAAATGTTAGGTCGAAGGGAAATCTACTGGCGTTTAGTAATTTCCAGGAGAAAGTCTGCCACCATCAAACAGAGAGCAGGATCAGGCTTGTCCAGCAAGTAGTGTAATCTAATTAAATCGGGGAGATGGGGTAAATGTAAAGGAGTAAGATTCACATACTTGGATCTGATTTCCTTGAATCTGAGACAGTGTAGTAATTGGTGGGCCAGAGATTCAACTGAGCCATCGTTACATGGGCACAATCTTTTAGCCTTTTCATGCTTATTAAATCTGCCATGTAACAAGGCAGAAGGCATAACATTAAACCTGGCGAGCATTATGGCTCTCATTTGAGCCGGGTTTATTAAGCAATACAGGTAGTGTGCCAAGTGGCCCCGTTCAAATGGGAGAGAAAAATACAGGGGGGAGCACGTTTTCTTGGCTGCGGTGATTAGGGTAGAGAGCTCTCTATCCAATAGTTGACCTTTTAATTTCCTATAAGCTTCTGAATAGGACAAAGGGCAAAGTGAATCCACTGACAGTCCATTAGAGGCCATTTTTTCTTCAATTATGGAAAACCAGGGGTTGGAATGGGTGTCAGAGAGCAGACGGTGGACGAGGGAATTACAGTCTGAGAGAAAATGAATTCGCAGTGAGAATCTAAAAGCCCTCAGCCAAGTGGCTGATTCCAAGGAGTTTTGACCTAACTCCAGACAAAGGGCTGCATAGGGCACGCAATTTGGGAGTCCAGTTATTTTATGAAAAAAATTGGATTGAAGAGAATTCAAGGAGTGGTTAATAGCTTGAATCCAAATTGGAACTCTGTAAAGCAATCTCAAGGTGACTTTGGCATTGAAAAATTTGAGGGCAGGAGTGATAAAGGAGTGGCCACTACTGTAAAAGAAACGTAGTAATGCTGACATATTGTTAGATGTAGCTACAGAGTTGAGAAAAAGACTTCAGTCCCATTGTTCCTTTGCAAATGTATGCCCATGGAATTAACCCCTTCAGAGATGCATGGGGGGGGAATGGTGCCCAGAGACAACTCCTCCAGGCGCACTCACACACACCCCATGCTTGGGGGTGTGACTTGAGGGCGTGGCTCCATCCCGGAGCCCCGCCCCCCACAGGCTGGCATTCAAAAGCCAGATGCAGAAAGGGGAGGGATTGGGGGGCAGGGCCATGCCCCTGAGCCACACCCCCAGCATGGGGGAGGCTGGGCCATGTCATCAAGCCACGCCCCCAGGCTCCATGGCTTTCAAAAGCCCGCCTGCGCTCCTGGGGGCGGGGCTTGGTGGCATGCAGCAGGGGCGCTCACCATTTGGTCACATAAGGGGGATATGCCATTTGGTCATGCGGAGGGGGTTTCTGGCACCGCCGCCCCCATGACTGAAAGCCAGTACTCTCCTGAACCCCTTGCCTCTTAAATTCTAAGGCCCTTTCCGCACGGGCAGTTTATGGCATCCTGGGGACGGCAAAAACGCCATCCCCAGGGAGCCATTCGCACAGGGGGCGCAGCTGCTTCGAAGCCGCCGTTTTCCGACCTCGCTTGGGAAGCGAGGTTTTCGGAAAACGGCAGCTTGGAGCCGCTGCCGTGCGAACGGCAGCGGCTTCAAGGCGCCCTCCCCCCCTTCCACCCTTCACTTACCTTGTCTCTGGCCGTCCGACGCGTCGCTGAGGCCTGGGGACACGCCCCCCTGCCCTGCGACCCCGGAGCAGTCACGCAGGGCCGAGGGGGTGTGTCTCCAGGCCTCGGCGACGTGCCGGACGGCCAGAGACACGCCAGGTCGGCCGGGCGACGGTGCTCCGCAGCGCCATCATCCCGGCTGTTTCTGGGACCGTTCGCACGCAGGGGGGTTGGGTTGGTGTGGAATACGCCGACCCAACCCCCATCGTCGCCGTGCGGAAACGGCCTAAGTTTGAAGAGATTTAGTGAATACGAGATTGTTTGGAGTAAAACAGATCTGCACAAAAGGCTAAGTGTGAAAAAGGCAGTGGCAAGCTGTAAAAACGAGGATGCATCATGCTGGCAGGGGATGAAGGGAACTGTAGTCCATAGCATCAGGAGGGCCGCGAGTTTGACACCCGTGCCCTATGGGGTTGCCATTAGTTGGCTCAGACTTGACAGCACTTTCCACCGCAGTAATATTAATGGGCGCCAATTCATTCAGTTAATGCCGAGAGTTAAACCAGACTAGATGGAGAGAAACTTGTGAATGGAACCCTCACTGGTAAATAGCAGGTTCAGGAGCCCTTGGTTTGAATTCGAGGTAACCCTTTTCCTCCCATGTAATTTTCCTGACCCCTGGGAGCTGCTAGTTGACCCTGTGGAGGATTCTTACCTGCAGGCAATTCCAGGGAGGTCATTTGAGGTAGAGAAACCCAAGGGTAAAAAGTGTTAAACTTCTCTTCCTGCCCTGCTCCAGCACAGCAATTCTGATCAGGATTCTGCAGCTGCTGTTTGCTGATACCAAACCAGTTCATGCCTCTCTGGAGATCCTCACATAGTTTGGCTTGAGGACATACAGAAACTTGGTAAACAAAAACGGAACTGGATCTTGCTGTTCACTGGTACTGCTAACGAGAATTTGGGGTTGGAGGGAAAGGAAATCCTTGTTATGTTCAAACTTTTTTTTTACAGTTTAGTCATTCCTTCTGTCTAGGAATGTATAGCTTCCTGTTCGGTTTGTGTCAATTCTGAAGACACAGAGTAAAACAAACAAAAAAGGATAGAGTATAGAATCAAAACAATCGTTTATTGAATTCGTAACATATGTCAGTCTGAAATGAAGGTCGTAATGTTTTGTCGAAGGCTTTCACGGCCGGAATCACTGGGGTGCTGTGTGGTTTCCGGGCTGTATGGCTGTGTTCTAGCAGCATTCTCTCCTGACGTTTTGCCTGCATCTGTGGCTGGCATCTTCAGAAAATCTGATAGTAGGAATGGAAAGCAAGTGGAGTATATATACTGTGAGGTCAAAAGGTGAGGCCCTCTGAATAGAGTAGCCTGGTATGTGAGTCACAAAGAAGTTTGTAGCCTGGGAGTAACAATGAAGATAGCAAGGTCAATAGGTGAATGCATCTGAATAGAAGTATCCTGGTACCAGGAGATAATGCTGCTAGAACACGGCCATACAGCCCGGAAACCACACAGCACCCCACCGAAGGTCATAATTCTACACCTAGGAATTTTCACTGTTAGTGAAAAGAAAATTTGCTCTCAAATCTGGGAAGAATCAGATTTTTTAAAATCCCATAAGTCTAGAACAGGGGTAGGGAACCTTTAACACTCAAAGAGCCATTTGGACCCGTTTTCCACGGGAAAAGAAAACACTTGGAGCCGCAAATAATTTTTGACATTTAAAATAAAGATAACACTATATATATATAGGGGTTTTTTTGCCTTTTACTCCACTCATTCTGAGAAGCGCATGGATGCGCCCGCCCTGCTGCCTGCAGGGTGGGCAAGGATGAAGCTGGCGGCTCGGCTCGTGGAGCCACAGTGCAAGGGCAGAAGAGCCGCATGCGGCTCTCGAGCCGCAGGTTCCCTACCCCTGGTCTAGAACTATCACCAAAGAGTTTCAAGAATTTGTTGATAACCTTACCCCAGAGGCATAGGAGGCCAAAATGGCGCCTCCCCCCACCCCCCCACCCCCACGTGCCCCCACTTACCTTAGTTTAGTTCACCGTTGTGTCTTCAGTGCAATCTTTCATGGGGAAGGCTTCTAGAAAGTTTGAGCACTTGGAACACTGCCCCCTCCCTTCCAGAGCTCAGAGCAGGCTGGTTTACTCCCAAGCAGTCACAATGAACAGAGGCAGAGAAAGTGTTCCTCGCACAGTCTCCTGCGAAGTGTAGTTCCCAGTGAACAGACAACTAATCCGCTGGCGCCAACCCGGTGCATAGCGCAGCGCCCCACGCCCTCGCAGCTACGCCACTGCCCTACCCTCCCTTGGAAAATTGATGGAGAAGGTTTTGCAAGCCACAACAAAGTAGCGCCTAAATACATTCTTAATATCCTTGCATCATATATATTTTTTTTAAATTTCCAGTTCGCAAGACATATCAAGAAATCCGAAGGACAAAAAACGCCAAAAGTTGAGTTGCAAATCTCAATATACGGAGTGAAAATCCTAGATCCAAAAACAAAGGTAAGGAGTGGTTTTTTTAATTCCCTTTTCGTTCCCTGTAACGTCTTCACCCAGGTAAGCAACACAAGATTTCTTCACTTACTGAGTAAGTAATTTATGGAATTTCCTGCCACAGGAGATAGATAGTTGACTTGGCTTGGTGATGATGGTGGAAATTGTCATCAAGTCACAACTGACTACTAAACAATGACCCCATAGGGCCGTGGTGGCGAACCTTTGGCACTCCAGATGTTATGGACAACAATTCCCATCAGCCCCTGCCAGCATGGCCAATTGGCCATGCTGGTAGGGGCTGATGAGAATTGTAGTCCATAACATCTGGAGTGCCAAAGGTTCACCACCACTGCCATAGGGTTTTCAAGGCAAGAGCTGTTCAGAGGTGGTTTGCCACTGCCTGCTGCAATCATCCACTTGGCTGAGGGCTTTTAGATGCTGGCTGCGTATTCATTTTCTCTCGGACTGTAATTCCCTGGTCCACCATCTGCTCTCTGACACCCATTCCAACCCCTGGTTTTCCATAATCGAAGAAAAAATGGGCTCTATTGGACTGTCAGTGGATTCACTTTGCCCTTTGTCCTACTCAGAAGCTTATAGGAAATTAAAAGGTCAACTATTGGATAGAGAGCTCTCTACCCTAATCACCGCAGCCAAGAAAACGTGCTCCCCCCTGTATTTTTCTCTCCCATTTGAACGGGGCCACTTGGCACACTACCTGTATTGCTTAATAAACCCTGCTCAAAGGAGAGCCACGATGCTCGCAAGGTTTAATGTTATGCCTTCTGCCCTGTTACATGGCAGATTTAACAAGCAAGAAAAGGTTAAAAGATTGTGCCCATGTAATGATGGCTCAGTTGAATCTCTGGCCCACCAATTACTACACTGTCTCAGATTCAAGGAAATCAGATCCAAGTATGTGACTCTTACTCCTTTACATTTACCCCATCTCCCCGATTTATTTAGATTACACTACTTGCTGGACAATCCTGATCCTTCTCTCTGTATGATCGTGGCAGACTTTCTCCTGGAAATTACTAAACGCTAGTAGATTTTCTTCGACCTAACATTTATGTCCTGTATTGTATATGCTTTTCAATCCGTTTTTTATTATTATTGTACTGTTTCTATGCCAATAAAGCCTTGCTATTGTATATAGTACATTGCCTGCTGCTGCATAGCAACCTTGGACTTCCTTGGTGATTTCCCATCCAAGTACTAACCTAGGCTGACCCTTCTTAGCTTCTGTGATCAGGCTAGCAGGTCAGGACTGGCCTGGCGTAAATGTCCTCAAAGAGAGAGTAGTTAAATTTATAGACAGCAACATCTATCAGAACCTCTTATGGCCCAGTCGGGTACGAATCCTCTTGAGTAGGCAGCACCGCTGTGCCGATTCATTTGCTCTTTCCGCCGGCACGAGGCGCACCCACACAGGTGGAGGGGCAAAGATGCAGTAGCCGACCTCTCCTCCGTGCCTCTGTGATGAAAGCCGGGCTGCTATGCAGAGGTGGGATCCAGCAGGTTCTCACAGGTTCCCGAGAGTAGGTTACTAATGATTTGTATGTGCCGAGAGGGGGTTCCTAATTGGTGATTTTGCCACGTGATTTTTGCCTTAGTTACGCCCCTCCTCTCAGCAGTAGCACGCAGCATTGAAGCGGTCTAGCAGGAGGTGCGCCGGCGTTCGTGGCAGCCTGCGCCTGCGTGCATTCGTTTCCCGCCCAAGGACTGGCACAGCAGCTGTGTCCTTGCCACAGCCCCGCCCAGGAATGCCCCGCCCCCAGAATGCCCGGCCACGCCCCCGTCGTGCCCAGCCCAGCCCCATTGGCGCTACGCCACAGTTTGAATCCCACTACCATGGGAACCTGTTACTAAAATTTTTGGATCCCACCACTGCTGCTATGGAACTGCACTGGTGTCCCAATTGAGTGCCAGCAAGGAGGTGGGTAGATTCAACTTCCACACCAGATTTTCAGCTGGTTACACCACAGCCTGGTTCCTAGACTTACGCTGCTCAAAAGGGTGACAGAAGTCCATTAAACTCTATGGAGGGCTTTCTGGCCGTGGAGGAGGGGTTGGTGGTTTCTGTCTCCCAGCACCACCAGAATGCCCTCTAAAGGTGGCAGAGCAGCACTGCAGTGTTGCCGTCTCCAGCCTTCTGGGGCTTGGATTGGGCTGTCCACTGTGATGACTAAATGGAACATTCATGTTCAGAAGCCTTGGGCCTCCAAACAAGAGGGAGATTGCCTTCATGGCTTTGTCTTCGTTGGCCCCTGTTTGGGAATCAAGATTCTGGTATGGGTGTGTTCCTCCCCCCAATCGTATGTGGTCAGAACGATGGGTTGAAAGTATAATTATTTTATTAGATTTACTTGGAAAGGCAAGAGGTAGTGATATCTGTTTTGGAGAACAGACTTGGGATCCCAGCTGTCTGTAGGCCCAGTGAAAACCCCAGGAAGTGAGAGGGACAACAAAGTTTATTTAGCGGCTTTCCCCACTGCAGAAGGGAGCTAAGGTTGACTCGGTTCCCTTTAGTGGAGGGTGATTCCAGGCTGTCCCCACAGCAACTGAGTTGGCCCCCTGGAACCAAGCTAAGTGGGCCAGATCATCTTGGTGCCTGTTTCACTCCTCGATCGTGATTGGCGCTTGTGTTATGGCGGGAAACGGGAGCATTCTTTTTTTTTACAGTTTTTACAGTTTACAGTTACATGCGCTTTCTGCCCGCCACGACTCTCCCGTTCTGTGCATGTAACAAAAGCAGCTCGTGATTGGTTGAACGGATGAGGTGTCGTTTCGATGCTTCCCCACTTCAAAGCGGTATCGACCTCGTTCCAGCAGAAAAGTGTAGTTCATAACTGCGACAAGGATGTCGCAGTTCTGAGTGGGGGGAACTGAAACAAAACAATGTTGAGCTCGGTGGCAGTGGGGATTCACTGAGGCGAACCTAGGTAGAAACCAGTTCAACTCTGTCAGTGGGGAAAGCCCCTTAGTCTGCAGAATAAATAGACTTTACAAGGCAGAAGCATTGATACATTCGAGAGTCAGAGGTTTTAAAGATACAACAACATCAGTCAAGTTGGTAACGCTGAACACATCACAAGAGCAATACCTTTGACATGGCATTACAAGTTACGCCCGCAACAGGCAGCTGTATAGGATCTAGCACGATGTGGTGATGTAACTAGGTGACCTTAGGCTAGTCATAGTTCGGAACTCTCTCAGCCCCACCTACCTCACAAGGTGCCTGTTGTGGGGAGAGGAAGGGAAAGGAGTTTGTGAGCCCCTTTGAGTCTCCTTTCAGGAGTGTGGGGGGGGGGAGGTTTATAAATGCAAACTCTTCTTCTTCTTGATTAAAATATGGGAGGCAAAAGGTGCTTGAAGGTAGAGGCGGGCAAGGATGGGGCCGGCGGCTTGGCTTGTGGAGCCACAGTGCAAGGGCAGAAGAGCCGCATGAGGCTCTCGAGCTGTAGGTTCCCTACCTCTGCCATAGTCAATCCTCTACCTTCAAGCAAATTAAATAATGGGTTTGCTAAAATGGGAGTACAGTTTTGGGAAAATGGAAGGTTGGGAACCACTGGTCTAAACTAGTAATGTTAGTACTAGTCTAAACTAGTAAAGTACTAGTCTAAACGAGTAAAGTTAGTAAGCTACAAATATATTTATCCCTTAAATGTGGCTAAAGTATCATCAGATATTTTATTTGTTTACCAAAACTGTACCCTGGACAAACGCTTGTCTGGGATGCTCTAGGCCACAGGTGTCAAACTCGCAGCCCTCCAGATGTTCATGAACTACAATTCCCATCAGCCCTTGCCAGGATAGCCAATGCTCATGTTGGGAGGGACTGATGGGAATTGTAATTCATGAACATCTGGAGGGCCGCGAGTTTGACACCCCTGCTCTAGGCTGATCCTGCATTGAGCGGAGCATTGGACTAGATGACCTGTATGGACTCCTCCAACTCTGTGGCTCATTCCGCACATGCAGAATAATGCACTTTTAAACTGCTTTCAGTGCTCTTTGAAGCTGTGCGGAATAGCAAAATCCACTTGCAAACAGTTGTGAAAGTGGTTTGAAAATGCATTATTTTGCGTGTGCGGAAGGGGCCTGTGATTCTATGACTCTATGTATGAACCCTACATTTATCCAAATACTAGTCCTTGGTTTCAGTTACCAAGTGAACATGTGTTGTCTCTGTCTTACAAACAGCACGTGCATGCAAGGTGTACTTGAGTTTGTTGTAACATGCACACATGGCTGCTGTATTGTCCTATGAGGTGACGAGGGGACTCTTGCCAGCCACCTGATTCTTTCAATTTCCAAAGTATGGTAATGTGTCCTCAATTCTTGGCAGATGACTACGTTTGGATGACTACTCTATTAAGTTGTTATATGCAGACTGTAGCAAATTTGCACTTGGCGAATGGCTGTCTGTATTTATCCAGGATGTCCAGAAAATGAGTGAGAAGAAGTCAACCGTTTTGTTTTCAAAGCGGTGAAAAGAAATATGGTTCTGGATGAAAGAGTGTCTTTCTACAGTAATGACTTAGAATCAAAACAGGGGGGTTCACAAGGTACCTTGTTTTAAAAATGTGTGCCTCAAAAAGCAAATGGAGTTTAGACTGCAGTTCCATTAGCACTTTCTTGGGAATAAGACCTATTGAATAAAATGATACTTACTTCTGAGTAGACTAGAATAGGTTTGCTTCCTTACTGCATTTTTCTCCTCTCTCAGTTCTACTCTTCAATATATCCTTCCCTAAAATCTCCAACTGTCCTTCAAGTGCGACATCTTTCCGCCCCATGTACCGATGCACAAAACGAAAAAGCAGAGATTTTTCGCCACCCACTTTGCGGAGATGCTTTGTATCTTCCTAATGAATGGATTGAGCAAGTTTGGGGAGGCATAAATGTGACAGAATGTGACCGAACAGTTGACAGGGCTTTTCTCTTCTCTGCCTTACCTGTAATTTTGGGGATCCTCTCAAGTCCAACTGAAAGTTTTAATTTCTAGAATACTCTCAAAGATGTTTTTGTATGCCTGAATTAAGGTCACACATCTCTGCTTAAGATTTGGAAATAAAACGTATAGACTGTGCACTTAAAACCCCCATTGAGAAACTGACATTAAATCTTCTAATTCTTACAGTAAATATGCAGTCATTGTCAGCCAACAGAACATTATGTGCAGTGTGATTGTATGTCTGTGGAAACTGTGAGCCAGGAAATCCTGTGAATGGAGATTGACACCTTTCAGCATTTGCGCTAGAACATCTTGTGTTTCATGCGTCTTTGACAGATGTGGCTAACAGTTGGATCCAGAGGCATGTGTGCATAGTAACCACGACTACCAAAGCAGCTTTATCAGACTATTGTCGAAGGCTTTCACGGCCTGGGGTGCTGTGTGGTTTCCGGGCTGTATGGCCGTGTTCTAGCAGCATTCTCTCCTGACGTTTCGCCTGCATCTGTGGCTGGCATCTTCAGAGGATCTGATAGTAGGAATGGAAAGCAAAGGGAGTATATATACTGTGAGGTCAAAAGGTGAGGCCCTCTGAATAGAGTAGCCTGGTATGTGAGTCACAAAGAAGTCTGTAGCCTGGGAGTAACCTTGCTATCTTCATTGTTGCTCCCTGTCAGGTCCATGCCTGACAGTGCTTAGATGACTTGCTGTGTAGGGATGGCAAATGTTTCCTGTAAATGCTTCCCGGCTTCCCTCTCCCCCTCCCTGGCAATTCCCTAGCGCCAGCCCTCCTGCGGGAAGGTGCGAACGTCCCCAGGTCTCTTGAAGCTCTGTAGTGCAAATGTTATACTCTCTGTGAAACCCATTTGGTGAGAATCGAATGGGGGGGGGGGATTGAAGGATATAATCGCTGAATCTATGCGGGAGAGCTAGATTCAGCTTTCTCTGTTACTCTACGCGTTGTAGAAATAAACTGCTTTGGGTCTTTCCTACGGTCTCTGTTATTTCCACGTTCGAGAGCCTGACACTCCCAGGCTACAGACTTCTTTGTGACTCCCGTACCAGGCTACTCTATTCAGAGGGTTTCACCTTTTGACCTCACAGTATATATACTCCCCTTGCTTTCCATTCCTACTATTAGATCCTCTGAAGATGCCAGCCACAGATGCAGGCAAAACGTCAGGAGAGAATACTGCTAGAACACAGCCATACAGCCCGGAAACCACACAGCACCCTAGCTTTATCAGAATTTGCACACAAGATGATAATTAATATTAGATAAAATTAACATTGTAGATTGTCAGTATTTTGTGAGGTGTAATTACTTTTGACGTTGTTGTGTCTGGCTGTGCTAGATGGCGACCCGATCCCAAAATGCAACACAAAGTCTAATTGCGCGATTGTCGTTTGCAGGAAGTCCAACACAATTGCCAGCTCCATAGGATATCGTTTTGTGCGGACGATAAAACTGACAAAAGGATATTCACTTTCATATGCAAAGACTCTGAGTCAAACAAACATTTGTGCTACGTCTTTGACAGTGAAAAGTGTGTAAGTATGCCATGTTTTCCGGAGCTTGGTTGGGGCAAGGATGCACTGCAAGAAGGGTCGAATTTACCTATAGGCTTGGCAGGCTAAAGCCTAGGGCACAGGTGTCAAACTTGCGGACCTCCAGATGTTATGGACTACAGTTCCCATCATCCCCTGCCAGGGGTGATAGGAAGTGTAGTCCATAACATCTGGAGGGGCCGCGAGTTTGACACCTATGGCCTAGGGCCTCAAAATCTAGGGGGCCTCCAGCCAAGGTCTATAATATTTTTGATGCTGTCTTTAGGCCTTTCTTATACATGCAGAGGTATTTTAGAAGAGTTTGGATTTATATCCCACCTTTCTCTCCTGCAAGGAGACGCAAGATGACTTACAAGCTCCTTTCCCTTCCTCTCCCCACAACAGACACCTTGTGAGGTAGGTGGGGCTGAGAGTGTTCCAAAGCACTATGACTAGCCCAAGGTCACCAGAGTCTTTAAACACTTGTTCAGCGTTTTATTCTGTATTAAATGCACTTTTTATTTATATTTATTTATTTATTAGATTTTTATACCACCCTATCCCCGAGGGGCTCCAGGCAGTGTACAACAATAAACATAATATAACATAAAATGGCTAAATCTTTAAAAGCAGCGATAAAACAGTAAAAGCTAAATCTCATGAATACAATAAAAATACTAGCATAAATATAAATATATATAAATATAAATGGAGTCCAGCAGCTCCATATTCAAAATCCTCTCCCCAAAAGGGAGGAATGGCAGGTCCCAGATGTAGAGGCCGGTTCCTCCAAATGCCCGGCAGAACAGCTCCATCTTACAGGCCCTGCGGAACTCACCAAGGTCCCGCAGGGCCCGGACAGTTGGAGGAAGAGCGTTCCACCAGGCCGGGGCCAGAGCCGTGAAGGCCCTGGCCTGTGTGGAGGCCAGCCGCATCACCGAGGGGCCAGGGACCACTAGTAGGTTGGCCTCAACTGATCAAAGAGGCCATACATATGGGGTGATGCGGTCTCGAAGATACGATTGAAGCCAGTGATATTGCACAGCGTTTTCCTTTCTTGCCAATTTGACAACATCTAAGCAAAAAATTCAGCAAGGTGTTCAACTGTTGGTCGAAGCAGACCTGGAAGATGTTGATCTGAAACTTACTGGTGAATTTTTGCACTTTCACTTGTACTTGAGACAAAGTCATAGGCCTACAGAGGAACGCTGTCTCATACAGACCTTTCTCAGATTATATACAAAGAAAAAATTCAGATGGCCCGGAGCCCCTTGGGGATGGGGCGGTATAAAAATCTAACTAACAAATAAATAAATAAATAAAAATGGGGAAGAAATGTTGGAGCTATTTCTTAGCTTAATGATCACTAACTATTAGCTCCGGAGAGAGATCTTTTTTCAAAACTCAAAAGAATTGAAAATGAATTAACTTCCCAGTAGAATGTATTTGTTGTGCTCCCCGTGGGGACTTTTATCTATCATGTAGTCATGTCGTTGTTCCCGATTTATGTAACTCTTTCTGACTATGCCAATAAAGGCTTATGTATGTATGTAAAATGAATTAAGTACCACAATGCAGTGATTGGCTGCAAATTGTCAGAGCCGTCCTGCACCTCAGTAGTTGGAGCTGTCACAAGCCATCGCAAGCCTTACCCCCAAGTCGCGTGCACTGGAGCTAAGGCACGTTGGGTTGGCCCGGAGAAATGAACCAAACTAAGCCTGAAGACAGGCCAGAATTGATTGATTGATATTTAATTTATATACCGCCCTCCCCCGGAGGGCTCAGGGTGGTGCACAACAGCAAAATAATACATAACAATACACAATAACATAATAATACAAAACCATAAGGCTAGTAACCAACTCAATAGCCTCCCAGCTCAACAATTCAGACAATAATGTAATCAGGTTAACAAGTCACAACAAATCAACATATAATAACACCAACATTAAATATAAAATTTCATAACAGCAGCAATATAATGATCACAGATCACAGATTTCACAAAGCATCACATAACAACATGATAAATAATTACATAGCAACAGTAGCCTAACGTTTCACAATAGCATAACATTACAATACAGTACAAATGCAAGAATAACTGCAAATAACATAACAATATCCAAAATACGATTCCCCCACAACCCACCTACAATAACCTTACTCCTTACTATCAACATAACAATTTAACCTGACATAGCACAAAGTTGAACAAATAGATGATGATGATTATTATTATTATTTATTAAATTTATAGGCCGCCTCATCCCTGAAGGGCTCGAGGCGGCTCACAACATGGCTGTTTCCAACAGCAGTTTAATACAGCATAAAAACTTAACCCATTAAAACACAACAGCAGACAATAACAATAAATAAATTAAAACAACAAGATTGTAAAAAACAGTGATTCCCAAAGTGGGCGCCACCACCCCCTGGTGGGTGCTGCAGCGATCCAGGGGGGCGTTGATGGCCACAGGTAGAAACATTAATACATATATCTTTCTGTTTAATTGCTATTAAAATTTAAAAAAAAATTAATTTCCAGGGGGCGCGAAGTAATATTTTTTTCTGGAAAGGGGGCGGTAGGCCAAATAAGTTTGGAAACCACTGGTATAGAACATACACACGCATGACTTCTTAGTAAGACCATAATCTAGAAGCCTAACCAAAACAACCTAACAACAACAGTCATCCTACCTACTGAATCTTGTTGAATAGTGGGCTAAATCTGGCTGAACATGCATAAAGTGGGGCAGAGTTGGATTGTAGCAGTAGCGTCACTGCCTGGAGAAAGGGGGCCATTGGGCATGCGTGGACCAGACCTGGCAGGTCGAGAAACAGGAACAAAGTTGGAGCGGGGCGATTGTTAGGCTTCCGGGAGGCGGACTATGGAGGAACGTGTAGACTCCTTGTAACAGGACACAGGTGAATGTAACCACATGGACAGACCACAAATAAAGACCTGTTGGAAAGCTCAGCACAGGTGCGAATGGGTTTGTGGTGATGCTTGTTGCAACTGTCCATAGTGCAGCCAACTGAGGAGTTATCTGCCCTGTCCAGCAGAGACATCTGCCCTAGAGTAAAAACCTTTATTAGGCATAGAATCCATATAACAGCCAACATTGTCCAAACAAGTATCCCATACATGAGAACCATCACAGGTAATCATTTCAAAGTTTCTATAAGGAACCTAGCTACAAAAGTTAAAATCTCGGAGGCGGAATTGTTAAATAGAAACGTAATCTTCCCCACAGCAGAGTATTCATTAAAGATTACAGGACAAAGAGCAAAAAGTCTGGTCCTAGATCCCTCGTATTTGGGGCAGTCCAGCAATATATGTTCCATGGTTTGAATCACTGTGATACAATGAGGACATTTCTGCTCTTGCAGGTCAATTTTTCAGAACCTTCCTTGTAGCATAGAGCAAGGGAAGGAGTTACAACGAGCCCTAGTGATTATCCATCTACGCTTGGGCTCCTGAAGTAAACTCAAATAATGTGCCATGTGATTGATTTTAAATTTGATGTTAAAAAAGAGGGGGGAGCAATTGCTTCTCACCTTGTCCTGCAGAACTTGAAACTCTTGATCTAGCAGTCGCCTTTTTAATTGAGAGAAGATTTCAGAAGCAGGCAGCATTTGCAAGGCTTCCCAGGAAAATCCCAGGGAAAGTATTTTAGTTTCCACTGCCTGCCACCACTTAGATTCATTAAGCTGGGGGAGAATAAGATAGATAAGACTGTCAGTGTCTGAGTTAAAGCACAGGCGGACCCAAAACTTCAAGGTAACCAGCCAGGCTTTCGTAGCCAGGAGATGTTGTCCCGCTTCCAGACAGAGTGCGGTATATGGAATACAATGTGGCACTCCAAATATTTTATATAGGAAAGCTGACTGGATCCTTTCAATAAGGATTTCGTTTTGGCAAAGCAGGAATAAAATAGCAGCAATCAACAACAGAGATGAAATAACAGAAAATAAAAGAAATAGAGCCTTTTTGTCAATTCCTCACTGAACCAAGATTCCTTTCAGTTACCCGTTCCCTACAATTGGGGTGTAATCACTGCAGTTTGCAAAAAAAATTACAAGATAGGGCAAGAAACTATTCAAGGCAATTGACCACATCAGGGATAAGCAAACACAATATATGGATTTAGAGAAGGTTCAGAGAAAGGATTTATTCATTTTTTTTCTCCTGACTTATCCAAGTAAATTTGATCCTATCAAGTATATTGTAGAGTTGTCATCTTAAGCCACTCGCTTGAAAACAATCCAGCCGTACCAATTGGGGTTGATAGCGATAAGTGATATAACAAGTGACCCTTAGCCAGATTGGAAGCGTGACAGCAGAGATGGATTTAGAAATGAGGCTAGTGATTCACTGTTAAGTGGAGCTTTTCGGCAGTGTATTTATTTTGACTTCATTTATTGCCTGCCTTTCTCCATAGTGGGGACCCAAAGCAAATTATATCATTCTCCTCTCCTTCTTTTAATCCTCATGACAACACTGGGAAAATGGCTGAGAATGTGTGACTGACCCAAGGTGTGTGACTGACCCAAGGTGACCCCATGCACTTCCCCGGCAGAGTGGGGATTCAAACCTGAGTCCTCTGGATCCTAGTCCGACATTCTGTGCCTCACAGACTTTCAAGACAGCTATCCGAAAATTCAAAAGTCAGAGCCAGTTATAAATATAAAAGTCATGCGCTTCTTTCTTCAGTGTCCTCATGTGATTTGGATCATTAACCCTTCTTTAATTCAACAGCTTGTTAAGACCGTCCGTTTCATCAAGTTTCTTTGCACTCTTTGAATATGTAAGTGACTTGAAGTCTTCATTATGTAAAATAAATTGACATGCTAATGGTAATCTTTGTTTTATATAAAGGCTGAAGAGATAACTTTAACAATCGGGCAAGCATTTGACCTGGCTTACCGGAAATTTCTGGAATCAGGTGGAAAGGATGTGGAAACAAGAAAACAGATCGCAGGTTTACAGAAAAGAGTAAGTTACCAGGGCTTGGGCTTGCTTTAAATAATGTATCATTTAGAATTTTTTTTTGGCATAACAAAAGTGACATCCGACATTATGGAAGGTTTATTAACGGAACAAGTAAAATAAGGGATGTCAAAATTCATTAAGCCAGTTATGCATAAATTATTTAAACGACTTCAGTTTAATTTATGTACCAGCAAATGATTTGAGTATCATGGACAAGTTGTGCATAAGTTGTACAATTCCTGTATCCCAACGTCGAATTATATGAGTTGCAGACAATTCGTGTCAGGAGGATGCTGACGTTGGGTTTTGTCAGGAGCCGATTTGAAGTTCTGTAGCTTCAAAGATAAGCTCAAAGATGCTAGAAAGTTTCTGTGGGAAAAGATCCAACCAAGAGGTAGGAAACAAGCCGAATTTAGCAACATCCCAAGCAAGCACTGAAACCAGCTGGTGAGACGGAATGGTATCCTTGTCATGCCCTTATATAAAGCCATCGTGCGACCACACTTGGAGTACTGTGTTCAGTTCTGGTCGCCACATCTCAAAAAGGATATCGAAGAGATAGAAAAGGTGCAGAGAAGGGCAACGAGGATGATTGAGGGACTGGAGCACCTTCCTTAGGAGGAGAGGCTGCAGCGTTTGGGACTCTTTAGTTTGGAGAGGAGACGTCTGAGGGGGGATATGATTGAAGTCTATAAAATTATGCATGGGGTAGAAAATGTTGACAGAGAGAAATTTTTCTCTCTTTCTCACAATACTAGAACCAGGGGGCATTCATTGAAAATGCTGGGGGGAAGAATTAGGACTAATAAAAGGAAACACTTCTTCACACAACGTGTGATTGGTGTTTGGAATATGCTGCCACAGGAGGTGGTTATGGCCACTAACCTGGATAGCTTTAAAAAGGGCTTGGACAGATTTATGGAGGAGAAGTCGATCTCTGGCTACCAATCTTGATCCTCCTTGATCTGAGATGGCAAATGCCTTAGCAGACCAGGTGCTCGGGAGCAGCAGCAGCAGAAGGCCATTGCTTTCACATCCTGCATGTGAGCTCCCAAAGGCACCTGGTGGGCCACTGCGAGTAGCAGAATGCTGGACTAGATGGACTCTGGTCTGATCCAGCAGGCTAGTTCTTATGTTCTTATGTTCTTATCCTCTTGGTGTCAGCAACACCATTATTGAATGAATGAGTGAGGACAAAAGACAAGCACCTATTCTCTGACCAGTCAAATGTTGTGAATGGCAACCGTATTTGGCTTCAGTCTAATGTTGCCGAATATTCTGTGAAGCTAGGGATACCCTTATGTATCAAGATACAAAATGTTATAATTGCATGGTGTTTGGGATAGCTGCAGTAGGAATTATTCCACAGCATTTGACTAGTCCACAGACAAACAGAAATTAAATTGGTCCAGTGCCCAGTCATATGCAAGCTTTAGATCTGTTTTTAATAGGTGTAAGGGTCTGTTACCCCAGTCAATAACAAGTCTCAAGAATGGTTCAAGAGCTTTGTTATTAGAACTGTGTCAGCCCAACAGGCAGATAGCCGAAACTGAGGTTTGGCTCTCTGGCCCCAAGTATATACCTGTAAGCAGTGGTGGGATCCAAAAATTTTAGTAACAGGTTCCCTCACCAGCCCCCCCCCCTCGGCAATGGGGGCAGAGGCATACCTAGGCAAACCTGAGCCCTGGCCAAAACCTGAGTTGGATGCCCCCCCATGGGCAGCCACCCCACCACGACCCCCCAAAATTTTTTTGCACCAGGTCATTTCTAAATCATCATCACATTATAGAAAATGCCCCAACTCACAAATCTGAACACAGCAGTGGTGAAACACACAGGTTCTTTGATAGAGACTGGTGAGATAAAAGGTACGAAAGGCTGAGAATCCATGAATTGCAGTACCTGAAAGGGATTAACCCAGTTCAGGGAATTACATTATTAGTCGTAATTGCTATATGGAACCTTCACGTTCAAAGGCAGTGTGCCTCTCGGGGAGGCGAGGGCGTGGGGATGGAAAAGTGGATCCAATTAGTAACCCCCTCTCGGCACACACAAATAATTAGTAACCCACTCTCGGGAACTGGTGAGAACCTGCTGGATCCCACCTCTGCTTGTAAGTTACAGTTTGACTCAATCCCACCCTCGCATTCCCGTAATATCAGCATGTGAAAAGGACAGTGAAAAAGAGACATTGTTTTTGGGACAGGCAGTCTACTCCTTCTGGAAGGCAGATAAGAAGTAGCCAGTAAGCACTATTGCTAGTTACTTGCGAGTGAATGAAAGACGCCCCATGGCCTTGGGCGATAATAATGGTTGGGCCATCTTCTCCAAGGCTGTGTATGTGCGAGCTGCCAGGCCAAGCATGGCACCGGCCTGACAATAGGGCATCATGTAATGGCTCCTGTGGAATTTGCTTTTTATGACTGCTATAGAATTTGATTTTTCTGGGCTCTGAGCATCTCAGCAGTATTTGGGTTTCTTTGGTCACCCCCAGTCTGCATTGTATTGGTTAATCAATGAAACAGGTTTTTTGGGACCAACATATCTGAAGGAGTGCCTGCTCCCTGATGAACCCTCTTTGGAGGCCCTGCTTCAAATGTCCCTGCCTGCTGAGATTAGGCAGCTAGCAACCCAGGAGAGGGCCTTTTGCAGTTATGACACCTCTGGAACTTTCCGCTCAGGGCGATTTGTCTCGCCTTTTCTGTTGGCATCTTCTGGTAGTGGGTAAAGACCAGAGTTGGGATCCAGCAGGTTCTCACAGGTTCCCGAGAGTAGGTTACTCATTATTTGTGTGTGCTGAGAGTGGGTTACTAATTGGTGATTTTGCCATGTGATTTTTGCCTTAGTTACGCCCCTCCTCTCAGCAGTAGCGCGCAGAACTTGAAGCAGTCTAGCAGGAGGTACACCGGTGTGCATGGCAGCCTGCGCCTGCGTGCATTTGTTTCCCGCTCAAGGACCGGTGCAGTGGCTGCGTCCTTGCCACAGCCCCGCCCAGGAATGCCCCACCCACGGAATGCCCAGCCCCGTTGTGCCCCGCCCAGCTCCATTGGCACTACGCCACAGTTTGAATCCCACCACCATGGGAACCTGTTACTAAAATTTTTGGATCTCACCACTGGTGAAGACTATTCTTGTTAGTTTCATTTGGTGTTCTCTTGGCAATCCCTCCTTCCTGATCAATGTTTTTAATTGATGCTTTTATGTGTTTTAGCTCTGCTTCTAATTATTTTAATGATGTTTGGTGGGGGGTGGATTTGAATGGTTTTTAAATGTGGTTTTATTATTTGTTTGCCATCTTGGTGTAACATGTGAGGCCAGAAAAGCAGAATATAAATTTTGTCAAAGAAATAAAATATTTAGGAAAAAAATCTTAAGCGTGTACGTTGAAGTGAAACTATTTCCTGGAAACTTCTTTTCTGAACAGATTTTTATGCTGTTGATCTATATATATTAGATTCATTCAGGATATTTATAGTTTCTGGAATAATCTTGGTTCAGTAATCTGCATGTCTTCTCAACTGGTTATCTTCTAGATTCAGGAACTAGAAACAGAAAATATGGAGCTTAAAAATAAAGTGCAGGATTTAGAGAACCAACTAAGGATAACCCAAGTCAATTCGTCGCCAGTAAGTATCCTTGCTTTCTGCCCGCAGGAACGCTTCCGCAGACGTACTAAACCTTTTCTTGCTTTACAATAGCTGCAATTGATTTTTGTTTCTAATTAAACTGACACGCAGTGATTTCAGCGCTAAGTAACTCTAAGATTGTGGCAAGCTGACAAAAAGAGGAAGATTGAAACCCATAGCATAAATCCATTATCTTTACACCTACATTTTCGCAGCTGGTGTTCAATGTAGGTGCATGCTCTTTTCCCATCCTAAGCACAGTTAAAGATCGGAAGATTTCTATTCCGAGTCCATTGAAGATAACTCAAAGGGTGCATCTCTGCTTAAATTGGCACGGTTAACCCTAGAGAACTGGACGTAATCAACGCCAGCTCCCACCGGGAATCAACCTCAGCACCTCTTATCAATACCCGAGCTTATTAAATACAAAGAGGTTAAAGGCGGAGCATATTCATTTCATTGCAGCATGAACCTCAGAGTACTTCCGTATTGGCAATTAGAGGCAAGGGCTTCATGTTTAAGACGTCTTGGTACCTTTTTAAGACTGCCAAAGAATTGGCCTTGGATTTGAAACCCCCTACCTAGGTGAAGTGTTTGTCACAAACATACAGTTACTTGTCTTCTTTTTTACATACGATATTTTTCTTTCTAATAACTTTTCTCCTAACCTGTTCAAAAAGAGTATATGTATTGGAGTTCTGTGAGAGCATCTGTGGAAATCCTCTGGTCCTCTGACAGTCTGAGAATCAGAATATATGACAACTGTTGGTTTTTCAGTGAACGTTTGTTTCTGTGAGGTGCAGTGGATAACATGGAATTTTAGGAAGAAAATGACTAGAATCCATGGGTAAGCATATAAAAATATTTTTCTGGTGATAGTACACGATCATCCCATCTAGGAAACAGTGGATTTTCTGTTCCACAACTATATGGAAATGCATCTAGATCAGTGGTTCCCAACATAGGGTGCGCGTACCTCCAGGGGTTCGTGCCAGAGTGTTTGGGAGTATACATAATGTGTTTGTTAATATGGGGGTATATTTTTAGGGTATGTGTTCTAGATAACTTCTAGAGTCTCCTACAGGAGAGAAAGGGGGGATATAAACCCAAGCTCTTCTTCTTCTTCTAGAATTCCAGAGTTTACATCTTTATGAAATGGAATCTCATCTTGAAAGTTCTATATACTTTTTTATTATTATTCCCTCTCTATATTAAGCTAAAACTTTTTTTTCTTCCTTATTGTCTTATGGCAAATCACTTGTTCTTAATTATGTGTATTAATACTGTCATGAAAAATTATTTGCTTCTCCTTTTTTGGATCCTGTAGCTCTCTGTTTCTTGTTCAGTTCTCCATGGTGGTTTATATTTCATCTGTGAAATAATGTTTATCAAATAAAGAAAAGAACAGTTTTAAAATATTTATTTATTTTATTCGATTTATATACCGCCTCTTCCCTGACAGGCTTGAGGCGGTTCCCAACAAGATACAATTACAGTTTCATACAAATACAATAAAATCAAAATTAAAACTATCATATTCTATATCTCAACATCTACAATTCCTTGATGGCAATAAAACGAAATAGAGATATTTTATGAAGGACAGTAGAAAAGTTTTTTAGTTTAACAGTGATAATTGGGCTAATCAATTCTATGATGGTCAACATTTCACAGATTGTTGTGGCCTGCTGAGTAATAACCATACCATGCCTTACAATGTGTTTAGTCAAAACTATTAACATATGGCCAAAATCTGGTCATACCTGTGTGGACAAAGAGGTCATTCGTAAAGTATGTCATGCATTATGGAGGAGGGTAGAAGTAGCAACTTGGTGGGGGCAGAAGATAATATTGACCGAACTGTGATGTCACAATCATGCATCAGTGTCTCTCATGCGTTTGGTAGCTAATTAGGCAGGGGTAATAGGGACATTCCTAAACTATTTTCTGCAGGTAGCCATGTTGGCCGGCAGCAGAACAGCTATATTTGAGTCCAGTAGGATCTGAGATACCAACAAGATTTTCAGGGTAGAAGCTTTCAAAAGGCAAAACTATCTGACAAAGGAAGCATTGACTCTCAAGAGTATATACCCTGAACTTTTGTTGGTCCCTAAGATGCTACTGAACTCAAGTCTAGCTATCCCAAACTATTGCTCATTTTGCTAAGAATTCCAATTAGCTAATTTTCCTTTCCTACAGCATCTCTCTTCTATCGTGTTCTGGGTCGTGTTCTGGGTCTTCTTTGTTCCCCCCTGTATCCCTCATCCACCTATCTCACCAGCTTCTCCAGCTTCTATGAGAACTACTAGACATACACACAATTGTGACAGGCCACAACCTGTTTATTTATCTTTGTTTTTATTGTGGTTCTTAGCAAAAACGGAAAACCCTCTCGAAGCAGCTTTCTTAGTGTAATTTCTTATTAGCTATCCAATAGGAGCAGCAGTGGCGTAGGAGGTTAAGAGCTCGTGTATCTAATCTGGAGGAACCGGGTTTGATTCCCAGCTCTGCCGCTTGAGCTGTGGAGGTTTATGTGGGGAATTCAGATTAGCCTGTACATTCCCACACACGCCAGCTGGGTGACCTTGGGCTAGTCACAGCTTCTCGGAGCTCTCTCAGCCCCACCTACCTCACAGGGTGTTTGTTGTGAGGGGGGAAGGGCAAGGAGATTGTAAGCCCCTTTGAGTCTCCTACAGGAAAGAAAGGGGGGGATATAAATCCAAACTCCTCCTCCTCCTCTTCTTCTTCTCCTTCTTCTCCTCCTCCTCCTCCTCCTCCTCCTCCTCCTCCTCCTTCTTCTTCTTCTTCTTCTTCTTCTTCTTCTTCTTCTTCTTCTTCTTCTTCTTCTTCTTCTTCTTCTTCTTCTTCAATAGAGGATTCTTTACTCCGAAGGCTTCCAAAATTCTTCTGTAGATTCTCTGGATGTCAGAACATGTGAAGCTGAAGGATTTGTAGGATCCACGCAAGATAGATACACTCTTCTATCAATAATTAACTTAACTAATATCAGGAAGACAATGTTGATTCAACCTCAAAAACCAGTGGCTTATATCCAACCCTTCCATGCACGGAATACACATTTTCCCTTATTCTTCCCTGTTCCTGCACCCCTTTCCAACTCTCAGAAGGATCATTCCCAGGGCCTCAGGATTCAAGTGGATGAAGAGCCCTGCAGGTTGAGATTGCGGGAGCAATGAAGGACAAGGTGGTGAAATCACTCCTCCTTATGGCCAAAATTAAAGTTACCGGTATATGTGACATGAGTGAATCATGGGTGCCCAACCAGCTCTCAGTCACACTTTCACATGGGCTAACCTTCAAAAACTTCTCTGTTGCTCCACGTGGTTTCAGATACTCCAAGGGAGAAAGAGTTTCCCTCTAGCACAGTGGTGGGATCCAAAAATTTTAGTAACAGGTTCCCATGGTGGTGGGATTCAAACAGTGGTGTAGCGCCAATGGGGCTGGGCAGGGCACGACGGGGGCGGGGGCGGGCATTCTGGGGGCGGGGCATTGCTGGGCAGGGTTGTGGCAAGGACGCAGCCGCTGCGCCGGTCCTTGGGCAGGAAACGAATGCACACAGGCGCAGGCTGCCACGCACGCCGGTGCACCTCCTGCTAGTTCTGCGCTCTTCTGCTGAGGAGCAGAGGAGGGACGTAACTAAGAAAAAAATCACGTGGCAAAATCACCAATTAGTAACCCCCTCTCAGCACACACAAATAATTAGTAACCTACTCTCAGGAACCTGTGAGAACCTGCTGGATCCCACCTCTGCTCTAGCACCATTTTCACAAGTGGAAATGGCCACCAGAATGGGGGGCTTCTTTCCCTTCCTTGGGCTCCATGTGTCCAGACACTTTGATCCAACGAAGTGGCAAACAGGTTCCCCCATGGCATGGCTGTTGTCACCAGCAAAATGGGGACAGGAAGGAAGCATGAATGCATTCCTTCTTCCTTGTGGTGTTTCAAATCCTGCAGAGCAACAGAGATGTTTTTGAAGGTTAGCCCCGGCATTAATTGACAGTTGAGTTAGGCACCAGTGAGCCATTCGTTTCACATGTGATGTATAATTAGACCCTTTCGACTTTCACAAGCACAGCTTCCCTGAGGACCATGGTCAGTTTCATCCCTGAGTCTCTTCTTAGTCCAGGCCCTGGCCTACAGGAGTAGGATTGCAAACTCAGGGTTGGACAATTCCTGGAGATTTAGGGACTGATTCTAGGGAACGCTAGTCTGGGAGAGGGGAGGGACTTTGGCAAGGATGTGATGTCATAGGGCCCATGTGCCAAAGCAGCCATTTTGTCCAGGGGAACTGACCTCTGTCATCTGGTGATCACTTGTAATTCTGGGAGATCTCCAGGCCCCACCTGAAACCCGACACCCTTACACATGATCATTCCTCTGGAGCAGGGGTCTTCAAACTATGGCCCTCCAGTTGTTCATAGACTACAATTCCCATGAGTCCTACCACTTGGCCATGCTGGCCGGGGCTGATGGGAACTGTAGTCCATGAACATCTGGAGGGCCATAGTTTGAAGACCCCTGCTCTGGAGGGATCCTATGACCCCAGAAAGGATCTTTCCAGGTACTTTACTTATTAAGTTTAATATCCCACATTTTCCTGGTCAAGACCAGATGCAAGGCAGCTTACACGCATAATTGATAACATCCATTTGTAAAATTAACAGCAATACATAACTTTAAAATACAGTATTCATTATTGATGGTGATTAAAATTCATCATCATCCTGTCCCATTTAAATACATTAAAACAATTTAAAATGCAGTGATCAGTAACAGTGTCCGCAATAACCCTCATTAAAAACCCTCCCAAAAGGGGGGGAGAAACAGGTCCCATAGGTGATAAGAGACCCAGAAGTGAAGAAGAGGAAGAGGAGGGGGCACCTATCAACAACTGGACACTCCCAAAGTCCGGCGGAACAGCTCCATCTTACAGGCCCTGTGGAACTCACCAAGATCCCACAGGGCCCGGACAGCTGGAGGAAGAGTGTTCCACCAGGCTGGGGCCAGGGCTGTAAAGGCCCTGGCCCGCATGGAGGCCAGCCGCATCATTGAGGGGCCAGAGACTACCAGCAGATTTACATATCCAGTCATTACTTATCAGGACATGGAAGGAGGGGGGCAAGGTTGGAAGGCCAGCAAGATGGAATGGATCCTGGCTGCCTCAATTAAAGGCCTGGCGGAACATCTCCATCTTGCCTGCCCTGTAAAACTGGTTCAGATCTACCACCTGGTAGAGAGTTCCACCAGGCTGGGGCCAAAAAAGCTGTGGCTCTGGTTGAGGCCAGCTAAACATCCTTGTGGCCAAAAACCACCAGAAGATTACATCCAGAAGAACAAAATGTCCTCCACGGGCAATTCAGGGGCTTTTGGAATGGAGAGGAATTCAAGAAAATTGAATTTGCCTTCTGTGTACAGATTATTATTATTTTTCATATAAGATACCAAATTTACAAATCTTAGTAATGTGTGACCAGTGTCATGATGTGTGACATACATTTGGGGATGAGTCTCTCGTAAAAAAAGAAATCATGGAAAGGACATTTTAAGTGAAGGGGGTTAAATGTATGAGATACTTTATGGACGCTTCCAAGAATAAGAGCTAATTCTAACCCAATCACAAATGCTATCTATATATATATAAAGCAAACCGTGAGTTTGTTCCTGATGATCTAGCACAGGAACTGCTAGGCCAACTCCTCTGAAAATTCCCAGCCACTGTAGTCATCCAGGCAAGAGTGTTTCTAGATGTTCATATACCTGAAATTTCACACCTGGCCCAGGTAAAACATCTTTTTCCTGGAGCTCCATGGTGAAGCAGATACCAGTGAAAGGCAAGTAAAGGATACAATCTGAAACACAAGGAAAAAGGGAGCCAATCCCCCCCAAAAAAATTACTTGCCAAATTGGCAAGGAAGCACACAGTGTGATATTAAATTTCTGTTGTATTAGTATTAAGCCAGAGTACTACAATACACATTCCTAAACAACCATTAATTCTGTCATACAAAATGCGTTCTTTGCATCAGATTCATTCATAAGTACAAAATGCGTTCTTTGCATCAGATTCATTCATAAGTACAAAATGCGTTCTTTGCATCAGATTCATTCATAAGTGGTGAAGGACATGAAGCTGGCTGTGTGTAACTGTCACCCTTAGAATGTTCGTGCAGCATGGTATTCCCTCAGAATGTTCGCTTAGATGGCCAGATATGAGCAGTGAAAACAGTACATAGGTAATAACTTGAGTGGAAGTGAAACACATACACACGTTGCTGTGTGAGACGTCAGGTGGGGTTCCTCCCCTCACACACAGGTAACAGGAGGGGAGGTAGGGAGAGGGAAGGGATGGAGGGGGAGGCATGCAAGGGAAGAGAAGTGAGGGAGGGGAGAGAGTGAGGGGTGGCATGCAAATGAGGGGAGGGAGGTTGCCCAGCATCTGGATATAACCCACCCACTCTAGTGGAGGGAGAGGGAAGATACGGAGGGGGAGGGGTGGCATGCAAGGGGCCAGCCAGCCTAGATTCCCTGAATACTGAGGGTGCAGGTCAGAAAACCAGGTTGCCTCTGAGGCACGCGTTACTCAGGAGTAAGCTCGGTAAAGCAACCGTGACATACTTTGAATGGCTGAGCCACACCCCTCAGAGGGTTTACTCAGAAGCGACACCCATTGCCACCAACCAAACTAACTCCCAGGTAAAGGAGCATGCCTAGCCAGCCTAGATGTGTGGGAGGGGTGCTATTCCAACCCTCCCCCCCAAGGAATGCTGTCACACACATCAATGACACCGCACAGAATCAGGCTGTGTGTTTCCATGAGCACATACTGTTGGCCTATGCAATTGCTTTGCTGCTACTGTTCCTTTCCCATTTCACCACAATAACCCACAGCAACGCGTTGCCGGGTACCGCTAGTTGCTTATAATAAATAGAGGCCGAGGGGTGTGTGTGGATTTTAGTATAATATTTGGCTACCAAAAAAAAAAGTCTAAAGATGACTTTAATCAACAAGCAACTTGTGTTGTGATCCGGGCCGGGGGGGGGGGGGCAGTGAAGGTCATGGCCCCTACCTTTACTTCTTTATACCACAACCAACTTCCAGGCAGAGTTGAACACCCCTCATGCTAGAATTCACAAATGTATAGCTGTGCTAGAATGCATGAACAAAGGCTAAGTTCTTGTGGTCAGCTAGTTGAAGCTTCTGGTTTCAGGCTGATTTTAATGCTAATTTCCAAATTCACGCAACATTGTAATGAAATTGTAGCATTGTAGTAGGCAAGGGTTCTGTCTGTTTTATGGGTAGGGGGTGAGGCAGTTAAGCACGTGAGCATTCATACATTTCAACTGCTGGATTGTTAAAATCAGGAACCCGACTCGGTCATGTTTTCTTCCTTTTCTTCCCCGATCAGAGTATCCCCTCTTCCCATATATCCAGTACAGATAGCCCAACAACCAGGAATTGCAGTGATGTAACTTTATTTTATTTGTGTTAGCCATTTTTGTACTCCTCTCCACTCGAATCAGGGTTCCTCATGCAGCAAACGTTAAAGATGATTGGGGAAGACAATGGCAAACAATCCAATGAACATAGACTGCCTAGTTTTTTAATAAAGACATTGTGCTAGGAAGCTCTATGTTGAAACTTTTTTTATATTTTTGTAATGAATTTTAATATAAGGTTTTATGAGTAATGCTAAAAATATATCAGAACTTTGACATTCCTTTGAGTATCTTTTCAATTAATTTTTGAGAATACAGTAAGCTGGGTTGTTATGAATTGTGCCATTACGTCTGGAAGACAGAGTAATTATGCGGAGATAGTTTATGTTTCGCAAACACACAACAATTTCGATACTTGTATTCTTGACCTGACACTTCTCTTCCTCTCACTTCTATTCTCCTGTGCTGACCTTGCAATTCAGGAAAGTAGTTTTCCATACTCACAGTTTCCATTTGTGGATGTGGGAAAGGATCCCAGAAAACCAGGCTGCTCATCGTCACCCAGAGCCCTCCGGGGGTGGGTGGTATAGTAAATCAAATTAATAACAATAACAACAACAACAACAACAACAACAACAACAACAACATTACAGCTTCCTAAGGCTCTGGGTGAGGCTCAAATTGTAATGAAAGGCCATCAACCAGCTAAAGATTTGGCAGCTGTGAAATCTACAATAATAATAATAATAATAATAATAATAATAATAATAATAATAATAATAATAATAATAATAATAATAATAATAATAATAATAATAATAATAATAACCCCCTACGTCCCTCATAGACCACTGCACTCGGCGGTGGCAGAACTGCTGGTGACCCCTGGCCCCGCGACGATGCGGCTGGCCTCGACCCGGGCCAGGGCCTTTATGGCTCTGGCCCCTGACTGGTGGAATGCTCTACCTCCAACTATCCGGGCCGTGCGGGACCTTGGTGAGTTCCGCAGGGCCTGCAAGACAGAGCTATTCCACCGGGCTTTTGGAGGGGCTGGCCGTGGTTTTACTGCCCCCCCATTGAAGCTGCAATTGCAACTGAGGCTGCCTATGTCCATCTTCTTTCCATCTTGGTTGGGCCTGTTTCTTTGATACCACCACAGGCCCTCCCGCTCCCTCCCTTTCTTTTTGGCCTATAGATCGGGCGCCGATTTTAATTTTAATTAATGATTTTGCTTAATGGTTCAACAACTTTTGTTGTTCAATTTTTATTTATGGTATGAAATTGCTGCTTAAATTTTAATCTGTTAATAGGTTAAGTTTTATGTAATTGCCGTTTGAATAACAGCCATGTTGTGAGCCGCCTCGAGCCCTTCGGGGATGAGGCGGCTTATAAGTCGAATAATAAAAATAAAAAATAATAATAGGCAGCACTTGACACATCTTCAAAATTGACAAAATTAACTCCAAAATTCAGATTCAAAAGGCAGCCCTACTGGGATCCGCACAAATACTATGTCGATATATTATAACTTCCTAGGCCTCCGGGTGAGGCTCAAATTGTAATGAAGGCCAACAACCAGCTAAAGAACTGGCAGCTGTGAAATCAACCAATAATAATAATAATAATTGATGGACTTTATTGCACTGTACTCACTTTAATATTTAAGTCTGTTTGTATGTATTATATCTTGTTGCAATTTTTTGGGATCTTGATCTATATTAAACATTTGCAAATTATCACTCTTTGTTTATATTTTGGTGGCCTAGATACAATATTTGTTTGTTTAGGTTATAGTTTCCTACTGGCTATTATTGGGGTGTCGTTTCTAGGCAGTAGCTATTCCCAGGGATTTCTTGACAACCCAATGCTGATTCCTCATTCTTCTGCCCAATCAGAGGATCCAGTTGTTGGAAATCAGGCTTGTGATACCACATTGCTGGCCATACAGTCATGGCCTGAAACATCTGTCTTCCTCCAGTCCTTTTTTTATTTTGCAACATCTACCCTGAAGAAGGTTCTAGAGAACTCCAAAGCTCGCACACTCTTTAGTGTCATTTTGGAGTTGGCACATCAAGGTCCATAGAAGTTCCAGAGGTTGTGGTAAAATGAGGTTTGGAATTAGAGGTTTCAGTGAAGACCTAGGGTTGAACAAGCCCACAAATGAGCAGCTGCCAGATCCTTTTGACATATCTTTTGGAAATTATTGGTTACACTTTGGATTATTTTGCCATAGTTGTAAGGAATTCTGAAGAGCAGAAATAAAAAGACTTTTTTTGACGAAAGATCCTTTATTCAGACATCTCAGAAAGCTCATACACGAAGCATGTCAGGAATGAGGTTTTCCCGCGAAAAGCTCAACTATAATATCTTTCCCTTTTCCCCACCCCCAGTCGGTCAGGTCCCATTCTCATGGGAAAGGAATGCTCATCTCTCTCTGCAAGATAAGCCCTCCGCAGTGCGGAGACTGGCTCCTTGCCAGAACCCAAGAACCCAGTCAAGGCCAAGCCACTGTAAAGAGATTCAGTTCCACTGAAACCTTTACACTCTGCCTCTCCTAACAAAAACCCCTCCCCACCCGGTTTCTGAGGAAAGGCACGATGAAATGCTGCAATGAGGGAGGGGGCCTCTATGTTTTCCAAGTATACCCACTGGTTATGGCCAGAAGAATACCCCACCCAAGAAACCAAATACTGTAAGCGATTGCGATTAAAACGAGAGTCCAGGATAGCGTCCAATTTACCGTGTGACCATCAATTATGGTGTGGGTATCTCAGGGTCGCGGCTAAGCATGTCGGAACGGGAGCCTCCTTGAGTAAACTGGAATGAAAAAAAGCAGGATGGATGTTACTTAAGAGATTAGGCAGATCCAGAGCAGTCACATCATTAATCACTTTTGTAATCCTAAAGGCCCCACAATTTCTTGCCTAATTTACGGTATTTATGAACGTCGAAGGTTCTTAGTAGACAAATAAACCCAGGCTCCTGCATAGCGGGAAGTCCGGCTTATCCGCCTGGAACTTTGGGACTCCTTCGCTTGCTGCAAGTGGTTTGAACCGACTTCCATCCCCTCGACCAGGAGGAAATCCATTGCTTGAACTGGGCACTCAGACACAATTTCAAGAGTTTTCGGGATCAATTCACACCAATTATTCCTGATGGTAGTTAGTATAACAACGTAAAATACTGTTCTAGAGTTCTGTTAAGTTGGCTCTGACTCCCGCCACTTTGAGCGTGGTAGGTGGCGGTAATGGTCAAGGACCCCAACAACTCCTAGAAAAGCCTTCCATGAACTCTCGAGATGAATTAAATGGTCGGATTCACCACCTTGACGGAGAGGAGTGCAGGCGATAGATATGTTGAATAAACAAACGTGAGCGATGGGATGGTGGAGCAGGAACGAAAATGTGCCTGTTTAGAAAATAAATCCACCACCACCCACAACGGTGGTACTCCTGGCTTTCAGGCAAATCTGTAATAAAATCCATTGATATAACCTCCCATGGTCTGATGCTAATGGGAGCGGCTTCAAAAGATCATGAGGTTTGCCGGGGACAGTTTGGCCTCAAACCGCATAACCCCTTGATATATTTCATCGTCCCATAGCGCCGCCACCAAACTGACTTCCACGCAGCCAGATGCAAAGGTCTTGAAAAGCAAAATGTCCAGCCCGACTTGGCGTCGTGGCAGGCAGGAGAACCTGCTTACGTGGTTGGGGCACATACCAACACCCACCTTTTCCAGGCGCCCACCCTCTAAACGCGGTTAGGAGTCCTCCTCGCTGGCGGCTCACCTTCCTCCCCGGCCCCTCGAAGTTCCCGTGCCTCGAGGAGACGATGCTGGAACGGGTGGAGGAGGAGCAGTTTGCGATCGGGTGACGGGCTAAAATCCGGGTTGGGAGGGGGAGAGGATGGTCGTGGAATATCCCGTAGGAAGAGACACCTCCCCTCCCGGCAGACGAGACAAAGCATCAGCCAGTTTATTAGTTTTCCCAGGAAAGAAATGGACTGTGAAGGAGAAGCGGAGAAAAAGTCAGCCAGACTGTTTGCAGACATCTTGAGGGGTAGAAAAGGCTGACTAAGTTCTTGATCCGACCAAACCTGGAAGGGTGTTTGGCTCCCCTTGTCTCCCACAGTCCAGTTGAGTTCAGCCTGAAAACTTTTTTTTGACAAATAAGCACCGCGGCACAAGTTTTCCATCTTTATTTTTTTCGCAGGAGGGCAGCGCTGCCTTTGTCCGGAAGGCCCACGCGGAACGATGAAAAGGGAGGTCAGAGGTCGGGATGTTTTAAGATAGGCTCAGAAGTAAATGCTGCTTTTAAACGTAAGCTAGTTGACATTCTGGAGACCAAGGAGAGGGCGGGCTTGGTTGCCTGTGGATCAACGCCAGTGCGTAACAGATCAGTCAAAGGTAGAGGTCAGTTCAGCAAACTGGGCATAAAATCACGATAGAAGTTTGCAAAGCCTAGGAAAGACTTGCAGTTCCTTCCCTAGTGGTGGGAGCTGGCCATTGTAGTACTGCCTCTATTTTTGCAGGATCCATTTCCAACCCATTAGAGGAGATCCGATAGCCCAGATAATCAATGGAGGGTTGATGGAAACAACATTTGGAGCTTTGCAAACAGGGAATTGTCAAGCAAGCGTTGCAGCACCTCTAACTAGGAGTTCATGTTCCTCCAAAGTTTCTAGGCAAATTATCGTCGTCGAATAGCGACTACTCCTTTGTAGAGTAAATCATGCAGTACCGTTGATTAAAGCCATGAAACTCCGGGGCCCACTTAACTGGCGGGCATTATTAAATATTCATACTGTCCAAACTTTGTATTAAGCGCGAGTCAGGTGTTCATAGCCCTCCGCAATCCCTATTTCGATGAGTATGCCTCCCTTAGATCCAATTTAGTAAAGATCCATTGCCTAATGCATCTAAAAGGTCTTTGATTAGGGCAAGGGATATTTGTTGGACATGGAAACAGCATTCAATCCATCGATAATCAGTACAATCTCAATGATCCATCTTTTTTTCTTAACTTGAAAAGAACGGGGCAGCATGAGTGTGTTTGGTTGCTCTCCTTATAAATCCGGGCTAGGTTTTATCTAGGAAGGCACGGAGTTCCTTAGATAATGGCTGGGTAGCTGGCTCGGGTTGCAATAAAATCTTACAATCAGTATCCCTATGGGGAAGGCAACTGATAAGCACTTGTTCTTGAAACACCCCTAGCCAAGTCCTGACCATTGAGGGGATGGCTACGGGGTGATGAACTCTGGCCGCTTAAAGCTACGGAAACTGGCGGGGCAGGGTCATTTTGTGGGCAGTTCCTCCGCCAGTTCATATGCTCCCCACAGGGGAGGATCTGTAATTCAGGATCCGCTCCTTCCAAATAAATTTTTGGTTCATGTAGCAGCAACCATGGCATACCACAAAACAATAGAATGTTTGGCAACGGAGCTAGGATGAAGCTTCCCAGTGATCAGCACCTTGGAGGACCCATTTGAGGGAACGGGATGGCTCTTTACCTTAAGGGGATCCGCTCCAAGCCAGCCTCAAGCCACTTTGGGGCCGTGATTAAACAAATGGAGCAACCGAGTCAACGAGGCTGAGGCCAGAATGCGCCGCGTGTTTAGCTGGGCTGGCCAGCGCTTGAATGTTAATGGGCGCTACCTTCACTCACCGAAGCCAGAGCAGGTCCCATGTCCACGGTCTTGGACGAAAGGTGGTGACGCCGCTTCCTTCCTCGGCCGCCCCTCGGAGACCGCTTTGGTAGACCCTGTGGGGCGGAGGACCAGACCGCCGTAGGCGAGGAGACGGAACAGGAGTTTTCTGTTTCTTTTGGGCAGTTGGCCAAGGGTCTGGCCAGTCGCAGAGGCATTAACCCAACCGGGCGGGCGCTCTGCAGTGCTCTTCAGTAGAACGGGCTGCTGCTCGACTGGCTTGACGCGAGGGAACCGGGTAGTGGTCCCGGGTGGTGGGCGCTGTGGGCCCTGTGAGCACGAGCGTGAGTCCGCGCGGCTGCTACTTGCTAACCCACCGATCCATCTCGCCATGGCGCGGGATGGATCAGAAGTACCGTCTCGTTTGTTATTCATGAAGTGTTCACACTTCATGCGCTCCGCCAATCTGGGGAGTTTGCCGCCGCACGAAACTCTCACGGGCTTAATCTTCGCAAAGGAGCGGTTGCCCTGCTGAATGGTTTTGATCAGCGCAATAGCTTCATTTCAGCATCTGGGTCGCGGGAAACGCAGCTACAGCTTGAAGGAATCCAGCCAAATGGGCGTGTCTTCATCTTGTTGCTCGAAAACTGTCACAAACCAATCCGCTGCCACCCATCCAAGACGGACCGAATATCTCTGATTTTCTCACGCTCAGACCGATATAAGTCATGAACTCCTCCATATCGCATCAGTTGAAGAATGAAATAAGGCAGTCTAGAAGCGGTACCATCAAACGGGCCTGAATGGGGGTCTGTAGTATCCCCTCTCGCTCTGGGCACCTCGAGGCTGTGGCTGCAATGGCGGCGGTGGTGCAGGGCTTCGCCGAGGCCGGGTGGTGCAGGGCCAAGAGGAGAGCCTGGACCTGGTGCGGTGTTCTTCTAGCGAGTAAAGGGCCGCGGGCATTCGAGGTGGAACTGGAGGTGGTCTAGCTTGGGCCGACCCATGGCAGGAGGAGCACTGGCAGGAGCGGGCGAAAGAGCACCCCACACGCCGCTGTCACACGCCGTCGCTTTTCAGATCTTCTTCCAAGGCAAAGCGTCTTTGATGGGCATGTAGGGCCCTTCTTTCCGCGAACCAGTTGGCTTGTTCGTCTCGCTGTAGCTGCAGTCAGCTCACTTTCGCGCTTGGATGGCCTTGACGCTTTCCTCTGGCCGAACTTGGATTGATCCAGGACTTTGTCATGGATCGATAGGATCTGATGGTACTCTGATTCAACTCAAGTTGGCCTCCGCAGTTTGACCACTTCAGCTTCCAGCTGTCTTTAGAGGAGGGGAAGTCATCGAGAATGGTAGTGAGGTCCTCTTCGGGTTCATCTTCGACGGCAGCCCTCAAGCTCCCCGATAGCTTCAGGGCATTTGTTGCATGTCACCCGACCCCAACTCCTGACGCATCGAAGCCTCTCCCAATCGAGATCCAGATCCCGGGCCACTGTCCCAATCACCGAGGTGGGTTTGAGCGGGCCCCGTGCTTTGCCAGGATCACGGGATCGCCAAAGTAGGAGTCCAGGAACCGTTCAATCGATTCCCCTGGTGCGAGCATGCCCCTTGTAATCCATCACGAATCGGGTGGGAATCGATCCTGGCGCTCGATCCATAGACAGCCCGAGCGACTCTTGGATCTCTCCATGAGCACATCCACAACCGTCCCAACGCAGCAAAGACAGCGAACTGAGCGAGGGCGGAAGGTCACCAGTGAGAGACGTTCTCCTGGTGGTTCCTCAGATTCTGGAAGAGAAGGCTCGGAACCCTCTATGGGGGCTACCGTGCCTTCTACATGATCAAGAGCAACCAACTTCTGCATGTTGACACACCAGAAGTCCAACACTTGTAGGAAAAAAAAAGAACTAATGGATTCCTGACATAATGTAAGGAATTCTGAAGAGCAGAAATAAAAAGACTTTTTTGACGAAAGATCCTTTATTCAGACATCTCAGAAAGCTCATACACGAAGCATGTCAGGAATGAGGTTTTCCCGCGAAAAGCTCAACTATAATATCTTTCCCTTTTCCCCACCCCCAGTCGGTCAGGTCCCATTCTCATGGGAAAGGAATGCTCATCTCTCTCTGCAAGATAAGCCCTCCAGCAGCGTGGGTGCTGCGGAGACTGGCTCCTTGCCCGAGCCCAAGAACCCAGTCAAGGCCAAGCCACTGTAAAGAGATTCAGTTCCACTGAAACCTTTACAATAGTCTTTTCAGACAAACAGGAGGATTGTTTTAGTATTCCGTTTTTAAACCATGTTTCCGGTTTCTGAGTCACCACCTGTGCCAACATACCTTTCTGTCCCTTGAAAGACAAGACAAGCTGACATACATACTTTACATACTTTACATACATACTTTATAATCATGGCGCCATGAAGGTGTCAGGACCATCCCTGTCAGTATCTTGATGTCTTGCTGTGTTTGATTTGCAATTGTTTTCCTGTTTCCCTCTTCCCTTCCTAGCAATCTCCTGTTAGCAATCTCCTGGCACTAGCCCATCTTCAAAGAGGTGTGGAAGGTTCCCAGGTTCTTTGTAGCTTTGTAGTAGAAACTGTAATGGACATTTGGTGTGGGGTGAAACGGGGGGGGGGGATTAAAAGATATAAGCCCTGGATCTGAGCTCTCTAGCTCTCTAGTTCTAGCTCTCTAGCTCAGATTCTGCTTTACATTGTTACTCTTTGCATCACCTGGAATAAACTGCTTTTGGACTTTCCTACGGTCTCCGTTATTTCCACGTTCGAGAGTCTGACAGAAGGTATTTTGTACCTTTCCATTTATCCTGCAATAGGAGAACTTTCAATTAATGAGCGCAGAAACACCTTTCAAGCAAAGCTGCTAAACATTTTCATTTCTTATGTTCTTTGCGGATCGTCTGCAAATTGAACTCGAATGTTTTTGATTTAGAAAAAAAAATCTTCCTAAGCTCTTTTTGCTGTTGAAAGCCTGAAGATCTTATCTTTGTAATGTATACTCATTAGAAGTGCATTTGTACGTAATACAGACTAATAGTGTTTTTGCCATTTCCTGGATAATTATGTAGGAGGCATTATCAAAACTCAGTGCGATTATTATCATGTGGTTTCCATCATGAGTTTTGGAAATGAACTGCGTTTCTCAATCTTCCTACAAAGTCCAACTAAGTTAACAAGAATTCTCAGGGACAAAGAGTTCCAGAATTTCTGTGTGCACAAGCACAACCACGGCTAGTGTTTGACCTGCTTGCTTGGTACATGACGGTTTTGTTTGGGTGGGGCTTTCCTGTTCTGTACCTAGCCCCTTGGGTTCTGAACTAGGATTTACATTGCTCTCTGTGGGCTGTTCCCTTTTTGGCTTTGTCTTGGCCTTCAATCAGAAGCCTTTCCTGATTATTTCAGGGCAGTGTGAATTTTCCAGATAACGACTTCCATGTGCTAGTTCCCTTTACATCTCCATAAGACTTGAGGTTCTTAAGTGGGTTTTTGTACCTGGTTTGAATTAAGCACGAGGAAGGAACACAGGAAAGCCTTTCTCCCAGTTCAGTGGCATCATATCACATGGGCTGAAAACAGTGGTGGAATTCAAATGATTTAACAACCGTTTCCGGTGGTGGGATTCAAATGATTTAACAACTGGTTGTTTACAAGCACAATTTTAACAGCCGGTTCTGCCAAAGTGGTGCAAACCTGCTGAATCCCACCATTGGCTGAAAGTGCTGTCACTGTACAATATGGTGTAGTGATTAAGAGCAGGTGGACTCTAATCTGGCAGAGGGGACAATCCGCTTGCGACCAGCCACAGTGGGGCCCTGGAATGCCCAGCTGCAGCACCCAGCTCCCCATCAGAGTTTCCGCAGGGCCTGCAAAATGGACCTGTTCCACCAGGCATTTAGCCAGCCGGGGTAATATCAAAAATTTGCCATATAATAACATCTGGCCTCTGACGTCACCTATAAATTATGGTTCTTTAATTTTTGTGGGGTTGATTGTTTTAATTGATTTTAATATTTTAATGTCATATATTTAGTTGGGAACCACCCTGAGCCCCTCGGGGGAGGGGGATGGATGGATGGATGGATGGATGGATGGATGGATGGATGGATGGATGGATGGATGGATGGATGGATGGATGGATGGATGGATGGATGGATGGATGGATGGATGGATGGATGGATGGATGGATGGATGGATGGATGGATGGATGGATGGATGGATGGATGGATGGATGGATGGATGGATGGATGGATGGATGGATGGATGGATGGATGGATGGATGGATAGATAGATAGATAGATAGATAGATAGATAGATAGATAGATAGATAGATAGATAGATAGATAGATAGATAGATAGAGCATGCCTACACTGCCCAGAGCTACGCCAGCATCCCAGGGGCATTCTGGGGAAACTGGGCCAACCTTAGTCGGCCTCTAGAGTCCTCTCGGCTCCCATATGCCAATTTTCACAGCGTATCTCTGTTCTCCCCTAGGGGAGAGTTTCAGGTAAGATTTTGTTTTTTACCTTTTTTGAGTGGGTGGAATGGCACTTAAGTGGCACCGTCCCCACACACTCACCAGCTCTGGATTGAGCTGTAAGGACATCTATCATAATGACTCCCAATTTCATCTGCATTGAACATTAATTCCAAAAAATATACCTCTTTGTCTTTATCAACATAGGGAAAGTTGTATCTTTATAGGCATAAACATCACACTTTTCTCTACTAAATGTAATTATAGAAGCCAGTACATACAATTGCTAAGTTTAAATGTTACGCTTGCTTGGTTCTAGCGTTCAATTTATTATCCATCTCTCACCCCCTCTTTGTCATTTTTATATTAAAGTTCACTTATATGCAGTTATACCCAAACACGTTCTCACAAATGATACATGAGAGCCTCTTCTTATGGAGTTCCAAGTTGTGAATTGGTCGCTGTATATTTGCCTATAACTGAAGAACTTGAAGCAGACTAGTCAATGTAAGATTTCTCTTGTGTGGATGACTTCTGAGAGAGACGTGGTTAACTAGGTTGCATGAATCAACCAAGTGCTGGACTGTACTTTAATTATCCAACCACGTTTGGCTATCTGTGTCAACCGGTTTCTCTTTGTTTGTTTGTTTGTTTGTTTGTTCGATTTGATAAACTGCCCTACCCCTGAAGGGCTCAGGACTTGTTAGGATTTGCATATGTGGTATGCTCAGGAATTTTAATGGACACAGGATAGTGGTAAAAAAATTTTGTATGTCTGCTTGCAAACCTTTATTGGCATAGACAACAGTACAACAATAATAAAAAATGGATTAAAAAGCATATACAATCCAGGAATGGGTATCAGAGAGCAGACGGTGGACCAGGGAATTACAGTCCGAGAGAAAGTGAATTTGCAGCCAGAATCTAAAAGCCCTCAGCCAAGCGGCTGATTCCAAGGAGTTTTGACCTAACTCCAGACAAAGAGCTGCATAGGGCACGCAATTTGGGAGTCCAGTTATGAAAAAAATTGGATTGAAGAGAATTCAAGGAGTGGTTAATAGCTTGAATCCCAATTGGGACTCCGTAAAGCAATCTCGAGGCGACTTTGGCATTGAAAAATTTGAGGGCAGGAGGGATAAAGGAGTGGCCACAGCTGCAGAAGAAATGTAGTAATGCTGACATATTGTTAGATGTAGCTAGGAGACCGGCCTTCCTCTGGGTTGCCCATGAAAGGTTGAAGGAGAATGAGAGGCCAAGGTATTTATAGCGCTTAACCTGTTCAATTTGGGTGCTTTCCATTGCCCATGTGAGCTTCTTAAAGCGTCTAGAGAAGACCAATACCTTGGGTTTTTTTCATAATTAATTGTCAGTCTGTTGGATTGTATGTCAACAATTGTGTTAAAAACGTAGCGCTGCCAGCACTGGATCTCTCAGTATTTGCTGAGGGATATTTTTTCCCCTTCCAGAAAATTCTTTAATTTTTCCTCCTGAATTGTGAAGTATTAGATTAAAAGCCATCTTTTCCTTTCAAAAAAGTGCTGTTTTCCCATCTCTTTCCGCTTTCATTCCTTAGCGTATTTTTGTTTCTCTTTCTGTGATTCCTTTACAGCGACTGCACATAAAGGTTGATTATGAGCGCCACGTGTTTCAGGGACCCTCTTCTTTTTTCTGGTGTCTTGCTGACGATGCGTCTCCTTGTCTAGATATCTCTTCCATTACCCTCACTCCTACGAGCTCTCCTGACTCCAGGCATTCTTCCGGACTCTTAACGCCACCGCCTTCCAAAAGCGGTCTTCCCAAGCCAGCCCATGAATACAGCATCCCAAGACCTCGCGTAATCCTGATGGGCACACGCATCTCTTTTTTTTCTTTATTTCCGGCATTTTTCTCTCGCTTGTACGCGAATTGTATCAAAGCGCTACATTTTGTACAGTGGTTAAAGGACAGACTGGTTACGTTTCATATCCTTGCAGGCCAATTCAAAGACCAATCCTAAAACTTTGAGCAGCAGGGGCGAAGGGGTTAAGAGCAGGGGTACTCTAATCTGGAGGAACCGGGTTTGATTCTCCGCTCTGCCGCCTGAGCTGGGGAGGCATATCTGGGGAATTCAGATTAGCCTGTGCACTTCAAACACACGCCAGCTGGGTGACCTTGGGCTGCTAGTCACAGTTCTTCTGAGCTCTCTCAGCCCCACCTACCTCACAGGGTGTTTGTTGTGAGGGGGGAAGGGAAAGGGGCAAAGTGGTTAAGAGCAGGTGTACTCTAATCTGGAAGAACCGGGTTTGATTCCCCGCTCTGCCGCATGAGCTGTGGAGGCATATCTGGGGAATTCAGATTAGCCTGTACACTCCCAACACACGCCAGCTGGGTGACCTTGGGCTGCTAGTCACATATCTTCTGAGCTCTCTCAGCCCCACCTACCTCACAGGGTGTTTGTTGTGAGGGGGGAAGGGAAGGGAGTTTGTAAGCCCCTTTGAGTCTCCTTATATATATAAATCCAACTGTTCTTCTTCTTCTTCTTCTTCTTCTTCTTCTCTGGAAGCTAAGCAGGGTTGACCCTGGTTAGGATTTGGATGGGAGACCACCAAGAATACCAGGCTTCTCAAGCAAAGGCAGGCAATGGCAAACCACTCCTGAACCTCTCTTGCCTTGAAAACTGTATGGGGGTGTCACCATTTGTGACTTGACAGGGAAAAAGCCCCTTTGAGCAAAGCTAAGACTGTCAAACTCCAAGTGGGGGCTGATGATCTCTTGGAGTTACTACTGATCTTCACACAACAGAGATCAGTTCCCCCTGAAGAAAATGGCTGTTTTGAAGGGTGGACTCTGTAGCGTTATACCCTGCGGAGGCCCCTCCCCTCCATAAGCCCCACCTTCCCTAGGCTCCACCCCCACATATCCAGGGATTCCCAACCCAGAGCTGGCAGCCTTAATCATAATCTTAAGATAACACTGTGTGTTTCCAACATTTCCAAAATTCTGTTGATAGTGTTGTGCTGTATGTCTTGTGTTGGTTGGACATGCTGGCAAAGGGCCTTTCCCCACTTACCTTAAGCCCCGCGCTACTCTCCTCAAGTAGCGCGGGGTCCCAGGGCACTCCCCACGACAGGGGCGGCGACAGCGCAGCCGCCCCGACGCTGCCCCTCTCACGCCCCCTCAGCGCGCAGCATCCCTGGCACTCTTGTAAATGGTGCGTTTTGATGACCCTGCACAGAGCGCGGGGTCGTGGGGACGCCCGGGCGCGCGCCAGGGATGCCGCACGCTGAGAGCAGCGCGCGGCATAGGGGGGATCCTCAAGAGTGGGGAAAGGCCCAAAGTAATCTTTTTGCACCTAAACTCCACTAAGACAAAGAAGCCTTGATTAATCTCAAGGTTGCTTACTTCAGAGCAAGCACCTCAGCCAGGAGATGATAATAACAGCTTTGCTTATACTGCTGCATTGGATACTATAAAAAGAAAGATACATCCCTGCCTTCAGGTTAAGAATCGGTCTCTGAATCCTGATTGGGCCCACACATTTTTCAAGGTCTTTTCCGTGCCCTGATCTTCACTGTTGCTTTCAAGTTCGGAGAGGGGAATTGGTAGATATCAGTGCAAGCTTGTATATGAGAGCAGGGATCTTATTTTAATCACTGCCTTTTTCTTCCTGAAGAAAAGTGTAGTAATATGGAAAGTGTGGGAGATCAGTAGGAGAAATGGAACATTTAATTTCCCTGATTTCAGTTCATTTTAACTCTGTGCAAAATGAAGAATCCCATTGTTTATTTCAAAGGTCCGCCGTAACATGCTTCCTGATGGTTTTTTTAAAAAAATGGGCTGATATACTTTTGTTTTTCCATTTGCAATTAACAGTTGGCTGTTCTTGGCAAACATTGTGGCTTTGTGCATGGGTATATTCAATGAAAAATGCTTTTCATGCTCATTCAGTTATCACCAGTTTCATTCCTTGGAAGTAAAAGATTACACATTATTTAAAACGAATTCTGTTGTTTTTTTTAAATGCATTTGAGGGAATGAAAAAAGGAGAGGGGCAACTATCTGAAATGAAATTTGTCCCTGAAAGGCTCAGCCAAGAATTTTAGTTTCTGCTAACTTCTTTCGCTTTTCCAAAGATCTCATAATACTTCTCTTGGTCGTTTTTCGCAGTCATGGGGCATTCCTCAAAGCATATTCAGCGATAAGTGGGAAAGTTGTTTAAGAATCCATGAAACCTTCATTTAGATCAGGAGTCTTCAAACTATGGCCCTCCAGATGTTCATAGACTACAATTCCCATGAGCCCTACCACTTGGCCATGCTGGCAGGGGTTGATGGGAATTGTAGTCCATGAACATCTGGAGGGCCATAGTTTGAAGACCCCTGATTTAGATGGAGTGGACTGGGGCATTAAGCTGGGTCAAAGAACCCCTTCCCTTGCTCCACAGAGCCTGTTTAGATCCATTGGGCAAGTCAACACCTGTTGCCAACACCTGCAAAGGTCCCAGCTAAGCCGACCCTCCAGCGAGGAGGCACTTAGCTCAGCTTGGTTTCATTGGCACTCTTGACAATGGCCAACCGGGAATTTTCCCAGTAATTTAAAATAAGTTGTGCTAGACTGAATCTGCAGAACTACTTAAACTTTGTCCAGTGAGACCTTTTAGTAGGAGGTTAAGAGCTCGTGTATCTAATCTTGAGGAACCGGTTTTGATTCCCAGCTCTGCCGCCTGAGCTGTGGAGGCTTATCTGGGGAATTCAGATTAGCCTGTACACTCCCACACACGCCAGCTGGGTGACCTTGGGCTAGTCACAGCTTCTCGGAGCTCTCTCAGCCCCACCCACCTCACAGGGTGTTTGTCGTGAGGGGGGAAGGGCAAGGAGATTGTAAGCCCCTTTGAGTCTCCTGCAGGAGAGAAAGGGGGGATATAAATCCAAACTCTTCTTCTCTTCTTTTTAAAAATGGGTGACCTTACCATATTTACATATCTTACGCATTGTTTCTGAAAGTCCCCTTCAGTTCCAAAAACAGTTGTTGCTTTTTTTCTTGTGGCATAGGAAGCTGTGGTTGGGAAGAAAAATTTAAAGATTCCAAAGGTCCAGTGGCACCTTAAAGACTAACACCCACAAGGAAAGGGGGAAACAGACAAAGTGCATGCTATTCAACAGGGTTAAGTTGCGAAATTAAAATCATACCAACATTTATTATGAGGTGTACCCAAACAGGCAAATTAAGAACCTGTCAGGTCTGGAATTCCTCAACAACAAACAACATTCGTATCAGAATGACGTTTCCTGAGCCACCGCTCCCTTTTCCAGTTATGTGATGAAAACATATCGGGAATTCTTCTTCTGGAGAAGGTTTCAAAGGAAGAAAGAATAGGGAGTGAATTCTGCCATGAATATTTCCAATGCAAATTCTCAGTGTAAGGGGGAAAGGATGGAGCATTAAAGGTTAGGTGGGAATTAGGGCTGGTCATTCAGTAAATCAGAATGGTTTTTTTTTACTTTTTTTCAGGGGAGGCGGGTTTGCCCCGAAAAACAAAACCAGGCTATTTGGCAGACTAGATTTTGTCTTTTTCAGTTTTCCTAGCTGCCTGTAGGGTCAGGAGATTTCTGATACTGCAGGCAGCCCAATCTCCCCACTTGTGAAGCCAGTTTTAGCTTCTTAAGTGGGAAGGCAGCCCCACACAGCTGAATTAAAGGGTCAATTACAAATATGCTGCACTGCTAAGATAAAGCAGTTAGTAAATTAGTTCTGCAGACAAGTGTCTGGATGGTCTTCTGGCAAAAATATGTAAAGGGAATAGATTTGGTTGTACGCATCCACAGGCAGATTGTGTAGCTTATCACTCTTTTGTGGGGGAATGAAACAAATTTGCAGAATTCCTGCGTCTGTGGACCTTAGTGACCCATTCTGTAGAAAACGGATGATAATGGAAGTTGTGCCTGCCAGGTCAAATTCCTGTTTCCTCAGATGCTATAAAGTTCAGTAGTCTACTATCCCTTAAAGATTACCCTATCTGAGCTGATTGTTCAGATAAAAAGTCTTGTGCACATTAATTACTGTGATATAACTGCTGGTCCCCATTCCAAGCCTTCGCACAATATTCAGTCCACTCACATTGAAGGTAGTGTAGCTGCTGGACATACATCTCTTCTGCTGTATGGACATCTTTTTAAGGGATGGTCCGTGTGAACTCCAGAGCACAAAATCAGTTGAAGTGGGGAAACTATCAGAGAAAGAATGTATTATTTTTGCACTTAGGTTTGTAGCATATTTTTCGCACTGTATTTATTTCAGTCATTTATTAGCTTCTTCCCTACAGAGTGCAAGGTGACGTACAATATAAATAAAATGAATAGAATGCACAGAGATGCATTAAACCAGAATTTAGGGTTGTTTAAATCAAATGCAACCCTACATTTAAAAAAAAAAGATATTAAGCTACCTCCTAACGATCTAACAAGAGGGGACCAGGTGCACCTTTCTGAGGAGGTTGTTTCATAATTGTGGGGCTGCTACTGAAAAGGCCCTTTCCTGTGTGCCTACCAAATGTGCTTCTTCGAGTGGTGAGACAGTCAAGAGGGCCTCTCCCTATAATGTAATTTCCGGGCAGGAACATGTTTGTAATGTAGGCATCATTTTTTAGGCATGATTGTAATGTAGGCATCATGATAATGTAGGCATATATGAACATCACATATGCTGTGAGAGGTTGTATAGATTTTTCAGTGTTCAGAGTGTGTTCCTATGGTGAGTCATGGTAAACTTACACCCCAATCCATAGGCAGAGGTGGCTAGGGACAGCACTTCTGCCACACTCCAGAGAGCTTTCTGGTGGTGCAGAGAGACAGAAAAAACAAAAGAATTTGCCACTGGAAAGCCCCCCATCATCATCATCATCATCATCATCATCATCATCATCATCATCATCATCATCATCATCATCATCATCATCATCATCATCATCATTATTATTATTATTATTATTATTATTATTATTATTATTACTTGAATTTAATATACCGCCCTATCCCCGAAGGGCTCAGAGCGGTGTGCAAATAAAACATCACCAAAAACATAAGTATGGTTTAAAATAACAGTCATATCCTAAAATAGCGTCCCACGAAACCCTTACAAAACCCTCCTAGAGCAAAATAGTGGGTCCTGATGGTGTTAGGGGACCCATCGGGGGTAAAGGGGAGGGGGCTAGGGGCACCCTCAGCGGCTGGTCTCTCCAGATGGAAAAACTCGGTCTTACAGGCCCTGCGGAATTCCCCAAGGTCCCGCAGGGCTCGAACAGCTGGTGGAAGAGTGTTCCACCAGGCCAGTGCCAGAGCCGTGAAGGCCCTGGCTCGAGTGGAGGCCAGCCGCATCATTGAGGGGCCAGGGACCTCCAGTAAGTTGGCCTCTGCTGAGTGCAGAGGTCGTGTTGGGACATATGGGGTAAATGCCCCAGGCTGCAACAGACCAGGTGCCAAAAACCCAAGGGAAGCCGAATAACATCAACTTCACCCTCAGGAACACTCCAGCTCACCCTCCCCCCATGGTAGTGTTCAATTGGACACCTGCATAGCTCTGTGGTGATCCCAACTTCTAGGTTTTGCCACCACTAAAATGACTCTTTGGTTCTTCCACCAACAGGAGTGCTGCTTGCACCAGCAGAGAGAGCAAACGCATCAGCACAGCCTTGCATATGCTCCACAAATCAATCCCCCCCCCCCTTAGGATTGCACTGTTAGCTATAGTTGGTCGGCGCAAAGAACTTACTTTTGTTAAAATATGAACACCATGATTACACTGAAGTGTACTCTCCACTAACAGAAAGCTAGCCCGTGAGCAAGCCCATTTTCACGCCACTTGTGTGAAAGTACAGTTCTGACGTCTACTTTTCGCAGTGGTCGGTTTAGGTCCTCAGCGTTCATAGCGATCAAACTGGAGATTTCTTTGCAAAACAGTTCAGATCTTTTCAGTTTGGGAAATATATTTCCTGCAATGTTAGTAAAATAACACTACCTCTTAACTTCCTGTGAAGGGGATGTATTTTACCTCGCTTAGCTTTTCTGCCAACTATTGGGTGATGCCTGGTAGCTTTTTATATTGTGTTTCGATGGCTGTTGCTTAAAGAATAATGATAAAATGAGCGTCCGATATGGTTGTTAATCTTGTTGAAAGGGAACGTAATAGCCGATGTTATTTTGCTGAACGAATGAAAATGCTCGGGCTTGATTTAGTGCCAAGAACATTTTGGCACTAAGCGAAAATAATATTTTGGGCTGAACATATTCACTGACATTAACTTGCTGATATCCAAATGGCTCTTTTATCACAGAATGGCTTCCCTGTTTTTAAGCACAACTGCTCCATCAAGTTGTCAGAGTTTAAATCCTATTATTGTACAGGATGGTTTTAAAATGAAATTCAAGTTCCGTCTCTTAATTTCAGGCACCGGTCCTGCGTGTTTTGATTCATAGCCTACTGCTCCGCTAAATGGATCTGGGGACATTTTATAGCTCCATTCAAAACCATTCTTTTTTGTCACTCTTTTGTGTCGAAAGCCATTTATCTCTGGGTGCGCCAGCCTCGACGGAAATGTGATAATCTGGGTTCTGCATACACAGACTTCAACATGTTTTGCAAACTTGGGGGCTGCGAATGTTGTTTTTTCCTCTGCACGGGCTCTTTGTCATGGCATGCCGCTGTGCTTGGATGCTGTCGCTGTTACCTTTTGCATGCATGCAAAAAAAAAAGCAAGCTCATTGTTGTGATTTTGCCATATGAAATATTACCCTAATGTTTATTGTCCTTATTGTAGGCAGGCAGTGTGACACCTAAATCACCCTCCACTGACATCTTTGATATGGTCCCCTTTTCTCCCATGTCCCCCCAGTCATCAGCTCCTTCTCGCAATGGCACCGAGCCTCCGCCAGTGCCCAGTAGATCGACAGAGATCAGTAAGTTTTGCAACGCATGACCTTCTCTTTTGCTTACGGTGGGTGTTTTCTTCTTCCAAACAGCAAGGACAGTTTGTTTCCATCTTTATGGAAGGAGCAGCAGTGGCGTAGGAGGTTAAGAGCTTGTGTATCTAATCTGGAGGAACCGGGTTTGATTCCCAGCTCTGCCGCCTGAGCTGTGGAGGCCTATCTGGGGAATTTAAACTAGCCTGTACACTCCCACACATGCCAGCTGGGTGAGCTTGGGCTAGTCACAGCTTCTCAGAGCTCTCTCAGCCCCACCTACCTCACAGGGTGTTTGTTGTGAGGGGGGAAGGGCAAGGAGATTGTAAGCCCCTTTGAGTCTCCTACAGGAGAGAAAGGGGGGATATAAATCCAAACTCTTCTTCTTCTTTATGCCAAGCCAAATGCAGCTTCGGGATAAACCATATGTTGAACAATTATTGAATTCTCCCCCCGTGCACACACGCGCGCACGGCCCATCTGATGTGTTGTTGTAGGGGCCAATTCAAGCAGCAAGAAACCAAACTGTTTCACCCAAATTGAGAATTTTCTTGGAGCTGTAACTTCTCTATGCTAATTACCATGTGTTCTCTTTTTAAAAAATCTTAATTTTATGTACTCCCCTCACCCCTTCCCTTTGGCTGTTAACCGATGTACACTGGTTGACACGTGTCAAAGAAATTACTGTAACATGAATTGGGAGTCTCCAGTTGGATGTTTCATACCTGCCATTAATGTCGCTGAAGCTGTTTCCTTCCAGACTTTGAGCCAGACTTACCTCTCACAATTCTTTCCCCTGCAGAAGAAAAAAGTAGGTGATTGCCCCACATTTCCTATCAATTGAGAGAATGTGACACTCTGGCCCTTTCCGCACGGGTCATAAACTACGCCCTGGGGACGGCAAAAACACCGTCCCCGGGGAGCCGTTCGCACAGGCGGCACTGCCAAAATGCAGCAGCACCGACCTGTCTCCCCTCCCCCAGGGCGGCGTCAGGCTGCCTCCAAAAACCTCCCTCCTGGAGGGAGGTTTTTGGTAAACAGCGCATTCCCGGCGGTGCTGTACGAGCGGCACCGCTGAATGCTCGCTCCGTTTCCCACTCACTGGCGTGCCGCCCGCTTGCTGGCCTCCTAAGACCCTCCCTCGCTGTCCTCCGACCCCTGGAGGTCGGAGGGCAGCGTGGGTGAGTCTTAGGAGGCCAGCAGGGCAACGGAGGCAACGAGGTGAGCGGGAGAGGGACGGGGAAGAGGCGGCTCCGTGTGGAGCCACCTCTCTTGCGCCGGCCTCTTTGGGGGCCGCTCGCACACTTTCGTGCGAACGGCCCCCACCCCTCCACCGGCAGAATTCCTGCTGGTGGGGAAGCGCCCTTTCCGCAGTGTGGAAAGGGCCTCTGAATAATTATTTCAGTCCCTGTCATAACTGTGCTCTGCATCAAATGGTCTATTGGAAGCATCCCAAAAGTAGTAGCAGTCAAGAGCTTGCTGAAATATGTTAACATTCCACCCCTATGTTAAGGTTTCACGTGTTAACATTTTCACCCCTGTTCATTCAAATGTCTGTGATTAAGACTGTCCTGACTTGGATGGCTCAGGCTAAGCAGCTACGTTCAGAACTTGGATGGGAGACCACCAAGGCAGGCTGGGGTTTCTATGCAGAGGCAGGCAACAGCAAGCAACCTCTAGTTGTTTCTTACGTTGAAAACTGTAAGGGCCACCATAAGTTGGCTGCAGCTCAACAGCACTTTTCGTCATCACCACCAAAAGGAAGATACCAAGTGATTTGAACATCACTCTAGGGATAGTAATAAGAACATAAGAACATAAGAACAAGCCAGCTGGATCAGTCCATCTAGTCCAGCACTCTGCTACTCACAGTGGCCCACCAGGTGCCTTTGGGAGCTCACATGCAGGATGTGAAAGCAATGGCTTTCTGCTGCTGCTGCTGCTCCCAAGCACCTGGTCTGCTAAAGCATTTGCAGTCTCAGATCAAGGAGGATCAAGATTGGTAGCCATAAATCGACTTCTCCTCCATAAATCTGTCCAAGCCCCTTTTAAAGCTATCCAGGTTAGTGGCCATCACCACCTCCTGTGGCAGCATATTCCAAACACCAATCACACGTTGCGTGAAGAAGTGTTTCCTTTTATTAGTCCTAATTCTTCCCCCCAGCATTTTCAATGTATGCCCCCTGGTTCTAGTATTGTGAGAAAGAGAGAAAAATGTCTCTCTGTCAACATTTTCTACCCCATGCATAATTTTATAGACTTCAATCCTATCCCCCCTCAGACGTCTCCTCTCCAAACTAAAGAGTCCCAAACGCTGCAGCCTCTCCTCATAAGGAAGGTGCTCTAGTCCCTCAATCATCCTCGTTGCCCTTCTGTTTGAGTAGTTACTGTTGAGGTTTCCGGAAGGTGTATAATCCTGGCTTGCCTTTCCTCCATGCTGCGCCTTGTAGCCAAAGAAACTGGGCCACTCCCTGCCTCGAGGAGCCAGCCCCGAACCTGATTGGTTAAATTGGTGCAAACTTTGCTACAAGGAAATTGTTGAAAATGGTGTAACTTCAAAGGAAATAAGCAGGGTTAGTTGTGTAGCGATGAGAAGGAAAAGGACCTTTCGATTAGTGAAGGCATTCACACCTTAAATCAGGTGACTCTTTGATGTACATTCCAACCAGTTGAATAAGACTGGACGTTTTTGTGTTTGAACGTTGTTTTAGCAGCCCACAGAAATTTCACTCTAACCATGAATTATATCTTATGTGTTGGGCTTTAAAATTGGCTTGGTTCTATCTCCTGAGAAGACTCACTCCTTGCTTTTATTTTACTTTTTTTCCCTAAGACTCATCTGTTGAAGCCTTCTCAAAGGTTGCAATTGGCCTAGAGATCAAGTTTTCTGCTAGAAGGCATTTCTAGCAGAACACTGTTAAGCGTTCGAAATGTTATCACGTTACTTTTTGGTTCAAGAGAGGCTTGGGAATGAATACATCCCACAATCTCAACCCAATGAACTACATGACTGGTCTTTAAATTAACCTCCCCCCACCTCCCCCGCCCCGAGAATAGAGGCCGAAGTAGAGCTGCTTTAAAAATTGTAGTTCTGAACCAGGTCCATTGCTTTTACAACAGGATCAGAAACCTACAAAAACTATCCGACACGGATTATTCTGGAGAATAATTTTATGCCACTAGGAAAGTAAACATGAGACGTGATCTTAAGAACACTTTCTAAGCTCCGCTAAATAAAATTGGGCTTACTTCCAAGTAGATCAGGATAGGATTGATTACATAACCCCTCAAATTGAATCCAAGTCCAGGAGTTCTAGGTCCACCTCCCTTGTCAGCTGGGAGCTCACAGGGTTCCCCTCTGACCCCCTTCTCTAAATATATGTAATGTGAGGATAATAATACTAGTCCAACTAACAGGGTTGTTTTAAGGACTGCTGCGATAGTAGGCCCTTTCCACATGGGCCAAAAACAGCACCCTAGGGACGGCAAAAACACTGTCCCTAGGGAGCTGTTCGCATGGCGGGCACTGCTGCATCGCAGCAGCACCGCCCTCGCTCCCCCTCCCCCAGTGGTGCGAAGCCGCTATTTCTGGAAACAGCGACTTCCAACTGGAAGGCGCCATGTCCCCCGCGCCATCCCTGAAAGCTTACCTCTTCTCCTGGCTTCCAGATCATCTCAGAGGCCAGGGGACACGCCCCCTGGCCTGCGACTCTAGAGCCATCGCTCCAGCCTGTGGCCAGGGGATGAGGTAAGCTTTCAGGGACGGCGCAGCCTGTGCGAAGGCTGTGCTGCCGCCTGCCGCCCTCCCGGGACCGTATTTTACGCCGACGCACCCCCGCACTGTTGCGGTGCGGAAAGAGCGATAGTTTTGAATGCTCCAGTCATGTTGTATAGATGTCAATTACTGTTGTTTTTTGGCAGATCTTGCATTCATAATATGTCAGTCAGCAGATCTCTCTGTTCCCTGAATTTACATTCCCATTACAATATGCTACAGTTGCATCAATTTGTAGATTCAGTAATAGTTATTTTAGAATGTACAGTCATCATTTTAAACCTGGGGTCTCCAACGTGGGGCCTATGGTGCCCAATGACACTTGATATGTGTCAAGTTTTTCAGAGAGCGAGTTGGACTGATGCCCAGCATGGCTTCTGATTGCCCACTGAAGATCTGGTTGACCGTGCCAATTAAAATAATGTTGTTTTTGGTGGCAACATTTGCTTCAAGTTTCCCCTCTTCACTGAAATCGGACTTTCTCTGACTGCGAATGTGACTCTGCCTTCGGTGGCAGCCATTTTGTGATTGAGGCCATGACCCTGCGTGAGAATTCCAAAGGTGCCCATAGGTTATGCTGACCAGACGTCCCGCTTTTGGCGGGACAGTCCCGCCTTCAAACAATTTATCCCGCGTCCCGTGGGTTATTTCAATTGTCCCGATTTTTGGGAGGCTGCTGCACTGCCTTCTGGGGCGCAAGGCAGTGCGGCAGCCTCCCGCGCGTGCGACCGCAGGAGCACGGCCTTCTGGGGCGCTGCCGTTTCCCGCCCTACCCCCCGTCTCGGTTCACAAAAGTGACCATCTGGTCACCTTACCATAGGCTGAAAAAAAAGTCGAGGGCCCTTGTGGTAGACATGATGGGAAACAAAGTTTGAAAAAGCTGCATCAACTTGAAACCCTGATCTCCTGATTTGATTGTAACCACATGTTAAATGTTGCTCCATGGGTGCCTCTTATGATACTGTTGTGGTTGGGAAAGGCTTACAGTAGACAGACTGATTCAGTCTCAGGAGCATCTGCAAACAATCACCCTCACATTCTTCTTTGAGTGTGTACATTATTAAACAATGAGTTACATTGTGATGGGAAATGTATGTGGGATGCAGGAGAGCATTGAGGAGTCTGCGATTATGGAGGCAATATTCTCTGTAATATGAGAGAAGGCATAAACGAGTGAAATACAGTGGTTGTCACTATAACTTTTCAAGGAACACGATACTCCAGTTGAAGGAAAAAGCAAAGTAATGTGAAAAAAAGTTGATAAAAGCTTTCCCATTACCAGTTTTCTACAAATAGAAATTTTAGAATGCTCCCTGAACACATCCTGTGATTCTCCCAACTACCTCTGATCTAATATGGTATAGTTCTATTTCCAGTGCCTCTAGCCAGGGCACTTAAAGCATTTCCACTTTCCCTATAACCTGATGAAAATAAAAAAGAACTGGTGTACATAGTGTTTTGGTTGGCTTGTACTTAGTTACCTGGGAGGCTGCTCCATGATTCTTTTCAAATGTTCACTTGTGCAGACAGGTGGGGAGACATATAAATGCTGTCTCAGAGAGGCATACAGAATTAATTTATTTAGAAATAAAACCATAAATAAGCCAAGTATCATAAACCCATTCAGCAGCAAGCAGGAGAGACAAAAGCTGATTCTGCACAGGCAACACTAATGGATTAATCTACAACACACAAGACTTTGTTGGCATATAAAACATGACAAAATTTTAAAACAAAACAAGGTTAAGAAATGCAGTTAAAACTGCTAATTTCCAGTATAAAATTTGCAACAGTTTCACAAAAGAGCACATCAGAGCGGTTCAGGAGATTGGGTATCTTATAACACTCATGCCACTGAGAACATTGCAAGAAAATGGAATTCATGTATTTCATGCGTATCTTACACTAATGGATTAAATGAACCTGTGTTGCCTGTGCCGCCATTTGCACAGCGGGTGCAGGGGCCAGTCGGGATCTCTGGGGTCCCAGCGGGAGGAGATGGCACAGTTTGCACAGGGAATATGGTGTTTCCCTGCGAACTGTGCAGCCGACAATCCCCTCCCACCTGAGAATCCCCCCCACCCACTTCCCGGCACAACATGGCGGCCACCTATTAGAGAGCCTGGGGAATCCACCATAATGGTGGACAAAAGGGGGTGGGAATAGAATGCTTCCTGCTTGCTGGAGTTCGCATAGGCAAGCAGGGAGCGTCTGAAAACTCAGGTTGAATTTTAAAAGTCGCTGATTAGAAGCATTTGGGGGGCGAGTTCTGTTGGAATTTCTCCCCCATAATGCTTTAAATAAGGACCTGACCCCGTTCTATTTGCAGAATGAGAGAGAGGGGATGCAAATAAGATTAGACAGTGGCAACAGCTTTTCTAACAACACCCGGGGGCAGGCCACCGACAGTTGGTTAGGGGGCCATTTACGCCCGCGTGGGAAAGGGATGGCGGCACCCCTAGAAGAGGGGCCGAGAACCCCAGCCCAGAGTAGGGTGTGCCTCCAGCGGAAAGAGGGGGGCTTCTTCCCCTCCTCCCCCGTGGGAATCCTGTGGTTCAGGCAGCTGACTACATTGAGAACCCCAAAGACCGGGGCTACTGACGAGGAGACCAGCACCTCGGAAAGGGACGGTGGGATGGCTTGTCAGCCCCACCCACAGGAGAGGGAGGGGGATCGCCACAATAGGCCTTTCAGGTTTACGAAACACCCATCCCTAGTTGGCAGTCCTGCTTCTAGTTGTGTATTCTTTTCAGCCATCTTTATACTTTAGGCCAAGTTCACATGCAGCGCAGATTTCGCTGTGTTTTCTTGGGTAGGCTGCATTTGAGCCAAAGGAGGGCCGGCCACTTTTCAGTTCAAAGCAGCTTTTTAAAAAAACCCAAGTGGGTGGTGGGAAGGATACAGGAAAAGTGAGGAATATCGGAAGTAAAAGGGTGACGTAGCTCTTCTCTGCGTGAACCTCCGTTGCTCCCCACTAACAGGTGCCTTATACTACTTCTGGCTCTAGAAAAAGAAAAAGTAATCATCATTTAAGTTCCAAGAAGTGTGATTTCAATCTGAAGTTCTGTACCACCGCTTCCCATATGCTGCTGACCTTTTCACTTTGTGTTTTTTTTAATTCTTTCTAGAGAGAGACCTTTTTGGAGCAGAACCATTTGACCCTTTTATCTGCGGAGCCGGAGATTTCCCTCCAGACATTCAGTCCAAACTAGACGAGATGCAGGTGATCCAATATTTACCATTGCAAGAACATTGTTTCCATTGCTGTGTAAACGCTGAACTCTTGAAGAGTGAAGTTAGGCCCGACAGCGGGGTGCTGCAATCACAGCCTGTGAAATGTTTGGTGTTGCCCGTGCAACAGGAAGGAGAGGCTGAGAATTTAGTTGTTAACAGCTTTTCAAATGCCTGTGAGATATCAGGCTCTCAGGTTTCCTATAGGCTTTTATGTCATGCTGGTCAGCGCACTTATTCTCCAAGATCCGGTGGAAGGGAAGTGGACCTAAGATCACTATGTGCATTTCCTCTGAAGCAGAGGTCTGCAACCCGCGGCTCTCCAGATGTTCATGGACTACAAATCCCATCAGCCCCTGCCAGCATGGCCAATTGATGGGGTTTGCAGTCCATGAGCATCTGGAGAGCCACAGGTTGCAGACACACGCACTGGAGGAACAGCATGGATTTCCTTCACACTTCACTGAGCATTTTTTTAAAATACCCATTATATGATGCTGTCTGATAAATCAAGCTATTCCACATTTTTCGGGGTCAGGTGAGGATCGTATCTGTTTTCTTCTGGCAGACATAAATCCACTGGTTACATATACGGTTCCCTCTTTTATGTATTTATCAAAATTCCTGCTACATTAATAGGTCAATGTGGGAGGGGGAAAAATGGCAGTCGGGTGGAGCTGGCGGTGATTAGGGCGCTCGTCTTCCTGGTCTTTTGTACTGATTAGATAAGCAATTATACAATCTTTTTCAGCTCAAGTCAAACTGTGCTTTCCACAATAGTTTCAGCTGAGAATTTGACTGCAACCAGCAAATTCACACTTAAAATAATAGCATGGGTTCTAGGAAGCGGAGGTTATCCTCCCCAACCACCCAAGACGAGAAACAAAGTAAGCAGATTGAAATAGATACATTTTGCGATGGCAACCATACGGAGAGAAGGGCTGAAATGTTTGAACTTTTAACTGACCTAGAGCTTTCCAACAGATTTGCGTTGCTGGATGAGGACCAGTCTCCCAAATTAGCAAATATTCAGGAGGAAATTGCAATAGAGGATTCTGGCCCTTTCCCCACTTACCTTCGTCCGAGGGTTGCTGCGCGCAATTCCCAGCGTGCGCAATTCCTGGCGCGCGCCCCGGCTTCCCCACGACCCTGCGCTCTGCGTGGAGTCATCAAAAGGCGCCATTTGAAAAGGCACCAGGAATTACGTGGGCTGAGGGGGCACGAGAGAGGCAGCATCGGGGCAGCTGCGTTCTCACTGCCCCTGAAGTGGAGAGTGCAGCTGGACCCCACGCTACTTTAAGAGAGTAGCGCGGGGCTTAACGTAAGTGGGGAAAGAGCCTCTGTTGTTTTACTCCTGAGGAAGTCTCAAATGTGGGAGCTTCATATAAAGCTACTTCACCAGTGAATAAAGAAACCACTAACATTTCTTTCTCAATGAACATTAGAACTATTATCGGAAAAAACCTTTTTAATATCCAAAACATTACAAATGTTGGTGGACAATTTGAAAAACACTGGTATCAAATTGGACCTTCTAAACAAACATCTTACCGAAGAATTCAAAGATAGAGGTACTAATGACAGAGAAACTATGAACTACAATGGAAATTTTTCTCACTCTGATGTCTTAAACAACATCGCCACTCATTTAAATGTTTGTTGGTCAACTATGAGCTACTCCTTCAGAAGGAAGATCTACTTATTGTGGAGAATCCTAACCAAATAACAACAGATGGTCAAACCTTAGCAACATCAGATTAGCACTCAGCCAACTATTAAAGTTCTCCTTAGCTAAAACCTAATTGTTTTCATTTACAAGAGTGCCAAATGAAGGTCATTATAAAGTACTTGTACTTCACTTCAACTCTCCAGAAGTACCTACGCTCCTACTGAGGAAGAGAGAAACGTGGTTATATAAATATGATATATGGTTGACCTGAGTATTGATAGATAAACTGTCCATAAATTAACACCAACAAATAATCATACCGGTAATTCAACTTTAACCCCTCAAATAACCACAGAAGTGAAATCATCCCCAAATTTGACTTCAAATTCATATGGGAAATTACAGCAACTGACTAAAGAGCTGGTTGATAATAAACACCAATTGGAAAGGTCTCTCATGCCTTTGAGTGATATAAGTATGTTAAACCCAGAGAGACCTCAACAGTTCCAGCCAGAGCATTCTGTGCAAAGAAAAATATAACAGACTTGGAGAAACAGAAGGACACCACACAAACCAATATGAATCAAACAATACTGATAGATCTATGATTACACAAATCAAATATCTCAATGTCTTCATATCAGTAAAATAAATCTGCACCCTGCCCAATCGTCTCAGCATCAACCCGAAGAGCCTATTGAAACAGAAATGGATAGAGGCTTCACCAAACATCTTCATAGTTATTCCTCAAATGATTTTGGAGGAAAATTGGGCCCAGGAACTTGCTGAACTGAATAATCAAACTCAACCGATAATTCACACAATCAATTTTAAGGATCCTTCGGAAGTAAAGACTTTTAACATCGATCATACACAGTCTAATAACACCATACTTGGACTGGTTTTCATCAGTTTGATCCTACAGGACACCTTAGAGAAGGACGTTTCAACCAATATAAAAATGAATCTAGAATCCAGATTACCCACTTGAACACTGGTGAATGGAAGTGTGTACACTGATTCTATAGGAGCTCTCAACAAAATTGATCCCATAGATTGACTAATTCTCTCAAAACCTAAAACAGCCCTTAGCTATTTATCTTGGAACATAGCTGGCTGGAATTGACATCTGGGATATACGGATTTATGTGTATTCTTGTCCGATTTCCATTTAATTTTTTTACAGGAGACATCCAAAATATATTTGAAAGGTTATACTTCATACACCCTTCCAGCGACAAGTGTCTGCTCGAAAGGTCGCTACAGATCTGAACTGCGCATCCTATTCTCTCAAAATCTGAATCTACAAATTATGCCTTTAGAATCCTGCCCACCCTTGGTGCAGGCACTTTGCTGCAATTTGGATCAATTGAACCTTCTCATTGTAGACATTAATTTACCTTCCAGCCCTGAAACTTCAGTTCTCACCAGTAATTGGATTAAATTTAACAATTACTTGAATGACGTGGAGGGTCTCCAGCCTAACCATCAAATTTTACTAATTGGGGACTTCAACACCAGAATAGGGCAGGATAACATAATGTTATTTAATGCTGCTGATATCGTGGAAAGCAGCTCCAGTTCATCTTCTTTCCCTAACCCTAGGTTATCATTAACAAAGTGGGCTTGTTATTATTGGATTTTTGTCTCTCAACCAATAAATTAATTTTGAATGGCCGTCACCCAGAAGATTATCCAGGATCTTTCGCATTCATATCACCTAGGGGCAGAAGCGTAATCAATTAAGCAGTTGTATCCAACAACTTAGCTAAATCAAGTTGTTTTAAGGTAATTAGTACCTTAAAATTAAGGTAATTAGTACCTGAAGGTAATTAGTACCTGAAGGCAATTAGTACCTTAAGAAACAAGTTGTTTTAAGCTAAATAGTTTTAAGGTAATTAGTAGATCTGAAAGTGACCATTTACCTTTGACCATCTATTAAAAAAACTATCCAAACCAATGGCAAGATAACATCCTGGAGATAAAGAGTGATATATCCAGAAACACTTTGCCATCAGAATGGTTAGCACATCTGGAACTTCTTAATAATGTATTTCATACTGGTTTGTTAAACTCCCTGTTTAATTCCATAATAAACAATCACTCGATTATTAAATCTATTACACTATATGAGAAAGTAGTGTTATACATAAATCAAACCTCTCAACCTAATAGAATCACCAGTAAGTATAACAAGAAATATACCACCAATAGCTGATTTGACACAGATTGTCTATAATGAAACTTTGTAATGCCCACCACCACCAAATGATCCACTTTATTTATTTATTTATTTATTTATTTATTTATTTATTTGGCTGTTTATTTATTGAGGCACTAATTGCCGCATCTCCTACAGAGGAATCTGGTGCAGCCTGTGTACTACACAATTACACATAGTATATATACAGACAAAACCCCATTAGATTAAAATAATTTAAAATTTAGGCACAGTGGTAGGCCAATAAAAAATGATGCTCAGCAATAGCTTGTTCAAACTCCTCCCAAGCAAGGAAACAAGAACAAAAGTGGGTCCCCTAGATGGCCAAGGGACTCAGCGAAACCAGAGGGTGCAAGAAGGGGACCTTAGTCAACAGCTGGACAGTCCAAAGCCCCGATTGGAATAATCCTCAGTCTTACACAGGCCCTACGGAATCACCTGGGTCTCAAGCAGGGTCCAGGACAGCTGGAAGAGTGTTCCCTTCTAGGCAGGCCAAGGCTGAAAAGGCCCTGGCCCGAGTGGATAAATAGTACCAAATGAAGAAAAGATTCTATATGGTGATCGATAAGAAGAAGTGCCAATGGCCCCAAAGGAATTGGGAGTTGTTAATTAAAGCAATGTCTAACAGGAATCCTGTGAATCTTTGGCAGATCATATCATGTACATTTCCGTCCAGTTCGGCTCCTTTAATCTCAACCTATTTAATCTCTAGTTGACCCATTTCAGCTGATAAATGGGTTAAGCATTGTGAGAGAATTTTTTATGATCCACCTATATTTACATTAGCCAAGGAGGATGAGATTCTGACATCAGTACCTGAATGGCATCCAGTATCTTCAGAAGAGATTTTGCAATTATTTAACCAGCTTAAATCACAGAAACCCCCAGGTCCAGATGGACTTCTTTCTGAATTATTTATTAAATATTCAGACACCTGAGCTCCCATTTTGGCCAATCTTTTTACGAAAATAGATTCTTCAGGTCTACTACCAGAATCATGGACTTCTTCAACAATAATTCCCATTTATAAAAAAGGTAAACCATGTGACCTAGCCAACTACAGACCAGGAAGCTATATGCCATGCATCTCCAAACTAAATTAACTGAATGGGCTATCCCTATCATGGGTAATGAACAGATTGGATTTAAGAAGGGTCAGTAGGTGTATGAACATTGCCTTGTCTTGAACCATCTGGCAGAAAAGTATTCCAACCATCAAAATGGCAAACTGTATGCAGCTTTTATCAACCTGAGGAATGCCTTTGATTCCATCTCCAGAGAACTCTGGAACAAATTCATAAACTGCATTCAAATACCAACTTTTACATCCGACTTACCACCGACTTACCACCATTTAACATCACGAATCCTAATTAATAAAGGTGTTAAACAAGGCTATGTGCTTATCCCAAATTTATTCAACCTCTATCTAAATGACCTTGCTCCTAAATTATGATGAATCAATGCTCACTGTCCTACCTTAAATCTTTTTTCAGTACCTCTCCTTTTGTATGCAGACGACACAGTCTTGCTATTGTGAATGAAGGTGGGCTTAACCCAACTACTCTCAACTTTTTTTGGATTTTTGTGACCAAAACCTTTTAACAATTAATGTTGATAAGACTAAGATCATGGGTTTTGCCAAATCCTGGAAACCTTCAAAGCGGAAGCCAAAGGGAAACAACACTGAGCAAGTTAAATACTTCTGATATTTAGGTATTTACTTCCAATATAACCTTAACTGGACATAACAACTTAAACTACTAGTATAACCAATTCTAATGCAATGGCGATTAGTCATTTTTTTTTCTCCAAAGCTGGTCAGTACTACCCAGCAGCCATTAGATTATATAAATCTAAAGTTCTTCCATATCTGTTATAGGGGGTCCCTATATGGACCAAGAAACTACAGGTCAAGAAACCTGAAATGCTGGAGTCCCGCTGTGGGCCAAGAAACTTGAAACATTTCAGGCACAATTTATTCAACATTTACTTGGGATCCCAAATTGCGTGGCTTATTATACATTACGTTACGAAATAGGCCTAAATCTACTAGAAACCAAGATCTGGATATACGCTATCAAATTTTGGCTTAACGCCAATCCTGGCACCCTGATTTGGGATATGTTGTCTGATACATTCTATTCTAATTGGGATTCTCCTATAAGAAAGAAAATTCCATCAATTGTTCTCCCAATGGACTCTTTACTAAATATAGATGGGAATCAAGCACTCAGATTATTGAAACAGAGGTTCTTTGACATCAATAAACAATCCATATTGTCCCAGGTTCACAGATCTGAGCTGACAGTGAGTCTTAAAATTTCAGAAATCGGATCCCTTCCCACATACTTGCTTCTGTAGTTTATCCTCCAGTGCAACATGCCTTCATGCAGGCATGCCTTAACATCTTACCTACAGCTATGCTAACTGATCAACATTCACAGATTCCTCAAGATCAAAGACTGTGTCCTTGTTCCTCCAACCGACCCAGAATAGTTGTTCACATTCTGTTTGACTGTGAATTATATACTGATGTCTGAGTGCAACACCTGGGGATATATTTAAACCACCTTCATCCTTCTTTAGATTCTGTGATTGCCTAAAAGCTTCTTTTTGATTTTTATCACCAGAGAACTCTGGATGTGGTTTTATTTTTAATGAAAGCAATGAAAATTAGATCTTCTATCAATTGTGAATTTTAATTTATTAACTTGTAGTGGTTTTGATATGATCTTACTATGCCAATAAAAGTTTTGGAACTGGAAATTGTATTTATCAATTAAATTAAGGCAAATGTTTCTGCATGTCGGGCCACAAAAATAGACTTGCCTGTCTTATTTCTGTTTAAGGAATTGTGTTTTATCTTATTGTATATGTTATCTTATTGTGTTTCTTTTGTTTATATGGTTTTATGTTATGCTGTTAAGGCCTGTGACTCCGTCTTCATACTTATTTACACTAAGGGGCAGGGTTTTCAAATGATGAAAATAATATAATCCTATTCAGATCATGCTCACTGCAGTAAGAACAGTAGGATCCTTGTGTTTAGCATATCTATACTAGCAGATGCTCAAGCTATGCAAGAACTGATCAGTTCCTTGCAAACAGGATGTTAGCAAATCCCCTTAATTAAATTTTAATCTCCCATGTTGGCATTGTGTGCATAACATACACATATATACCAGGGATCCCCAACGTGGTGCCCATGGATGTCATGTCACCCACCAGCACATTTCCTGGAGCCCCCCAGCTCCTCTTAGAAAGTGGCCAGGGCTATGTGGGCCTCTTGCCCAGAACGGTTTCTGACTCACTGGGTAGATTGAAATGCATCCTGTTAAGCATTTGTCTGACAATATTGATATTTTGTGGCTTCACCTCTTGTGGCAGCCATTTTACGATTGGATTCACCTCCTGCAGCAGCCATTTTGTGACTGTGCCCACCGCCCTATGTCAAAATTCCAAAGGTGTTCGCAGCCTCAAAAATGTTGGGACCCTGACATACACTGCCATTTTTTCTCATATCCAGCCTGCCTGTTCCTGTGTCTCCTTTTGCCCCTATTTACTTCCTTCAGAAGTCTTCCCACCACCAATGCCTATGTCCATCATCCCTGTTCCCATTCCTAATTGGCTATTGATAATTCCTCACAGCCTCTTTTCATTCCTGCTGAGAAACTTTTCCTTATCTTCTCCTACTAATGTGATGGCGAACCTATGGCACGGGTGCCAGAGGTGGCACTCAGAACCCTCTCTGTGGGCATGCACAGAGTTGCCCCCCCCCCCATCTAGGCTGGCCTGGGCCACTGGCCTTAATTATTAGCATTAAACCTAAGACCTAGTTTTGGGGAAGCAGTGTAGGTAACCCTAGCATAATTGCTAAACCCTCAATTGATTTTCATGGACGAAGAACTAAAGAGTGCAATCCTTTACCTGGGAGTAAGCTCGGTTGCTGGCAATGGGGCTTGCTTTTGAGCAAACCCTCCTAGGGTCGTGATTCACCCGTGGGAAGAGTTGCACAGTTGCTTCAAAGCCGACTACCACCAAGCTTACTACCACCGACTACCACCGAGCTTACTCCCGAGTAACGCACACCTCGGAGCCAACCATTTTTCTAAACTAAAACCTCAGTAATCAGGTTAAATTGCCGTGTTGGCACTTTGCAATAAATGTGGGTTTTTGGGTTGCAATTTGGGCACTCAGTCTCGAAAAGGTTCGCCATCACTGTCCTACTGCCATATCCTCCATCAGTTTTTCCCCACTCATCACTCACTGCTTGTGCTGAACAGAAGGTCAGGAACCCATGTCAGCATTGGCCCAGATCGAGGAAGGGGGTGTAGCTTGGGGAAAGAGGTGGACATTTTTCTGCTGTCCTACCAAAAACCCTGGAGGTGGCTGCGTCAGATATTTTAATGGTGGGGCTGTACTAGCTTTAGAACCCCTCTGAGACATTGTTCCAGCTTCATAGAGTAAAAACCCTTCCAAAATGATTCCTTTAGCATCACACAAAAACCAAAAGGTAAGTGAACAAATAGTGAACAGTATTCGTCAGAAGTGCGATTCCGATAGCTTGTGATCAGCACAAAGTGTTACTTGAGGAAAATGTACTGCATATTTTGGCCTCTAAGTTTTTTTTCAATCTTTTTAAAACAAAGTAAAAAAGACAGAAAAAGAATCTTAGGTCAAGTCAGTACGGAAGGGAAAATGACGCCTGGAGAATGTAAAACGCTTCGCCTCCAGGCTGCCATTATTCGCATCGGCGTATAGCTGTGAAGGGCAGTCGAAGGCCGCCTCTCGCTATCGCCGGGTGCTGGTTCGGGCGATTCCTCGAGAACGCTTAAGAAGCGTTTCGGGAATAATGCCGGTGGAAGCCAGCTGCCGAAATTTAACGGTAGCGTTACTTTTGCCTCGGCTAAAGACTTCACCTTTGTCCCTTACCGCGTTGCCGGAGGCCTGGGGACACGCCCTGCCCTGGCGCCGCCGAGCAGGCGCCAAGAGGCCAGGGGCGGTCCCCAGGCCTCGGGCGACACCGAGGTCCAGGATCGTGCCGGTCGTATGGTGCTGCACTCCGCTGGCGCTCGGTTGCCCACTTTTCCCTGACCAGTCTGCAAGGGACGGTCCTAGCTTCAGGTCATATGGTCTTCGGGTCATGCTATATGAAAACGCCTTAGGCGTTTCCGCCGCGAGTGAAAATGGCGGCCTGGAGAGCGGTAAAAACGCCGTCTCCAGGCTGCCATTCACTGCGAGCGCAGCTGCGCAGCAGCGCGCCCCGCACCGCCCGGCTGGCTATCTGGGCTCCGGCGCGTGGCTGAGCCTGGACCGCCGCTTTCTACCCTCTTTCCGAGCAGGCGGCGCGGAAGGGCCGAAATCCCCGGAAGCCTCGGCGATACGCCCGAATCCAGATTTCGCCAATAAATCTTGAAGATTACTCAACACTCCGCGGCGCCGGCTGCCCACCTCTTCCCGGGACCGTCCGTGCGGACGGTCCCAGCGTCTTCAGGTCATGCGGGTCTTCGGGTCATGCTGCCATGCGGAAACGGCCTTAGCTGAATATAACTTTCATATCATTTGAGTTTAATATTCAGTTTAGTTATATATGAAAATTGTAATTGACCAGGAGATGTAATAATGTTAACCAATCTATATCTAACATTCATATGTATCTTCTATTTTTTTGCTTCCCTGGGAGTGCAGCGTCAGCGATGGTTGGTATATTATTTTCCACGAATCTCAATTTATCTCCTGCAAAATCTGCTGAATTGAAACTGTAGTATTTTAAAATATATTGTTCTACTTCACCAAAAGTGTTTCTATGCATCTGTCTTTTCTCCACCAGTGTTCATTTAAACTATCAACCCCGCCCTTTTATTTTCTCTCTTCATCAGATTCAAAATGGAGGGGGGGGGGGTAACAGGTTCTTTCTCGACAGTATTGTTTTAATTGATTGTATTAATTCATCACGTCATGTAAACCCGTACACAGTGACAAGCTACACGCACATTTTAAAGCATATAATCTAGGCAGGGATATGGGTTTTTAATGATTTCAGGCCAACAGCGTTTCTGCGAGATGCTATTGTGTCACTGTGCCGTTGTTCATATATTAGTAGCTATATCAGTGGTGGTGAACCTTTGGCACTCCAGATGTTATGGACTGCAATTCCCATCAGCCCCTGCCAGCATGGCCAATTGACCATGCTGTCAGGGGCTGGTGGGAATTGTAGTCCATAACATCTGGAGTGCCAAAGGTTCGCCACCACGGAGCTATATATTAGTAGCTCTTTCCTGATCTGGATAGGCTCAGAAGCTAAGCAGGGTCAACCCTGGTTAATATTTGGACGGGCAATCTCCAAGGAACACTAAAGTTGTGACACAGAGGCAGGCAACGGCAAACCACCTCTGAACATCTCTCGCCTTGAAAACCCCACCAGGGCTCGCCAAAAATCAGACGTGACTTGAGGGGGAAAAATAAATGATGGTCCTCTATGTTTGGCAGAACACCACATCCTCCACCTTCCCTTCTTTAGAGTGATTGTCTTGGGTATAAAGTGTTCATTCTCTACTGAAACCCAATGGTGTATGGGTGCCCCAGTTGCAAGATACTTCCCACACACTTTTCAAGAAGAATTTCATGGATGTCTTTATGGTTGAGCATCGTGGATGGAGCTTCTGCTTCATGGATGGATGGAGAAGATCTATTATTGCATGAAAGGCACACCCTGCCTGTGTAGTGCATGTCCTATTTTTTTTCATTTTCAGTAAAAAAAATGTTTCCATAGTCTTCAAAATTATAAGAATTATGGAGAGAAGAATGTGTTGAGAGAGACGAATGTGTTGAGAGAGACGAATGTGTTGTTTCAGAAAAGAAGAATGTGTTGTTTCAGCACTATTTCTGATCGATGCATCAAAGCAAAAACGAACTGTGTCTAAGGCACCCATCCCACCATAAAGCACCTCTTATTTTGGAAGGTCAACTTGGCAACAACAGTTTCTGGAGTGTGCTGTTGTCTAAAAAGAGCCGTTCTAGTCTCAAATCTATGTCTAGAGAGTTCTGGTCCAGTAGCGTTGATTCTCTATGGTCGATTCCGCACTTGCGTTATCAACCTAAGTTCGAGCTGCATTCAACCTAAGTGCTCCGCACAACCACTGGGATCGACGTGGTTTTGTACCAGCTTTGCCCCGTGTAACCGTCAAATTTCCAACTCCAGTTGGCAACAACTGCTTTTTCAGGGAACTACGCTCGAACTCAGCTCGATTCCAGTAAAGTGTGGAATCTCTGGTGCCAGGAGTCCCCCATTCAGCCAATCACAGCTGAGTGTTTCGGGCATGCGTATAGCTGGCCAATCAAAAAATGCCACCTTCATCCCTCCATTCCTGTGGCAGTTTTTTTTATAACGTGTGTGGGGATAGACGGAACATGGCCGTAGAACAGTAGCCAATCGGAACGGAGCGGCGAAGAGGCACAGTATGATTCCGCCCTCCGAGCTGGGATCAAGCTGGTTGCAGTGGGGAACAACAATGGCTTCGACCTAGGTCAGTACCCTTCTCAGGGAACTGGGTCGAACCCATTTTATTTGTGTGCGGAATCGCCCTATGTCTAAAGATTCTGGTCCAGTAGCTCGTACCCTGAAAATATTGTTGGTCTCTGAGGTTCTACTGTAGACCAGTGTGGCTACCCTCTGAATTCATTCCAAATTGAAAGGTGAATATCGCACAATTAAAAGTATTAAAAATACTCCTTTGTCTACTGTAAACCAACAAAAAAAAAGCAGTCTGATAAAACCACTGTGTGTTCTTAGCTGGGTTCTGTAGTCCCTGGCATGCCTATTGCTAGAATTATATTTGTCCATTCAAAAGAAAGTTCGTTGAGGTAGGTTTCTGGCCCACCCACATAATGTTACACTATTTAACATTAGCACAATCAAGGAGATGTCTGATTATTTATTTGGGCTTTTGTGTGTGTGCGCATGAATTACTTTTCTCTCCAAAAGATCCCCGAAAAGTTTACAGAAAAGAACATCATGTAGCTACTACAACCAGTTAAAACAGTACAGCTTAAATAAACAAGAAGAGTTGGGATTTATACCCCACTTTTTTCCCCTCAAAGGGTCTTACAAACTCCTTTCTCTTCTTCACCTGACAACAGACACCCTGTGAGGCAGGTGTGGCGGAGAGAGTTCCAAAGAACTCCGACTAGCCCAAGGCCACCTAGCAGAGTTCATGTGAAGGAGCGAGGAAACAAATCCAGTTCACCAGATAAGAGTCCTCCAGGCATGTGGAGGAGCAGGGAATCAAAATTCGGTTCTCCAGATAAGAATGTCCCCATACTCTTAACTACTACACCACAAGACAAGCATTCAGTGACATGTCTGTCATAAATAATAAAGCACTCCGATGCTGGAGTCTCAACAGCTTTTAAATTTGGTTGCTAACCTTGCAAAATATATGAACGATGACACAAACAAATTTTTTTAGTTTTTACTCGGAGGATGGAGATTATGGCAAGTGGAAGCAGCCTTCTTCCGCCAAATAAGTTGTTTGCTGGACATAGTGAAGCATAGAACAGGAAGAAGAAGAGGAGGAGGAGGGAGGAGGGGAGGAGAGGGGAGGAGTATTGGATTTATATCCCCTTTCTCTCCCTGTAGGGAGAGACCTCAAAGGGGCTTACAATCTCCCTTTGCCCCTTCCCCTCACAACAAACACCCTGTAAGGTGGGTGGGGCTGAGAGAGCTCTGAAAAGCTGTGACTAGCCCAAGATCACCCAGCTGGTGTGTGTGGGAGTGCACAGGCTAATCTGAATTCCCCAGATAAGCCTCCACAGCTCAGGCGGCAGAGCGGGGAATCAAACCCGGTTCCTCCAGATTAGAACGCACCTGCTCTAAACCACTACGCCACTGCTGCTCCTTTCCGCTCTTCCCGAGCACATTAAGTTCATCAGTTGCAGAAGCAGGGAGATGCCAAGTCTTTCAAAATATACCTCCCTCTGTTCTCTGGGAATTCTTTCCTCTTTAAGAAATGACAAACTCAGTAAAGAGCTAACACAGATAGGGAAGAAGATTGCCCATATAACAAATATGAATACTGCACAAGACACAATTGTTTGCCCTATAAGGAAATTAACATGCAAGTAAAATGACCTTGTTAACCCTAGCTAATCATGGTTTTGTGGATGTATGTGTGTGCGCATGCATGGATGTGAACACTGAATTAAAATGCATTTTTTTATTTTTTGGAGAACTGTCCAGAATATTATGACAGGTGCCTTTTTTTACAGTGGGACATCTTTGTTTCAAATTAGAATGCAGATGGTGCTCTGCGTGAAAATTCATGTCCTGTGGAGAGAAATACATCCCGAAGCTTAAAAACAGGGAGGAAATTGGAAGTCACAAGAATCGCGCTCAGATAAACAGAACATTGCTCGGAAAGCGGAATACAAAACGCGTAGGCTAAAACTCAAGTGCTGTGTATATGGTTCTGTATACAGAATTGGGTCACTGATTATTCTGGCGTAGAAGGCAGTAGACGGCATATCCATCAGAGCAGAACCATGGAGATCGAATCCTAGAATTTCCCACAGTGCCACAAGAGGCCCCATTCAGTCACTCTGTGGCTTTGTAAATCGGTCGCTTGCTCTTATTATCGTGCAGTTCCATCACCAAAGTATGTCACATATGGAACAGGCCTTTGTGAAAGCTTGCTAAGGCAGCAAGCCAACTTGGAAATGAGTTGCATATTTTAAACTCAAGAAGAAAGCATGAAAAGGAGGATTTTACCTCAGCTTTTATTGGCAGGAAGTGGAACTTTGTTTCTTTTGACACATTACCAGAGAGCTAGCCTCGTATAGTTATTAAGAGCACTAGACTCTAATCTGGAGAACTGGGGCTGATGCCCCACTCCTCCACTTAAGCAGCAGTGAACTGTCCCGATTTTGCCTTCTGGGGTGCTCCCGGTTCCCGCCCTGTCACAGGGCGGGAAACAGGGTAGCACCCCAGAAGGCAGTGCGGCAGCGGCAGCGCGGCTGCAGGAGCGCACTGCCTTTTGGGGCACTCCCCATTTTCCCGCCCTGTGTCCCGCATGTGCACCCGTCCCGGTTTTAAAAGGTGACAATCTGGTCACCTTAGTCTACCTAAGCATCCATCTTTGACCTTCAGAATTTTGACTCTACCTCTGCCTATCTAGTGAGTCACATTTCATCATTAACTAATTAATCATCATAATGAAATCTGTGTAAAGTGTAATGTCTGTGTAGAGTGTAATCAAGTTGCCACCAACTCGCAGCAAACCCAGCAATGGCTTTCAAACTGGGTAAGTGATTAAGCAGAGGTGGTTTGCCATCACCTTCCTCTGCAGAGTCTTCCTTGGAGGTTGCTCTTCCAGCTGCTTAGCTTCCAACATCTGATGAGATCCGGCTAGACCAAACTGCCCTTCCTCCATCATAAATAAATGGTACATGCTTAATTGTGATACATGTGTGGATTATGTGGATATTTAACTATGATATATTATTTACTCATTTAAATATTTCAATGTGATTTATTTGAAGGGTGAACATCATAACACTATGATTTGTCCCAAGTTAGCCTTCCGTGGTCTTCTTAATGTTCCTCATAGTTCACAGGTATCAAACTCGCGGCCAGCATCATGCTGGCAGGGGTTGATGGGAACTGTAGTCCATAACATCTGGAGGGCTGTGAGTTTGACACCTATGTCATAGTTTATCCCACACTGAGAGGTCCCTAGAGATCAAAGCAGCTTAGGCTTCCCCTCCTCAGAAGCATGAACACTGGCCTTAAGGCAAAGGTGGGATCCAGCAGGTTCTCACAGGTTCCCGAGAGTAGGTGACTAATTATTTGTGTGTGCCGAGAGGGGGTTACTAATTGGTGATTTTGCCACGTGATTTTGGCCTTAGTTACGCCCCTCCTCTCAGTAGTAGTGCGCAGAACTTGAAGCAGTCTAGCAGGAGGTGCACCGGCGTGCGTGGCAGCCTGCGCCTGCGTGCATTCGTTTCCTGCCCAAGGACCGGTGCAGCGGCTACGTCCTTGCCACAGCCCCGCCCAGGAATGCCCCAACCCCGGAATGCCCGGCCACACCCCCATCGTGCCCCGCCCAGCCCCATTGGCGCTACGCCACAGTTTGAATCCTACCACCATGGGAACCTGTTACTAAAATTTTTGGATCCCACCACTGCCTTAAGGCCTGTGAATTTGACCAAAAGGATCTCAGTTTTCTCATTAGATGTGCTATGTTGAGAATGGGCAATAAGTATTTGCCCCAGGATCCAGTACACAGTTTATACAGAAGCTTCAGCTCATTTTTTTTCCCCAGAACTGATTGGATGTATGTCAATAATCTGTTTTCCCTCACCATTTCTTTCTCTTGTTCCAGGAGGGGTTCAAAATGGGACTGACTCTGGAAGGCACGGTATTTTGTCTCGATCCTCTAGACAGCAGGTGCTGATGCAAGAACAGAAATTTGAAATAATTATACGATCAACTTTTTTTTACAAAGAATACGGTTCAAAAATGTATTACGAAAAAAGAAACTGTCAATGTGCCAAAAATTGTTTTTCAACATGTCCAATTTTTTTGGGTGAGGATTTCCTTCTGTAAAACTCCAGTATTAGCTCTGTACAAATGTAAAAAAAACACCTCACTTATATATGAAATCTCCATGACTTTATCGCTGCTTCTCTGCTATACCTGGTGCTGCAGGAATTTCTTTCCATCTCTACCACTTTCTGTCGGCAGACATTTTGAAACTGTTATAGAAGACCACAGTCTTTTGAATGACAGTTCCTTCACTTGGGTCTTAATGAACTGTCAGCTCATTTTCACAAGAGTGTCACCGGCCATCACTTCAGGACCCCCAAATTGGCATGTCTACTGCACAGGACTGCAATTGCCTCGTAATGAAGCCCCGTTACTGGTTCGATACCGCCCGGGCCTCCGGAACTGCAAAAAACTCCACTCACGCTGCTCTCGTTCATCATTGGGGCTGGATTTGTGCGCAAACATCGTTTTATCGGAGTCGAAACAAATGACAGAACCCACTGCGCCAGTCGGAATTGTTGGAGTAGTTACTGGGTTGACTGGACTTCAACATACCAGTAATTCTTTGTAAAACTCGAATGCTTTAATCAGTAACTGTTCTCAAAAAGTAGAGGTAATGTTTGAAAAGGTCAGATTTCAGCTCTTCTGATTCAATAGGCTGCATTCACTTCACAATCCAAAGTATGTTTGTAACTGTAGGAATTTGTTTCAAGCAACTGTATCTTCAATGTATTGTGAAAAGCTTTCACGCCCGGAATCACTGGGTGTTGTGTGTTTTCTGGGCTGCATGGCCGTGTTCTAGTAGCATTTTCTCCTGATGTTTTGCCTGCATCTGTGGCTAGCACAGATTTTTTAAACAAATCTTCAGATCTTCTGAACATGCCAGCCACAGATGCAGGTGAAACCTCAGGAGAAAATGCTACTAGAACACGGCCATTCAGCCTAGAAACCACACAACACCCCAACTATATCTTCAAGTGGCAATTGTGTGGAAAGGAATGGTCTGTTTCCACCCTTATGTTAACACGTAAGCATGTCTTTCTGCTTAAGCATTTCTAAGATTGGGATCTACCACCCCACTCCTCAAGATTATTTGGAAGTCCTATTGAATTCAGGGAAGTTTAATTCATAGCATACGTGAGTAGATCTCTTTGGCTATGTTAAGTTGCTGTCCATAATGGGAAACCAGTCTCCTTGGACATCCTTTTGGATTATCATTTACCTAAACTGTGAGAGGAAACCCTGAAGTCAAATCTTCTCTGGAATCTCCCTGGGACATTGACAGTCCCTAGAATGGTCTCAAGGCACATGATCTGATTCTTCGTTGAAGAAAATCAGATTTATGGAGCCATCCCATACAGAGTTACACCCTTTTCAGCCCATTTAAGAGGCTTTTCCCACTACAGAAGGGGGCTAAGGTCAACTCGGTTCCCTTCAGTGGAGGGCGATTCCAAGCTGTCCCCACAGCAACTGAGTTGGCCCCCTGGAACCGAGCTAAGTGGGTGGGATCATCTGGGTGCCTGTTTCACTCCTCGATCGTGATTGGCACTTGTGTTACGACGGGAAACAGGAGTGCTCTCTTTTTTTTTTACAGTTTTTACAGTTTACAGCTACATGCGCTTTCTGCCCGCCACGACTCTCCCGTTCTGCGCATGCCACAAAAGTGGCTCGTGATTGGTTGAACGGATGAGGTGTCGTTTCGATGCTTCCCCACTTCGAAGTGGTATCGACCTTGTTCCGGCAGAAAAGTGTAGTTCATAACTGCGACAAGGATGTCGCAGTTCTGAGGGGAGGGGAGGAACTGAGACAAAACAATGTTGAGCTCGGGGGCAGTGGGGATTCACTGAGGCGAACCTAGGTAGAAACCAGTTCAACTCTGTCAGTGGGGAAAGCCCCTAAGTCAGAGGTCCTGGGGGGCACCATGGTGCTTGCCATCACCTTTTCTGGTGTCCAGGAAGGGCTTTTGCCTATCAAGGCTTCTGATTTGACTGTTAGAAATTTGATTGGCTATGCAGATTTGCTTTGGCAGCACAAGGCTCTGTCCTGTGGTACTGAAGTTAAACTGTGCCAATCATTTTGGGGCTGACTCCGCCCCTAGTGACCCAGAATTCCAAATGTTCCCACAGCTCAAAAAGGTTGAGGACCAGAGGTGGGATCCAGCAGGTTCTCACCAGTTCCCGAGAGTGGGTTACTAATTATTTGTGTGTGCCTAGAGGGGGTTACTAATTGGGTCTGCTTTTCTGTTAGAAATTCCATTGGGTCCAAAAATCATCAAGTCCTGTTGTTTCCTATGTGGCTGGTTAGCGAAGGTAGAAACTGGATAATTCTCCCTGTTGGGCTGTTTTAAAAACATGTTTTAGAAATATGGTAAAGTTCCTTGTTTAAGGAAAGTATCCTTCTTTTGATGTCTACAAACAAAATTAAGTATTTGAAAGTATTAAGTATTTGACAGGCAGTCAATTAGAGGAGAAGTCGTTGTTTCTGTTGGCAGTAGACGATAGGACTTGCTATAATGAGTTTAAATTATGGACAAAAAGATACCAGCTGGAAATTAGGAACTTTTTTTTACAATAAGAGTTTTTTACAGGAATAGAGAAATTATTAATGCCCCGCCCCCGGAATGCCTGGCCACGCCCCCATCATGCCTTGCCCAGCCCCATTGGCGCTACGCCACTGTTTGAATCCCACCCCCATGGGAACCTGTTACTAAAATTTTTGGATCCCACCATTGTTGAGGACCCCTGATTTAAATCAATCAATGCATATTTTAATTCCCCTTAGGGTCGCACCTTCTAAGCCAGGGGTAGGGAACCTGCGGCTCTCCAGATGTTCAGGAACTACAATTCCCATCCCCCTGTTCTAAGCAGTGTCAACAAAAAAGATTAGTACCATATAAATAATCCTTCATATAAATATTATGAATAAATGAAAAACTCATGCAGTTGAATATCCTGTAGCAAGGATTCCCAATGTTGTGCCTGTGGGCGCCAAGGTTCCCACTGACGCCCTTTCTGCACAAATCACCTAAAATGTTTCTTAAAAGGTTTCAATCCCCCACCTTTACCACAATGTTTGTCTATACTCATCCCCTCGAAACGATTCATGGTTGCTGTGAGGGGTTTCCCTATTTTTTAAAAGTTATTCGTTGAATCAATGTTTCATTACTTCTTGCTGCAATTTTCTGTAGCTCGTATCATGGATGCTTCAAAGATTTCATCCCTTCCCAATAAAAAAACACACAGAAATGCTGAAAATAAACAGGTGAGGGGGACCAGAGTGAGCGCAGCGAGGTGATAAAATGGTGACTAGGAGAAAGTTTGGGGATGACACAGAGGCAAGCAATCTGCGCCATCACACTGCAGGTAAAGACCTTTTGAAATAAAAGTTTAGGCCCCAAAATCGCTTTTAAACGCTTTCATTGCCTGCCTCAAAAAGTTTTAAAAGGTTTGTGTGGAAAGGGCCTGACACTTTTCCTGTAGCCCACCAAGAGTTTTTGAAACATGCGGTCGGGTGAGAGCTTTTTCCCAGCAAGGTTTCTGATTTTCCAATGGAAATTTGGCTGGCTGTGCAGATTTTTACAAATGTCGCTTCGGGGGAAGCTGCAACCACATCCAAAGGATCTTCATTGTGTGACAGGAAGTAGGTCATAGCAGCCATTGAATGGCTGATTCCAGCTCCGGCAGCCACCATTTTGTGATTGCCTATGCCCCCTGTGGCAACCATTTTGTGGCTGTGCCTGCCACCCTATGTAAGAGATCAAAAGGTGCCCACAGGCTCAGAAAGGTTGTGAATCCCTGTCCTATAGTTACAGTGGCAAGTGAATCATAGAATCATAGAGTTGGAAGAGACCACGAGGGTCATCAAGTCCAATCCCCTGCAATGCAGGAACACACAATCAAAGCACTCCTGACAAGTTGACCATTTTTGTTCAGAGGAAGATTGCCGTGTTTGAGACATTTTGTATGGGAATCTCGTATGGAAATCTTGTGTCCAAATGAATAGGCTGCACAGAACTTATCAGAAGGATGGATTAGGTCATTGTCATTTGCCGTGAAGAACAGAAATTGGTCACCAAGAGCCAGCATTTTTGCTGCCGTGTCTATGCATCTTTTTTCATTCACCTTTAAACAAGCAATAAGTGAACACCGTTGTTTGCACAGTCCTTTCATTCGCCCGATCCACATGTTTCTTCATGTTTCCCTTTTGCCATCATCGTTCTTGGTGTCCATCACAAGAGACAACATTCACATCGGGGCAAGCTCATTCCTCCCGACAGGATCCTCATCTTTTCACTGACGACACTAAAGGAGAAGTGGAAGGAGGGATCAGAGAAGAAATATAAGATGTTATTTTGACAGTTTTATTTTTTATGGGAGGGAAGAATTAGTTTTCTGGTACTTGGGTTGCAAAATATAGTTTTGGGAGCTTTTTATTGTGAGTTTACACAGAAAATAGGATGCATTAATGCAGTATTATTACCTTGAAGCGAAGATACGGGCTTGGAGAAGTTACTTATGCAGGTGGCCGAAATGCTGGGGATTCTTCACGCATTTGGTACCTGCTTGTGACTCCCCTCTTACCTGTTCTGCATTGTGTTAAGTCTTCCTTCTTTATTATTTGGGCAACTTGCATATATATCTGTGTCTTTGGCCAGGATACAGCGGCCATTATGGCTAAGCGTAAAATGCTTCTGCGCGTAAATAGGAAACACTTGGTATTTCCCTTTGGTGTGCAAACGCTGGAGGGAGCAGCAGTGGTGTAGGAGGTTAAGAGCTCGTGTATCTAATCTGGAGGAACTGGGTTCGATTCCCCGCTCTGCCGCTTGAGCTGTGGAGGTTTATCTGGGGAATTCAGATTAGCCTGTGCACTCCCACACATGCCAGCTGGGTGACCTTGGGCTAGTCACAGCTTCTCAGAGCTCTCTCAGCCCCACCCACCTCACAGGGTGTTTGTTGTGAGGGGGGAAGGGCAAGGAGATTGTCAGCCCCTTTGAGTCTCCTGCAGGAGAGAAAGGGGGGATATAAATCCAAACTCTTCTTCTTCTATTATAAAGTTTTATGAAGTACTGCTCTAGGAATTGCTGAAGGAAAGGAAACCCCAAAAGCCACTACACATGTGCAAGGCCCAAACTATATGTTCCACCTCGGCCTACATGCCTGGCGATACAGATGTATATGAGATCACTACTAAGTAGGGTAGGCTATGTTTCATAGAAAGAAGTCTATAATTTTGTTTGTCATATAGTATTTTGCTATTTGTACAACGAGGATGTTTAGTAGCCACATTACTGGCTTTTTTAAGCAAATAGGATTTGTATTTTTTATTGTACTTTAAACGAAAGCTTTACCTACGAAAGCATATATTTAGGGTCCATTTACTATCGACAGTTAACAGAACACTCGGCAAATGTTTGCACATTTTAAGGAATCTTTGTTTCGATGATTTTTAGCGGTAATTGACTCTGCAAATTGCTCAACCGGCTCCGCCTGATCAGTCGATGCCAGAAGTCCTAAATTGATTCAACGCAGAAGTTGCGTTTTTAATGAAAAAAGGTTTAGTGCTTTGGTTGAAATTTGTATTTCTATGTAATCTCGACCGTGTTTAATTTTGCTTCGAATAAATGTTTTAAATAATTTTGCCTTATAAAATAGAATTTTTTATTTAATCCAGATACTAAATGCATAAAAAGAGCCCTAGTTCTTAAGGTTTCAGACTAGGACCTGCAAAACCCATATATATTTATACCCAACCATTCCAGGCCAAGCAGTGGCGGGATCCAGTAATTTTAGTAACAGGTTCCCATGGTGGTGGGATTCAAACTGTGGCGTAGCGCCAATGGGGCTGGGCGGGGCACAACAATGGCATTAGCTGGGCATTCTGGGGGCGGGGCATTCCTGGCCGGGGCTGTGGCAAGGACGCAGCCACTACGCCGGTCCTTGGGCGGGAAACGAATGCATGCAGGCGCAGGCTGCCACGCACGCCGGTGCACCTCCTGCTAGACTGCTTCAAGTTCTGCGCGCTACTGCTGAGAGGAGGGGCATAACTAAAGGCCGAAAATCCATTGGCAAAATCACCCGAGGTAAGTAACCCCCTCTCGGCACACACAAATAATTAGTAACCTACTCTCAGGAACCTGTGAGAACCTGCTGGATCCCACCTCTGAGGCCAAGTGATCTCCCACTCAAGCCATGAAAGCTTGCTGAGTGACCTTCGGCCAGTCACCCTGACCCTGGTTAGTATTTGGATGCGAGACCTTCAAGGAATACCAGGGCTGTGACATGGAGGCAGGCAATGGCAAACCACCTCTGAATGTCTCTTGCCTTGAAAACCCTCCAGGTACACAATAAATCAATAGTGACATGACAGCAAAAAAGCATAAATGCATATAAATGTAGAAGCCATCTTTTATATGTTTAAGATAATTTGGACCTCTTGTACACCAATATGCACACGTATGTTCCCTATTCTTTGTAGCCACAAGCAGATGACATATCTAGGTAATCACCCTCCATGAAGGGAGGTAAAGCAGCACAAATGTAGTGGCCCCACTCATCTTCACGCAATTGCCGAGAGGTCTGCACAGAGCTGGTACACACAGGAAGTGCCCCATGTACATCCCAACCCGATGACCTGCCATGTTGCTTTTGGAATGTTGCTAATCACAGAGAGAGGGTTACACACATCCGCTTTGTCCGTGTGCTTGTCCCATGCTAATCACTCAGCAGTCATGTGGAGGCAGTGATGCAGCAGCGCCGTCCTGGCCGCCCGGGAGCGGCATGAAGCTGCTGCTGATAAACTCACTCAACGAGCGAGTTTTTTGCACAGCGCCATCTTCCCGTCAGCGCAGTGCAAACAGAACTGGTGGGAAGACGCTGCTTTTCCCCACCCCTCCACTCACCGTCCCATCCAACGTCACTCCTGGAGGTTGGAGGGCAGCGTAGGCAGGTCCCTGCAGCCCTCCAGAGTGACGCTGGATGGGACGGTGAGTGGAGGGGGGCAACCAGAGGTGGGCCTCTCTGGCTGAGGGGAGAGTCGGGGCCGCTCCGCATGCTAGTGCCGGTGGAGGTGTGTTTCTGCATGTGTGCGGAAAGCGCCGCAGTCTCTCAATAAAGTGGGGAATATTCGCTCAGAGCAGACTGCTTATTAATATTACGAGAGGCTGGGTAGGCAATCTTTAATGCCAATGTACATTAAGGTCAGCTCTTGCAAGAAATCCACAGAGAGGAGTATAATGCACTTTTGACAATATTGTACAGATAAGGGATTCGCAAGCACTCGGTTCAATGCAGCAAAGACACACACACACAGAGTTCCTAAAATAGAAATAGGTTGGAAAATAGGTCTGGAATAGAACGGGGTATGGGGCATATGAGTAATACAACCTGATCACGTGAAGAAGATCCGAGCCAAATGGCCAGCGTCTGGTTCCTGGGGGGCAACACGTTGGACACAGCAACAAAGATGGAAAGGTGTCAATGGCACGGAACCCCCGGAACTTTGGAGAGTGGGACATTTATAGAGTGAAGGCAGAGGTGGGATCCAGCAGGTTCTCACCAGTTCCCGAGAGTGGGTTACTAATTATTTGTGTGTGCCGAGAGGGGGTTACTAATTGGGTCTGATTTTCCGTTAGAAATTCCATTAGGTCAAAGTCCTGTTGTTTCCTATGTGGCTGGTTAGCGAAGGTAGAAAACAGGATAATTGTCCCTGTTGGGCTGTTTTAAAAACATGTTTTAGAAATATGGTAAAGTTCCTTGTTTCAGGAAAGTATCCTTCTTTTGATTTCTAGAAACAAAATTAAGTATTTGAAAGTATTAAGTATTTGACAGGCAGTCAATTAGAGGAGAAGTGGTTGTTTCTGTTGGCAGTAGACAGTAGGACTTGCTTTAATGTGTTTAAATTATGGACAGAAAGATACCAGCTGGAAATTAGGAACTTTATTTTTACAGTAAGAGTTTTTTACAGTAACAGAGAAATTATTAATGCCCGGCCACACCCCGTCGTGCCCCGCCCAGCCCCATTGGCGCTACGCCACAGTTTGAATCCCACCACCATGGGAACCTGTTACTAAAATTTTTGGATCCCACCACTGAGTGAAGGACCACCTCTGGGAGGTGTCTGGATGACCTCTGGGTGGTGTAAGGTGGGCTTTAACATCTAGGGACTAGATTTGGAGCATGCAAGATGGAAATTAAGAGGAGAAGGCTGATTAGGAGTAATGGGAGAGACATTCAGTGGATGTGTGTAGCGGGGAGTTGTCCAAGTCGACAGGTAGTTGATGAAATCACAGTAGAGAAACAATAGACTGCAAACTAAGGTGGTCAGAAGATGATAGTCATAGGAGGGAATATCTGGGTTAAGACAATCAGGGGAGGTAATGCAATCCGGGGTCCTGTTGTGGCTGGAATAGACATGGAGATGAGCGCCCATCCTGCAGGGCAGTTGTATTATGCTGAAGGTACACCCTCTCTTGGATGTAGAGTTGAGAATTCACTGTAATGGCAAGCAGGCTGCAAGCATGAGAGAACAAAGAAGGTTCTGGAAGTTTCTTGTAGGTAGACCTGGCCATTGCCAGAGAATGGGTTTCCCATCTTAGTTCTGCATTGCTAGCCTCACCTTTTAGACTGACAAGTGGGCAAGGAAACTTGGAAACAACTCTCCCTGCCCCTCTATGCCAGGGCTGGGGGGCAGGGCAAATTGTGCCCACCCTCCCTCTCCACACAATGAGTAATCACATGGATGGGTCATCTGTAGAGGGCTTTTAATGCAGGGCTACAGTGAGTGGAGCATCTCCATGAGTGGCATTACTTGTGGGAAAAGAATACTTGCCCTAACTTATGATCTCCTAGATCCGTGGTGGCGAACCTTTGGCATTCCAGATGTTATGGACTACAATTCCCATCAGCCCCTCCCAGCATGGCCATCACATCTGGAGTGCCAAAGGTTCGCCACCACTGTCCTAGATGATACGGAACTTCTTGTTGAACTATTCTGAATTCTAATCAACCAATGCCAAATGCCGGGGTCCAGCCAAGAATTCGGGTCCAAAGTCCCCAGACCCAAAAAGGATCGGTACACAAGTACTGCGGGAGTATAGACCTGGGGCACATGATTGAATACAACTCAATTTATTGGGGGAGGGGAGGAAATTCCTGGCATCTATTGTATTCCCAAGGCTGGTTTCTTCTCACTGAAGAAAGTGCTTCCAGTTTTTTTATTTAATTTCCCTGGAAAGTGTTTGTTCTCATCCTCTGAAATATGAATTCAAGTTTGTAATCCCAACGGACTCTGCATGAGCAAAAAGCAAGTTTCTGTCTTCATATTTTCATTGCAGATGTTACTTTGAAGCATTTTTTTGGTTCACCTTCAGCAGTATATACATTTCATACAGGATCTTTGTTTCAAAGCGAAGCCCCCCAAATTGGCTGTATTCCAACACAGTATATCTTTCCTATGGAAAGAACATCTTGCGCGGAGAGCATTCTTTTCCAAGAGTGGTAGGAGGCTGCAGAGAGTGCAAGAAGATTATAGGCCTTCTCATCTTACCAGAGTGACTCCGCTTTAAACTCTGCTGATACAAACCTGGGGTGGAAGTTGACTAATATTGGCTACACCACCACAGCCGTCCCCGCTGTGTCTATGTGGCGAGCAGCAATATGGGAACAGTGCTGCAGTGCTTGGTGATGCATCCAAGCACCACAAGGTGCAGCAAAGGCTGCGTGCTGGCATTTCTGCCCCTTTGCCAAGGTAAGTGCCCAGAGGTGGGATCCAGCAGGTTCTCACCAGTTCCCGAGAGTGGGTTACTAATTATTGGTGTGTGCCAAGAGGGGCTTACTAATTGGGTCTGCTTTTCCGTTAGAAATCCCATTAGGTCCAAAAATCATAAAGTCCTGTTGTTTCCCATGTGGCTGGTTAGCGAAGGTAGAAAACGGGATAATTCTCCCTGTTGGGCTGTTTTAAAAACATGTTTTAGAAATATGGTCAAGTTCCTGGTTTAAGGAAAGTATCCTTCTTTTGATTTCTAGAAACAAAATTAAGTATTTGAAAGTATTAAGTATTTGACAGGCAGTCAATTAGAGGAGAAGTAGTTGTTTCTGTTGGCAATAGACAATATGACTTGCTATAATGAGTTTAAATTATGGACAGAAAGATAGCAGCTGGAAATTAGGAACTTTTTTTACAGTAAGAGTTTTTTACTGTAACAGAGTAACAGAAAAATTATTAATGCCCCGCCCCCAGAATGCCCAGCCATGCCCCCGTCGTGCCCCGCCCAGCCCCATTGGCGCTACGCCACTGTTTGAATCCCACCACCATGGGAACCTGTTACTAAAATTTTTGGATCCCACCACTGTAAGCACCCCAGGGAGGGCAAATCCACCAGTGTGGGCGTGCGGTGGGGCTGTAAGACATATATTAGGTGGGGCTGTAAGATATATATTGTAAAATCTGAAACTTCAAAATTTCAATATGTATACTTATCTTTTCCCCCCAGTAATGTGTCTACGTTAGTTTCCTTTGTTGCTGCTGCTGATGCTCATATCATCTTTCCCCGAGTAAATTTTCATCAGCAACAAAGCAAAAAAAAAGCACATAGGATTCCCTGAGGCCGCCCCAGCTGCAACCAGTTACTCTGATGAAAATACCGCCTACTATACTTTAAGGTTAACCAAAAGCAAAGAGCTACACGCATTTAAAGACATGGTGGTTATTCTTTCAAATGACAATGTAGGCTGCCAGCGAGGATAACTCGCTTTGCCATCACAGCCCGTGCTGTGATTGTCGTTGCCTCATCGTGGTGGTCATTCTACCAAGCAATTTCCTAGGACTGTGATTCGGAGCCTAGAGTTAAAGTCTCTGTTGCGGTCAGATTAATCAGGCCTCGGGAGATGGTCGCTTTCCCGTCCAGCAAGGGTTATGGGACACATAAAATGTTCCACGTTTGAAACCTTCCAGCTCTTGACATCTTCCGGAATGTTCTGGAGAATTTTCGATGGATTTTCTGATGAGGTCCTGATGGAGCCTCTCCTTCGGTCCCCTTCCCTCCCCTCTTCATCCAGGGTCGCTCTGAAGGGCTGGAGGGACATGCCCACGCTGCCCTCTGACCCCTGGAGGTTGGAGGGTAGTGTGGGCATGTCCCTCCAGCCCTCCAGAGTGATGCTGGATGAAGAGGGGAGGGGGGAAACGGTGTCTTCCCAGCGTTGCAGTTTGCAACGTGCTGGCGGGAAGACAGCACTTTGCAAAAATCTCGCTCAATGAGCGAGGTTTAAAGTGGTGGCTTCATGCTGCTCCGGGGCAGCCAGGACATGAACGCTTCCCCAGGGACTGCATTTTTGCCATCCCTGGGGCACTCTATTCTACCGGTGCGAAAAGGGCCTAAGCTTCTGTTGAGCTTCAAACCTTCTTGTGAGGTAGTGTGGGCTGAGAGAGTTGTGAGAGACCTGTAACTAGCCCAAGGTCACACAACAGGTGTTATGTGGAGGACCAGGGGCAACAAATCTAGTTCCCCAGATTAGAGTCCATTGCTCATAAGGAGGACGAAGGAATCAAATCCGGTTCTCCCAGTTAAGAGTCTGCTTCTCCTAACCACAACAACACACTGACTCTCTCAGGAGAATCTGGCATAAAGGGGAACTATAAAGGTGTGGTTAATCAACAAAAGTCTGAAGAGTGGATCAAACAACAGCTTGGGAGAGGCAGACCCTGAGAGGCTGAACAGGAAAATGTAAAACGTATGTAAAAACCTCAGTACATGCATAAGGTCAGGGCACACAGAACACCCTCAAAGTTATCTCACTGAAGGATGAGAGACTATTCATTTGTAGCTTGCAAACTTCCCTTATTCTGCGATGAAATGACATGGAATGTGGATGTTTGGTTTTTTTTAACTTTTTAGCTGTTGTGTTTATATGGAAACAATTAAATGGAGCCTGTAGGGAAGTTGAGGACAGTGTTCAAAGGAACTAGGCCATGGGCCATTTAGCCTCCTTGGAGCTGTAGGAGAGACCACCAGCTCACAATGCTGTGGCATTCCAGCCCTAGATCAAAAATGCTCAATAATATTTAAGAGCCAGAGTGGTGCAATGGTTAAGAGCCATGGACTTTAATCTGGTGAGCGAGGTTTGTTTCCCCTCTCCTCCACATGGAGACAGCTAAGAACATAAGAACTAGCCAGCTGGATCAGACCAGAGTCCATCTAGTCCAGCACTCTGCTACTCGCAGTGGCCCACCAGGTGCCTTTGGGAGCTCACGTGCAGGAGGTGAAAGCAATGGCCTTCTACTGCTGCTGCTGCTGCTGCTCCCGAGCACCTGGTCTGCTAAGGCATTTGCAATCTGAGATCAAGGAGGATCAAGATTGGTAGCCATAGATGGACTTCTCCTCCATAAATCTGTCCAAGCCCCTTTTAAAGCTATCCAGGTTAGTGACCATCACCACCTCCTGTGGCAGCATATTCCAAACACCAATCACACGTTGTGTGAAGAAGTGTTTCCTTTTATTAGTCCTAATTCCTCCCCCCAGCATTTTCAAGGAATGCCCCCTGGTTCTAGTATTGTGAGAAAGAGAGAAAAATGTCTCTCTGTCAATGTTTTCTACCCCATGCATAATTTTATAGACTTCAATCATATCCCCCTTCAGACGTCTCCTCTCCAAACTAAAGAGTCCCAAACGCTGCAGCCTCTCCTCATAAGGAAGGTGCTCCTGGGTAACTTTGGACTAGTCACAGTTCTCTCAGAACTCTCTCAGCCTCACCTACCTCTCAAGGTGTCTGTTGTGGGGAGAGGAAGGGAAAGGGATTTGTAAGCTGCTTTGAGAGACCTTATAGGAAAGAAATGCAGGGTATAAATTGAAACACATCTTCTCTACTAAATGTTCTATGCCGTCCTGTGGGTTGGGCATTTCCCCCCATCTTAAAGCTTTAAAGAAACAGTCCGCCCCTACAGAATCTCCATTCCGAATTATTCATGTCTTTTAGAATGCATTAAAAAAACCATACGGCAATTTAGCTAACTGTTTAATGCTAATTTTATAAGATGTATTATTTTTGACCACCACCTTTACAGGAGGAATTAGATATAGCTGGTTGAATAGGGTGAAATTACGGTATAAATGTAGAGGGAAGTCAGGGGATTCCGGAGTGGGGGTGGGGCGGGAGGTAGGGAAGGGAGAGGATGGAGCACGAAAGGGGTAATTATACAGGATGAGCAGCATAATAATAGTATTAGTTTAGACTGTTATACAACTCACTTTCTTATGTTTATGACTGGACAATATGGCTCTCATCAAATTTAGTTGCATTAAGATTTATTCCCTTCAACTCTTTGTAAAAGCAATAAAAATATATATATGAAAAAAAAACCCATATGGCAATGAGGTCATAAAAATAAAACTTTTACGATGTGAATCACTATTTTTTAGAAGGTAGTACATTTGCAGGCAGAGTTTTATCCTATTTATTGGATCCTTTAAAATTAAACTAATGCAATGTTTTCCTCTTCCGTGCCTGCTGTTGCACTTGTTATGAAGTCAAGCTATGAAAACTGGGATGCTGAAACATGCGCCGGTTGGTACAGTTCATCTCAATTTCACACACCCGTGTCAATAAGCATTTGCCATCTGTTCCCCATATCAACAATGCAGCATTTTCCTGTATCAGCTAAACCATAGCAAAGAAGCAAATGTAGCCTCTGTCCCTTTTTCCTCTGGTATTTCCTCTGGCTTCTGATTGCTTCAACAACCTTCATTGGCATAAAATACAATTCTATCAACAGAATAGAATAGAATAGATCCTCTGAAGATGCCAGCCACAGATGCAGGCGAAACGTCAGGAGAGAATGCTGCTAGAACACGGCCATACAGCCCGGAAACCACACAGCACCCAAGTGATTCCGGCCGTGAAAGCCTTCGACAATACATAGAATAGAATACTTTATTTACGGTCAATGACCAAATAGAATTCTATCAACAGAGAATTCAGTCACCAAACAGGTAATGAAAATAAAATTATGAATAAATATCAATACATGAATTGAGAGCTAAAACAAGGGGGAGAAGGGGAGAATTGAAACCGGCAAGTCTTATGGATCTCTCGCTTATACTCGATCAAAGAAATTTGGCTACTGGATCTATTACCTCTCACTGAGTGTTAGCTAATAAAAAAGATGATCTGCACAAAGTCAGATGCATTAACTCTTTTACTGCTGGCGGAGGAGCCTTCGACGTTTGACCTGGGAGTGCCATGGGAGGGGACCCGGTACCGTAAAGAATGTACTGTAGAGGCTGGACAGTGCAGCCCGTACATGCACAAAGCCTTTGCTGCAGTGGGGTTTCGGCAAGCCTCACTGATAGCTCAAGCTGACGGTGGGAGCATTTACGGCGGGGCCATGCATCACTGCTCTATAGAGACCTGGGCGGAATTAAAGGGTAATCATATTACCTCCACCAGCGATTGCTTTGTAGTAGCTGCTAGGGGTGTGTATAATGGAACTGAAACTACCGCAAGGTTATGCAGTTGCAAACTTAATGTGGTTGAAACCTTGGCCCATTCTGCACATGCAGAATAATGCTCAAGCTTGCTTCTGGGTAACAACAGGAAGCTGTCTTGAGACCGTAGAATCATACAGCAAACGGTTTGTGAGAGGTGGATTTGCAAACGCATCATTTTGCACAGGTGATGCGGAAGGGGCCCTTGACTCATAGCGCTCCCGGCAGCCTTCTGTTCCAGGAAACGGGACCCCTCTCCCTATTGTAGCCGGGATGTCAAAAGCCCTATTGATGGCTACACTGCTCATGAGTCCTGTGGATGGGAAGGCACTTGGGAATTACCAGCACGTCTTGGTAGCTTGGGAATTGAATATAGGATCACAGGGAGTTGCCGGCGCTATCATTTAGCTCGAGGCTGTTCTGTAGCTGAGGAGGCTTGGTCTCTCCCTCCCTGGTAGTTTAACATCTGCCTTCCCCCTACGGCCGGATAATTGAGCAGTCCGTGCACATTGGATGTGTATCACGGAGCTACCTTGGTCGCCTGAAAACAAACTATCCTTATCTGGGCTGGAGAAACCAGTGAGAGACGCCCTTAGTACCCGAATTGGAGGTGAGGAGGCTGGGTGATTACACCCTTGGGGCTTCAGGAGCTTGATACCCTTCCACAAGTTCTTAAGCTGTCCTTTTACCGGGACAACCAGGGAATGGCTAAAACATAGCTGGGAAAGAGCTGTTTTAACGCACAGAACAATACCGTACGCAACATTTTCCAGTGGACTTGCCGGTGCTTGGTGAGCTTTCGAGAGGTCACCTTTGGCATTAAGGAAGGGAAGTAGAGTGGTTGATTATATTTTAATATCCGCCAACCTTTTTGAATCATGGCAGGTGAATTTCCAGGTATTATTCCACCATTTAAGTGACCCATCACTGCCTCTTTGATTTATCGTGAAATATGAAACTCCATAAATCCCCAGGCGGCAGGGTTGAAGTGAGTTTTAATCGCGCGCTTCCTAGAGTTAGATAAATTACAGAGGCATTAGAGTACAAAATTACACAACTTCTCAGCTCTCAAAGAGCTAAAACAACTAAGGAGTTGAATGTACTAAGTACTCCATCCCCGGATGAGATAGTTTTAAAATTTGATGACATCACCAAAAAATTAAAGGATTTAAATCAACAGTCCCAACGCAAGAATGTATCCTTACTTGAAAATAAATCCTCCATGCAGGTTGGAATTCTGCTCTAAATTATGGCCATAAAACACTCACTCAGGGAAATTTACAAAAACTATAAAAGCTTAAAATGGGATAGCCACCAACATCAACACTACCGTTAAAAGCACTTAATTAGCATTACAGCTTCTGAGGACTAATCAACAAGAGGCAATTGATGGATTTCAACAGATTCAGCAGTTTCTAATCAGGCTGGGACAACGACTCATAGAAGATTCTGGAAAAAATAGTCACTGGTAAGGCCCAGAAGACGAAAAACACAGTATCCTTCCTTCAAGTATCTCAAGATCACAATAGGTATGAGGTTTTTTTGGAAACAATGGGGGAGTGCCAGAATTCTCATTCCACCCTGGTTCCATGATATTCTACCTTCTGACTTTAACCCCCTGGCCTCACATGTCCTCTCTTGAGATTAGGAAACTTATAAGCAAGCTTTAAGCAGGGAATAAAAACTGCTAGTCTACAACACTCTTCTTCCAGAGTTGTTTATAGTATTATTTAGGGAATAGAGTGGTCGCGCCTTATATTGTACGATTGTTTGTACATGGTTAACCAAACAGGCATAATTCCCACACTGTGTGTGGAAGCTACTCAATTATCATCCCTATCTATAAGAAGGGTGACCCTAACAGTCCATCTAATTATAGACCAATCAGTCTTCTCTCGGTCTTGGGAAAACTTTATGCCAAATACCTCCTTGGGAAATTAACTGATTGGATTGTTGATAAAAATGTCATAGGGAAGGAACAAATTGGATTCCAAAGGGGTAAGTCAACCCTCGACCACTGCCTGGTGTTAAGTTGCTTGATAACTAAATATAAGAGGAAAAAGAGCCCCTTGTATGCAGCCTTTATCGATCTCCGGGGCGCATTTGATTCTGTTAATAGAGAGATTCTCTGGAAGAAACTCAGCAGCCAAGGTGTAGAGCCAAGGTTGCTTGAATTAATTAAGATCCTGCACACAAACACCTATTGCCACGTGAGATGTAACATGGAGGGATTGTTAACCCCAAAAATTCAAGTTACTAAAGGGGTAAAACAAGGTTGCGTATTGGCTCCTACACTCTTTAAGCTCTTTATTAACGATCTAGCTTCCACACTAAGTGAGGCCCAAGTACATAGTCCAACTCTGGACTCAACTTCCATACCCCTGCTTCTGTTTGCTGATGACGCAGTTGTACTTTCCCGCTCACGAGTCGGACTAAGGAGAGTTTTAGAGTGTTGTATAGAATACTGCACACTCAACGATTTGCAACTTAACTTAGATAAATCCAAAATTGTGGTATTTACCCATAAATGGAAAGCCACCAATTGGCGGATAGGCCACAGTAGTTTCGAGCAGGTGCAGTCATATAAATACCTAGGGCTTACCTACCATCATAGGGCCTCCTGGACACTACATAGGAATCGGGCCATCTCCGCCGCTAAATTAAGTGCCTCAGCCATTATACGCTTCCTCTATGGGAAAGGCCGAGGATACATCCCTGCAGCGTTGAGAGCATTTAATGCCAAAGTGAGTCAACAAATCCTTTATGGGATCCCCATCTGGATAGGGGCATGGAGCAGAGAGGTTGAAAGGGTCCAGTCATACTTTCTGTATAAAATCCTTGGCTTGCCCCATTCTGTTCCCTATGCGGCCCTGTGCTTAGAAACAGGCCAGCATCGGCTGGAAACTCTGGCCTGGTGCCGTACATTCAAGTTTTGGGCCAGGATTTGTTTTAATCGAGATGAACTGGACTATACATCCCAGGGACGCTCCATCCTCCACACAACCCAGTGGTGGGTTAAAATCGAAGCCAAACTTAATGAGTTGGGCATTTCCTTGGAGGACCTGCTAATGCTAACAGAGCAGGAGGTCTATGGGGCTATCAAGAAGAGACTTTTTGACAGAGAGTTTCAACAGATGCTAGAGGAAGCTAATAAAACCTGTTCCCCGATCTCTCTGGGAATACCTATGGATAGACTAATTGCAGCCCAGCACCTTTTATCTCCTGGTTGAGGCCCGGGTGGTATGCAGGAGCAATCACCTTAGCTAGGTGTAATGCCCCCGCCTTCTTCCTTTTGTACGCCTTGGACGCTTCACCTTGGAATCCCACATAAAGAAAGGAAATGCCCGTGTGGTATGGGTTCTAGGAAACAGTATCTCATATGCTGTTGGAGTGTCCCTTTTATGAGATAGGTAGGGAGAAGCACATAATCCCCTTCCTGCATGGAAGTGAAGGCATTACAGATAAACAGAAGGTTATATAGCTGTGAGACAGCCACAACTACTAGCTGTTGGAAGCGGTGGCTAAATTTTTAAATGGTGTTATTTTAACTCGTCAGAAATTGTAAAGTTGTAAAGGCTGTTATTATCTTGCTAAGCTAATCTTAAACAATCTATATGCCATTAAAGGTATTCGAAATCGACTCACCAACTCTTGCACTGCGCCAGATTTGATAACATCAGATCTAAATATACCAACCTACATTTTTTCTTCCAATCTGGGCTGCCTGCTCTGACTAGGTTATCTCTATTGTTAAACAACTCGGGCCCTGGTCTTTGTGAAGAGATCGCCAATTTCATTGCGGAGATAGTTGAGAGTTCCCAGTAGAACGTATTTGTTGTGCTCCCCGTGGGGCCTTCTATCTATCATGTATCCATGCAATTGTTCCCGATTCATGTAACTTTTTTCTGACTATGCCAATAAAGGCTTATGTATGTATGTATGTATGTATGTATGTATGTATGTATGTATGTATGTATGTATGTATGTATGAACTGAAACTATACATGAAAGTCACTGTTTTGGGGTGTTATTTTGGGTTCCCAAAATAGTATTGGAAATCCAGAATTCTTACTGAAACAAAAGCTACCTTCCCAGAAATCCTTGTTGTTTAGAGTTTGGGTACTAGCTGCCCAACCCAGAATCACAGCTTTTGGCATTTTATACAACAATAACTAGGAAGAGCAAACTGCTTTTTAGAAGATTACAGAAAGTGCTAATGGTACGTGCTTTGGAGAGTGAAAGTACACATTCAGAAACGTGTGGTTCATATTGGACACCTGGTCAAACATTTCCAGAAAATCAAAAAAATCCAAGATCAAAATGTAGATGGATGGAATTACTAGGGAAAAGAAACTAGCATAGAGGAGTAGTCAACTTTTGGAGGAGGAAAATGGCGGCGAGAGGCTGCGACGCTGTGAGCTTGCTCTTTTAACCTTATCTTTTAAACCTTTTAACTAAGTAGTCAACTTTAGCCTTTTCCCATCTGAAGCAAGAAAATATGTAAACATCTTGCCCCTTTCTCTTTTCTCAGTTGCCACACTCACAAGGTGGCTCTATCAAAGCGATTTTTCTCCATCCACCTTAATGCTCCATCCACCTTAATGTCGTGTAGTTCCTACATTCCTGTACTTGTGTAAGGGTGCATCTAGGAGCAGCAGTGGCGTAGTGGTTAAGAGCAGGTGCACTCTATGCTGGAGAACCGGGTTTGATTCCTCGCTCTGCCACTTGAGCTGTGGAGGCTTATCTGGGGAACTAGATTAGCCTGTGCACTCCAACATGTGCCAGCTGGGTGACCTTGGGTGAGTCACAGCTCTTTGGAGCTCTCTTAGCCCCACCCACCTCACAGGGTGTTTGTTGTGGGGGAGAGAGAAAGGAGATTGTAAGCCCCTTTGAGTCTCCTTGCAGGGAGGGTATATGTCCAAACTCTTTTTCTCTTCTGTTACTGACACACAACCCCAATTTCCTTTGCTCCTCTTTCCCTTCCCTTCCTTTCTGGGACTTCTCTTTGCTGCACAGACAAAAGGCGCCTGTGAATTACCACGAGGCAGAGTTGCTGATCGGGGTGGGGGATTGGAACGAGTCTAGCTGGCACTGCCCAGGCGAGGGCGGAACGGGAAAAGGAGCCACTATGGGAAGGGGCAGCATCACCGGAGGAAAGGAGGAGCGAGCCGAGGCTTTAAAGGGGCTCGCCCTCCTTTGTTCAGGCCATGTGCTTGCCGGCCGATGATTTGCCCGCCCACCTCACCCTACTTTTATATGTTAATGCATGCTGTTAGGTCATAGCCTAGTTCGCGGCGGTTTGGCGCATGGGTATTGATCTGGAAGGGCAAGGGGAAGGGGGCTAGAGAGCCACGCCTTCCCCTTGGGAACGGCAAATAGTGATTAAGAGGCTTAATTCGCCCTGTTGAACCGGGCCGAAAGGGGGAACATATCTGGCCAGGAGCGGCCGCCCAGCAGAGCCCCACAGTAGATCGAAGCTCGGGACCGGGCACCCGCCCTGCTGAGCTGTAGCACGTACCTGCATGACCAGATCCAGACCCATGCTTAGCCTCACGCTTCTGCTCAATAAAATGGCTATGGTCAATTTATTACCCCAGCAATGGAGTGGTGTGTATCATTATAGAGGGGCCTCGCACAAGAAGTGATCCACCCTCGGGCAGCAAGAGCCATGCATATAGTAGAGAGGCAGCGATGGCTCAACATTTGAAGTAGCCCAGAAATGCAAATAGCAGGATCCAGCCACTCTTATGCCAATGAGAATAGACTGTGGGATCTGGGCACATCTGGATGGATCTTCCACCATTGACATGCCTGCCACTCCCCGTATCAGCCAAGAAACCGATGTGAGAGAAACTGAACTCCCCAGTACTAAGCCAACAGAAGACTGTTTTGTAAGATGTGGAATCAGTAGAATAAGTTGGCAACAGGAAGTCAAGAGAGCCTGGGCCAAATTCAGCCCTTGCAGTTTTAGATGTCAGCTTACAACTGCTGGTGATCCCAGGCAGAACTGCTGGTGATCCCAGGCCCTGTGAGGATGCGGCTGGCCTCGACCCGGGCCAGGGCCTTTACGGCTCTGGCCCCTGCCTGGTGGAATGCTCTACCTCCAGCTGTCTGGGCCCTGTGGGACCTTGGCGAGTTCCGCAGGGCCTGTAAGACAGAGCTATTCCACCGGGCTTTTGGAGGGGCCGGCCGTGGTTCCACCGCCCCCCATCAAATCAAAGCTGCCTGCCTGGACCATCTGGTTGGGCCCTAATTCCACCCTGGGCCCTGCCTGTCTCCTTCCCTTCCTTCTTCCTTTTCTTTCTTTGGCCTTAGATCGGGCGCCTGTGTATATATGTGTTTACACAATCTGGTTGTTTTGATTTATTTATTAATTGCTGCTGAGTTTTAATGGCTTGATTTTATGTTGTATTATTTGCTGTTGGGAACAGCCATGTTGGGAGCCACCTCGAGCCCTTCGGGGACGAGGCGGCCTACAAATTTAATAAGTAAGTAAGTAAGTAAGTAAGTAAGTAAGTAAGTAAGTAAGTAAGTAAGTAAGTAAGTAAGTAAGTAAGTAAAACATTTCAGGTTCCCAGCTGAGAATGTAGCCAATGGTGCAACCAGACGTCTGTTTCATACAATGTACAAAGACGCTCAGGGTTCCTTCCTCGAGAGAGTCCCATTGCGGCCCTTGTTTTGTTCACATTTGTGCGTTCTTCGGAAACATGTTTTCCCTGTGCTGCTTCCAGTGAGATATTATTACACAGAAATAAATCGGCCAACCTATGCAAAGCACACGTGTCAAACTTCATGTAAACTCTGTTATAAAACACAGAAGGCAAGTACTGACATATTTGTCAACTAAATAATGTAGCTTTCTGGAATCTGTCAGGCCACGTGCCAAACTCTCCTCATCTGGCTTTACATCTCAGTGTACTCTGCAGGGTGGTGTTCTCCCCCTCACCCTTGAAACAGCTGGGGAAAATATGTGATATGTCAGCCACAGATTCACCTGAAATGTTCTCCCTTTAACTGGGCCGATGTCTCCACTAAGAAGGAGAAAAGGCTTCCTTCGGATCTGAGATGGGGGAATATTTAAGGAAGGTGAGTGGGAGCAGCATTTTGTACACATTCCGAGGCCACAGTCTTCTGTTTTATCGCTTGACATGAACCCAAGTTGAGTTTAGAGAGAGGTTCTGAGGATGAACTTCTCGGCTGCATGACAGCTATTAACTTAAATAGCGTTAAAAGGAGTTTAGACAAGTTCATGCAGAATAGGACCATTATTGGGTTTTAACTGATTGATGATGGTCAAATGAGAAGTTCTTTGGGGTGCTGTGTGGTTTCCGGGCTGTATGGCCGTGTTCTAGCAGCATTCTCTCCTGACGTTTCGCATCTGTGGCTGGCATATTCAGAGGATCTGATGGTAGGAATGGAAAGCAAGTGGAGTATATATACTGTGAGGTCAAAAGGTGAGGCCATCTGAATAGAGTAGCCTGGCATGTGAGTCACAGAGAAGTCTGTAGCATGGGAGTAATTGTAGCATGGGAGTAACAACTTTCATTGTTACTCCCACGCTACAGACTTCTTCTTCTTCTTCTTCTGGGAGGTGAAACATAAGCATCCCTGGCGCGCTTCCGGGCGTCCCCACGACCCCGCGCTCTGCGTGGGGTCATCAAAAGGTGCCGTTTTCGCCAGCGCCGGGGATGCCGCGCACTGAGGGTGCGCGAGAGCGGCAGCGTCGGGGCGGCTGCGCTGTTGCCGCCCCTGACATGGGGAGTGCAGTGGGACCCCGCGCTACTTGCGGGGAGTAGCGCGGGGCTTAAGGTAAGTGGGGAAAGGGCCCTTGACTACTCTTTAAAAAATGGAAGAAAATAAGTTGGGTTTTTTTTTAGCAATACATACAAGCATGTAACTAGCATGTAACTTAAAAGTCCTACCATGAGGTAAACTGTTTATTCAGTTAATCACCAGTGGTTATTATATGCCTCAAGTGATAAACAATTAACTTGTCCTATATATTGTCGAAGATTTTCACAGCCGGTGTTGTGTGGTTTCTGGACTGTATGGCAGCATTTTCTCCTGACATTTCTAGCAGCATTTAGCAGTTTCTAGCGTGTTCTAGCAGCATTTTCTTCTTATGTTTCACCTGCATCTGTGGCTGGCATCTTCAGAGGATCCTCTGAAGATGCCAGCCACAGATGCAGGTGAAACGTCAGGAGAAAATGCTGCTAGAACACAGCCATACAGCCCAGAAATCACACAACACCCCAGTAACTTGTCCTAAATCAAGCGTTATCTTTCTAGAAGATTGTAGAGCCTAGATCTCATTGTTTTATGGGCCCCAGCTTGAGTCTCCAAGAAAATTTAACTAAACTGGTATTTCTGTGTTTATGTGGAGTTTTGAAGGTAGTGATATGATGTCATCCCATGGATCAGTAACGACCCTTTACCTTTCTCTTTTTCAAGCAACATGGTGTCATTTCCTTTCCAAGGGATTTTAACCCCGGCATTGCATAGCAAGTTCTAAACCATGTTTAACAGACCGATTTCAGTGGGCTCAGACTGCCCTACCCCTGCGTAGCACTGTGCAGATTTAGAAAATCTCAGCCCAGATGAGTTTCTTGTCTTTTGCCATATGGTTTGACCATCTAAGCTGTCCTAACAACCATTACTTTGCAGTCTTCAAAGAACTGGGGGTCTCCATCTATAAACACTGGGTTTGCAGCTGGACTCAATAAGACAGTTTTGGATAGAACGTTGGAAAATAAACAACAAAAACCAAAATGCAAAACCCACAGCCCTCAATCTGGCACGATACTAATCTTATAAATATGAAATTCCTCGAACAGAATGGCAGAAATAATCAGGCCAAGGGTCTTGTTAAGCTCGACACAATTTATCTTTCATTTATATACAAGCAAGCATAGCCAACAAGAGCATCCATGTCAGAGCTGATGGCTCTTCTGGGCCCTTTGTACACTTATAGTTTTTGGCGTGGCCGGGTGCTTCACAGTGAGGTTTCCTCAAGGAGTCCCCTGCTGCTTCTCCCAATGCTAGCCGCCATTTTGATTGCCCCCAACTTCTCCTGCTTCTGGGTTCAGGTGATTGTTTGCTGCCAGTTTTTTTTTTCAATTTCAAATACCTACGCCGCAGCAGTGGCGTAGGAGGTTAAGAGCTCGTGTATATAATCTGGAGGAATCGGGTTTGATTCCCCGCTCTGCCGCCTGAGCTGTGGAGGCTTATCTGGGGAATTCAGATTAGCCTGTACACTCCCACACACGCCAGCTGGGTGACCTTGGGCTAGTCACAGCTTCTCGGAGCTCTCTCAGCCCCACCCACCTCACAGGGTGTTTGTTGTGAGGGGGGAAGGGCAAGGAGATTGTAAGCCCCTTTGAACACTTGAGGCATATAATAACCACTGGTGATTAACTTTGAGTCTCCTGCAGGAGAGAAAGGGGGGATATAAATCCAAACTCTTCTTCTTCTTCTTCTTCTTCTTCTTCTTTAATAGCATATATCATCATCATTTAGCCTTTATTTGGCATAAACAGTATAAAATCACATCTAAATCGCATCAAAATACAAACTTGCAACATATAACAAATGAAGTTGGTTCATGCATACTGTTGCTCATGGGATATTTCCAGCAGAAAGTTCGCAGCCATTTTACAGAATGTAGCATCAGAATTATTTAATAAGAACACTAGTCTGCTTAGTTCGTCCAGCTCGCTAGGTATCATAGAAAGCAACCTAGAGTATTTGACTCTAATACTTGCCGATTTAGGACAACGGAATAATTGGTGAGTTAATGTTTCTAATTGATTTGCACCACATGAACACACCCTTTTGCACATTTCTAGATTGTTATATCTACCTCGTGGTATGGCAGAAGGGAAAACATTGAAGCGAGCGAGTGAAAAAAACTCTTCTCTGATCTGGATTGGTCAGATGATACAGATAGGAGGCCATTCTGCTATGTTGTAAGGGGATTGATAGATGTAAAGGTGAACAAGTTTTCCTCGCTGCCAGAGTTAAATAGTTCTGTTCTCTCACCAACAATTTTTGTTTTAATAATTTATACGATTCTGAACAAGTTAAAGGTAGAAGGGAGTCAAGGGGTATACCAATTGATTCGATCTTCCTCTCTATCAGTGAGAACCATGAATTACTCTGGGTATCTGATAGTATTAGGTGAACCAGAGAGTGCTTATTATGTGTATAATGCAAGTGCAGCCAAAATTTAAAGGCCCTCGACCAAGCCCTGTAGACCAATGAATTTTGGCCCAGTTCTAAGCAGAGAGCCGCATAGCATACGCAATTTGGAAGGCCCATGATTTTACGTTAATGGCATATAAATAGTTTAACATTAACATTGCAAGATAACAACAGCCTCTACAACTTCTGGCGAGTTAAAATAACACCATTTAAAAATTTAGCCACTGCTTCCACCAGCTCATAGTTGTGGCTGTTTAAAAGATATATAACCTTCTGTTTATCTGTAATGCCTTCACTTCCATGCAGGAAGGGGATTATGTGCTTCTTCCTCTCTATCTCATAAAAAGGACAATCCAACAGCATATGAGATACTGTTTCCACAGAACCCATGCCACACGGGCATTTCCTTTCTTTATGTGGGATTCCAAGGTGGCGTCCAAGGCTAAAGGAAGAAGGCAGGGCATTACACCTAGCTAAGGTGATTGCTCTACACCACCGGGCCTCAACCAGGAGATAAAGGTACTGGGCTACAATTAATCCATCCACGGGTATTCCCAGAGAGATCGGGGAACAGGTTTTATTAGCTTCCTCTAGCATCTGTTGGAACTCTCTATCAAAAAGTCTCTTCTTGATAGCCCCACAGACCTCCTGCTCTGTTAACATTAGCAGGTCCTCCAAGGAAATGCCCAACTCATTAAGTTTGGCTTCGATTTTAACCCACCACTGGGTTGTGTGGAGGATGGAGCGTCCCCGGAGCTGCCAGTTTCTTGATCTTTTTTTAAACGGCCATTGAAAGTTTTCAATTAAAAAACAAACAAAAAACCAAAAAGGAGCCCTATCAGTTCCCTGGAAATGACAGCAGAGCAGCTCCTGCGTGGCCAAGGGAAGGTGAGGCAGAGTCAAATGAAGCAAAATGCATACTCCTCTGTTTCCCCTGTACAGGAAGGGGGGAAATCATGGTTTGCCTGATCTTGAAAACTGGGCTTCTCTGACCTGTGGTGGGATGAGTTCTGAAGAGGGGAAAATATGCACAATTGAGAATCTGACCCAATGGTAATGTAAGCTTGACCAAACGTGTGCAAAAGTCCCTGGTCAGAATGCAAGGGAAGAATCAGACTAAAATAGCAATGCCCAATGGATACTTTTCAGTCCTGCTTTCACACATGACTGAGTTCTTGTATCTTCCGAGTTCCCTTAATCTAGCAATACCCCTGATCCAAGGCCAAATGGTCAACTATCTAATTACTCTGGTTAACCCAACACAACGGTGAGCCTTGACACTTGCCAGATTTAATGTTATGCCTTCCTCTTTTTTGCGTGGCAGGTTCAATAATCTTGATAAAACTCAAAGATTATGTTCCTGCAACCAAACTCAGATCGAAACCATAACTCATTCTCTTTTTCACTGCTTGAGAACCAAGGGAGTCAGAGATAGATATGTAAATTCCATACCACTACTCACCATGGCCCCTGCTGACTCGGTTGCAATCCCAATTCTTCTGAATAATGCACCAACCCACTGAGATTGTGGCAAACTTTCTCCTTGAAATAATTGAATGCAAATAACCCAGTAATGGGTCTAAGTATGTTTAGAGCATAAGCAATTAACTTCTCTCTTCCTTATTACGCCACCTTACTCTAATATTTTATTGCTATACTACAATATATTAAGCTTGGAATTTAGCATGTCTCTGTAGCGGCTTCTGAAATGTTTATCTGCAGTATTAATTTTAGATTTAATATGTGTCTTTATTCCTGTCTCTTGCTAATAGTAATTATAACAAACATGGCCAGTATGATGCAGACAGAATTTGCTTGTTGTTGGGTGGTTCGGGCCCAGTGGAGTGTGAATTGGTGGCCTTCTTTTTGTGTGAAGATGTGAACATGGACTGATGTGTCTTGCGGGTTGGCATTGGATGTGTTTTGCTGTATTGGTTTGTTTTGTAGTTGCGGTGTTCTTTTAACATGCCAATAAAGGCTTTCTGTTTCTGTTTCTGTTATCTTCTGAGTTGTTATATCACATACTTGGAAATGGATGAGGAGGACAGGTGCCCCAAAACTGGACAGCACCAATAACTGCCTGGTGAGGTTATTGTCAGTGCTGTGTCTATTGTGCCCTAAAGAACTCAGTGTGGATATGATGCTATAGAGTCCACCCACTGAAGCTGCCATTTTCTCTTGGCAAACTGATCTCTTTCGTCTCAAGGTCACTTGAAACTCCAGAACTCCAGGCCACACATGGAGGTTGGCAACCTAGACACTTACTGCTGATGCTGCATTAAGAACATAAGAACATAAGAACTAGCCAGCTGGATCAGACCAGAGTCCATTTAATCCAGCTCTCTGCTACTCGCAGTGGCCCACCAGGTGCCTTTGGGAGCTCACATGCAGGATGTGAAAGCAGTGGCCTTCTGCTGCTGCTGCTTCCGAGCACCTGGTCTGCTAAGGCATTTGCAATCTGAGATCAAAGGAGGATCAAGATTGGTAGCCATAGATCGACTTCTCCTCCATAAATCTGTCCAACCCCTAATCCTAGTGAGAAGCATTGGGTTGGCCTGCCCTCCGTGGACTGATTTTCTTACTGCATAAGGCAGGGTGTTCCATTATGATGTCTTGAAAAGTGTACCATATTCTTTTTTATGTGGCTACTTTGTAATTGTCTGGCAACCCCAAGGGACACTGCCATTCCCTGACAAGGGTTCTACGTAGCAAGGATTCTGCTGGGCTCTAGAAGTATCAGAAATCAAGGTGTCTTGAGCCATTCTGAACACACCAGTGTACTAAGAACCATCAAACCAAAATGCAAATAAAACTAATCAGACTTAACTAAGGATTGTGCTAAGATGAAACCTATGATCTCACAATTATAGAACAATGAGAAAAACTGAACCCACAGCCTCAGATATTGTTCCAGAGTCTGATAAAATGGTAATTTGAACCATAACTTATCAAAGCCCCCCTTTCAAATATTCTTAAGCCTTTAATGAGTAGCTAAAGATGAAGACTCAAGGCATGAAAGAACAGCTAGGGCACAGAGAGAACCATTCAAATTCAGATACAAGCAGAAACATATTTACATACGCTTGCCACAGTAATTGTCACCATAAAGCCATAATTAGGCTGTTTCATCCTTATAAACATCATTGGCATAAAACAGAATTGTTAGACCAAAATAAATGCTGCCTGAATCAATTAGTGTTTTTCTCTGCTGGTACAACAGAAAGCAACCGAGGTTCTTTCAAACGATTGGTTATGGTGAGCAACTTGGTGCGATGAGTGGAAACTGTCAAATAATCTTCTCCAGTTGTGCATTATGCATTAGTTGTACCTTGGTTTTTTTGCTGTTTAGGATTGCAGTGGTAATCTCAGCAATTTCTTCTTTTTCTTTTTTCGTTTACTATATTTATATCCTGCCCATTTCCATCCAAGGCTGGGCTCAGGTTGACTTAAAATAGGATTAAAACCATCATATAAGCATAAGCATAAGCATTTTATTGTCATTGTGCACGCACAACGAAATTTACAGCAGCATTCCTCGATGCACACAATTTCAGACTCATACATCATACTCATACAATTTCATACAATACATCATACTCATACAATTTCAGACTCATACATCATCCTCATTTTCCCCTTCCTCCACCCATCCCTACACAGCCCCAAACACATCAACGTGAAGCCGTGGAGTTTAACATAGCCACAGCTCTAGAGTAGAAGCTGTCTCTAAGCCTCTTTGTCCTAGTTTTGATAGACTTGTATTGTCTACCAGATGGCAACAGTTCAAAAAGAGAGTGTGCTGGATGAGACGGGTCCCTCAGAATATTTTGGGCTTTTTTTAGGCTTCGGGAATTATGGAGATCTTCCAAGGAGGGGAGAGGGCAGCCGATAATCCTTTGTGCAGTATTGATCACCCTTTGGAGCGCCTTCCTATCACAATAGCATATCTCATAAAACAGCCCTTGCATTTAAATCATAACATTTACGATGGCACGCTATACAATAAATCCCACGCCAGAAAATCATTCCACCCTCCATTCTGATATAAATCGATTTCTATTTATTAGGGAGGGGAAAGGGGAAGGATTCACGAGATGACAATGTGCTAGAGGCCGGTGGTAGATAGATCATCTGAACTTATGGCAGGCCTCCACCAAAGACCCGGTAGAACATCTCTGTCTTGCAGGCTCCGCAGAACTGGGTAAAGTCCCACAGAACTGGTATCAGATGACAGAGGTTAATTACCCAGTACTCTGACACGCGGTGGACCAGAAGCACGTTGGGGCAAAAAAATCTTGTCCTGACACGCTTCCTGTTTGTGGTATGCCAAGAGAGGAGGAGCTCTTGGGGTAAGATTTTTTTGTCCTGACTTGCTTCCTCTTGCCTCATGTGTACTTCTGGCATGACTTTTTTGGGCTAGAGCAGGGCAAGGCTGGGGAACGCCGACAGTGTGTAGTTAGCCAGAGTGTTTCGCCAGGCTGGAGTCAAGGCTCTGGCAGTGGTGGGATCCAAAAATTTTAGTAACAGGTTTCCATGGGGGTGGGATTCAAACAGTGGCATAGCGCCAATGGGGCTGGGCGGGGCACAACGGGGGCGTGGCTGGGCATTCCGGGGGCGGGGCATTAATAATTTCTCTGTTACTGTAAAAAACTCTTACTGTAAAAAAAAAGTTCCTAATTTCCAGCTGGTATCTTTCTGTCCATAATTTATACTCATTATAGCAAGTACTATCGTCTACTGCAAGGGTAGGGAACCTGCGGTTCTCCAGATGTTCAGGAACTACAATTCCCATCAGCCTCTGTCAGCATGGCCAATTGGCCATGCTGGTGAGAGCTTCGATGGGAAATATGGATTCTGAACATCTGGAGAACCGCAGGTTCCCTACCCTGGTCTACTGCCAACAGAAACAACTACTTCTCCTCAAATTGACTGCCTGTCAAATGCTTAATACTTTCAAATACTTAATTTTGTTTCTAGAAATCAAAAGAAGGATACTTTCCTTAAACAAGGAACTTTACCATATTTCTAAAACATGTGTTTAAAACAGCCCAACAGGGAGAATTATCCTGTTTTCTATCTTCGCTAACCAGCCACATAGTGTAAGGAATTCCATAGAAGCAGAAATAAAAGGCTCTTTGGTGTAAAAGACCGTTTATTCAGACATCTTAGAAAGCTCATGTACACGCAGTGGCAGGAATGGCATTTCCGCCAGAAGCACAGGTTATAACTCTATCCATCCATCCCCTCCCGGCTTCCCCATGGGAGCAGGTCTCATCTCCCTCGCAGAATGGAGTCTCCGCTTATGAGGAGCTGGCCATCGCCTGGGAATGTAGTCAAGGCCAGGCAACCGACCGCTCATCAACACCACTGAATTCATTACACTCTGCCTCCCTTAAAGAAACTTCTCCCCCCAGGTTTGTCTTGAGCTGACAGAAATGGTGAGCGTCAATATTTTCGGGAATAGACCCATTATTGATTATACCCAGAGGAATACCCCACCCAAGAGACTAAATATTGTAAGCGTTTGCGATTAAAGCGAGAGTCAGGATGGTGTCAGACCCCGTATGCTTGTGGCCATCAATAATAGTCGGTGGGGTCTCTCCGGTAGTCGTGCCAGGCATCCGGAAGCGGGGAGCCTCCTTGAGTAAACTGGAATGGAAGACAGGATGAATGTTACTAAAGAGAGTTAGGCAAATCAATCGGGCAGTGACATCATTAATCACTTAGTAATCTGAAAAAGGTCCCACCCGAATCTTTTGCCTAGTTTTGAAAATTTATGCCGCGTCTCTGAGATTTTTGGTAGACAAATACGCGAAGCCCACCATGAAATCCGGCCCGGTGCTTATCCGGCTTGCAGCTTTGGGAGTCTTTTAGCCTGTTGTAAGGCAGTCTGGACCGTTTTCCACCCCTGCGGCCAGAGGCGAAATCCATTGTTGAAACTCTGGAGGATCGAATGCTTCTGCAGGTAGTTGCGACAGCGGCGGAAGGAGGCTGACGGACACAATTTGAAGAGTCTTTTTTGTACTGCTATGAACGCATTGTTATAGGCGTGCCTCGCCAAGCAGATGCTTCGCGCAATTGTCTTGGTGGTAGTTGGTGTAACAGCGTAAATACTGCTCTAGGGTTCTGTTAGTTCTCTCCACGACTCTCACGTCACTTTGAGCGTGGTAGAGCGGCAACGCGAGAGGCTGACTAACAACCTAGAAACTTTCAGAACTTTGAAATGAATTGGGGGGCGTGGTGGGAGACCACCTTAGTGGTGTGAGCGGTAAACATGCTGAATGAACAGGCTAGCTAACTTAGAGGCGGAGGATGGAAGCACATGAATAAAATGGGCTTGTTTAGAAAATAAGTCCACCACCACCCCACAAGACCGTGTTGCCATGACTTTCACCAGCGTCTGTAATAAAATCCATGGAGATGACTTCCCAGGCGGGGAGGCCACGGGAGAGGTTTCAACAGACCATGGGGCTTTCGGAGCGTTCTTGGCTTCTGCACAAACAGAGCAACCTTTAATATCGTCTCCAATGTCTTTGCTCCAGCGCCACAAGGCTTGGCGGCGGGCCAAATGCAGAGTTTTAGAAAGCCAAAATGTCCAGCGGCGGGCATCGCTGGCAGGCCTCGAGAACCTGCTTCTGCCCGGAGGGGGAGGCCGCGTACCAACAATCCCCGCCGTAAGCGCCATTCTCCAAACGCAATTGGGAGTCGCCTTCCTCCCCGGGCTCCGCGTAGCCACGCCTCCTCAAGTCCCGTGGGAAAGGAGAGACCAGGCTGAGATGGGCGGAGAAGGAGGAGTGGATGTCTGAGATGGTTGACAGCCAGCCCTAGTGGGAGGGAGAACAGTCTGTGAATGTCCGTAAAGCTGGCTCCACCCCTCGGGTGGTAGCATCAGCCAGTTATTGGTTTTCGGAAAAAATGGACGTGAAAGAGAAGCGAGAAATCATTGCCGAAGTTGCCAGCGGACATCTTGAGGGGGGGGTGGAGAGGGCAGCCAAGTTCTTGTGATCCGACCAAACTTGAAAGGGGTGTTTAGCCTTCAGCCAGTGGCCAAGTGGAGAAGTGCTACTTTGATGGCCACAGTCTCTTTATCCCTACAGTCCAGTTGACCAGCACCCGATTTCTTTGCAATAAATAAGCACACAGAACCAGCCTACCATCTTTATTTTTTCTGCAACAGGGCTGCCCCAAGCTTTGTCGAGGCATCCACGTGAACCACAAATGGGAGATCTGGATCAAGAGATTGCTTCTAAGGATAGGTTCATTAGTAAAAGCAGATTTAAAGTTGAAAGGCTGTTTGACATTCTTTAGACCAGGAAAGGGGGCTCGGGTTTGGCAGTCAGTGGATCTTTCCCTTAGTCGTAAGAGGTCTGTGAGTGGGAGAGTCAGCTCTGTGAATTGGGAATAAAGTCACGATAGAAATTAGCAAAACCCAGAAAAAGATTGGAGCTCCCTTTCGGTTGAGTAGGGGCAGACCGTGGAGGACTGCATCAATCTTAGCGGATCCATTTTCAGGCCCTCGAGGTAGGATCCGGTAACCAAATAGTCAATAGAGGTTTGGTGGAAGGAGCATTTAGTTTGGCAAAGGGAGTTGTTGAGCAAAGCGTTTCCAATACTTCCCGAACCAGCAGCTTCATGCTCCTCCATGGTTTCTGAATAAATTAAAGCGTCATCTAAGTACACAACTACTCCTTGTACAATAAATCATGGAGAACTTAGTTGATGGGGCCATAAAAGCTCCGGGGCTCCACTTAACCCGAATGGCATTATCAAGTATTCAAACTGTCCAAACTTCGTGTTAAAATGCAGTCAAGTGTTCATAGCCTTCTACCTGACCCTGTATTAGCTTCTCAAGTCCAACTTAGTAAAGATCGTCCCTTGCCCAATCGTCTAACAGGTCCTTGATTAATGGCAAGGGTACTTATTGGACAAGAGAGAGACATTGTGAGTCCTCGGTAATCAGTGCAGAGCCGTAAAGAGCCATCCTTCTTTTTACAAACAATACAGGAACGCTAGCATGTGTGTGTTTTGGTAGCCCGCCCGTATGAACCAGCGTGAGTTCTTGTCTAAGAGCCGCGTAGTTCCTTCTCCTCATTGGGACTCATCGCGGTAGATTCTACCTTTGGGCAGCTAAGCACTGGCTGTCTGATTGCAGTCAGTGTCTCTATGGGGTGGCAACTGATCGCATTCTTGCTCTAAAATACTCTGGCTAAATCCTTGGTAAGCGATTGGAATGCCGGTGGAATCAGAACAGTGGAAGCGTGCATAGCTGATAAAACCAGAAGTGTGTGTCAGGAGAAGCCGAGTTGTCCCCAATTCGTAATGTTCACCGCAGGGAGGGTCAGTGAATTCTAGATCCTTTCCTTCCAAATGAATTTTGGTTCATGTAACAACAGCATGCCCAGAACTATGGAGTGTTTGGCCACTGGCGCCAGAATAAAACTAATTTTCTCCCAATGGTGTGCCAATGAGAGAGGAGCAGTTGCGTTGCTGGGCGGTCCTTAACCGGCTCGAGAGGACTGCGTCCATTTGGGTATGGTATGGGCTTAGCCAGGGGATTTGGTCTAGACCCAGTTCCTCAACCACCTGGGGGGCGCATTAAGCAATAGGAGCAGCCGTCTACAAGGGCTGAGGCTGAGAGTATGCTTAAGCGGGAGTTGGCCAGAAGCGCTTGGATTGTGATGAAGCTGCCTTCACTCCCCAGCGTCCAGAAGTCGAACCCATGTCAGCGGGGCTGAAGAAGGCATGCTACCTCCTCTGGAGTCGCCTTCGTAACTGCCTGGGGCGGCATGCTGTTGATGACCGGAGTCTGATGGTGGCGATGCCGTTAGATTCTTGGCGCAGCAGGCGGTTAGCTTCTGTTTTTTGGACGGTTGAGCAGATGACCTGGTCCTCGCGGTAAAGACACAATCCCGGTCGTGGCGCTCGGAGGTGGTCTCGGTAGGCGGCTGGAGCGAAAGCGAGTGAGTGCGCCAGTGGTGGGTCTTGGCGTCCAGCGGCCCCAACCTGGCGTATTCAAGCGAGGCGCGCAGGATCCCAATTGATCAATCAGCGTGAGTGCGGGGGATCGAATTAAAAACACCGTTCACGCAACTTGCGTTGACAGCATCGAGAAGTACTACGCATTTCATGTGCTCCAGGCCACTCAGGAGAGTCGAGCAGCCGCCCGCCCACCGAGGGTCAGACAGAATTCTGCAAGCGGCGGTTGCGGAATAGTTTTGATGGTGCGGATAGCCTACCAGCACCGGATCTTGGAAGCGAGCCCTTAAGGCTTGGAGGAATCACCGGGCACCCGTCGCGAGTATCCTCATCTTGTAGGTTCAAAGAGTCACGAACCAGTCGACTGCCGCCCCATCAGGATTGAGCGATGTCCGTATTTAGCTCAGACCCGGTATAAATGCGTCATAGTCTTCCATGTGGGCGAGTTGCAAGATGTAGTGATGAGGAAGTTTAGGCGGTCCTCCCGAAGCGGGCAGGTATTGGAGGCCTGTAGTATCCCTCACGGCCCACATGGCGCCGCAAAAGGCGGTGTGGTTAGCAGGTTGAGCAGGTTTGAGGCAGCGGTTGCGCGGGGGGGCTGGAATGGTGGAGGAATTACCGGTGCCACTACAAAAGCGTTCTGGTGGGGAGCGGTCCTTGGAAGGTGGCAGGACCCAGCAGCGTCGCCCCTACAAGCCGCTGTCACCAGTGACAGCGTGAGCTCAACTTGGGTTGTCCTGTTCTGCTGCTTCTTCAGTTCCCTACTCCAAGGCATCTAGCTCTCTCTCCTTGCGGTCAATGCATCCGGTCTCTTTGCGGGTTTTCCGGCTCTTGCTGCAGCTGTTCTCGTTCCTCTTCCCACTTAGCTGCGTTCGCGGGTCCATGCTTGGGCATCGCATTCGGCCCACTTCCTCATCCAGCTCTCTTTCGATGGGAGAGGGAATAGATCCGGATGGGAGTACGGAAGGCTCTCTCCGGACTCCTCATTCTCCTGAGCATAGACGTAGTGCCCACCCGGTGGCTCCCGCGGGGCATCTCAGATCCAGCTGCTAATCCGGGATCTGGGGGCCCACGGTGGATTCTTAAGAACCTCACCAAAATCACGAGTCCAGAATGGATTCAATGGACTCCCTGCGTTGCGCCATGAAGGTGGTCGAACCCGTCTCCTCGTGACAGGCTGCATCTGAGTTTGTAATCCACATGGAAAGCGGGCAGATATCCAATCCCACAGGCTCGATCATAGACAGCCCCAAGCGACTCATGTAAGTCCCACGCCAGTCGCCTCCCCTCGTCCCTACGTGCCAGATGGAAGACTTCGTGTCCGTCGAGGGCAGAAGAGTTACCAGCGAGACCCGTTCTCCCGCCCGGTTCCTCCAAAATCCGAAGGGAAGACTCGAGGCCCTCTTTGGGGAGCTACCTTCCAGAAATATTCAACCTCTCCATGCCGAGACACCAGGGTCCACTGCACTGGAATATAAGATGAATTGATTCCTGCCACAATGTAAGGAATTCCATAGAAGCAGAAATAAAAAATCTTTGGTGTAAAAGGCCGTTTATTCAGACATCTTAGAAACTCATGTACGCGGTAGCAGGAATGGCATTTCCCGCCAGAAGCACAGGTTATAACTCTATCCATCCCATCCCCCTCCCGGCTTCCCATGGAAACGGAGGTCTCATCTCCCTCGCAGAGATAAGGTCTCCGCCGCAGGAGCTGGCCCATCGCCCGGGAATGTAGTCAAGGCCAGGCAGCCGACCCGCTCATCAACACCACTGAATTCATTACACATAGGAAACAACAGGACTTTATGATTTTTGGACCGAATGGAATTTCTAACAGAAAAGCAGACCCAATTAGTAACCCCCTCTGGGCACACACAAATAATTAGTAACCCACTCTCGGGAACTGGTGAGAACCTGCTGGATCCCACCTCTGGGCTCTGGTTGAGGCCAATCGCATGTCCCTGGGGCCAGTGACCACCATAAGATAACTGTTGGAGAAATGAAGTATCTCGTAAAAAAGATAATATATTTAAAGAGTGACGAGATACTGCAGGGAGGGGGCAGGGCTTGAGGAAGGGAGGGACCTCAGCAGGTTATAATACCATAGAGTTCACCCTCCAAACTGATATCTGCAGAGACAAGTGGAGGCTTATTGGACAGGAAAGGTCCTCTACTTCCATCCCTGACATGAAGCCTGTAACTTAGGCCATTTCCGCATGGAGGCGGAAGGGGTCGGGTCGGCGTAATCCACGCCAACGCGACCCCTCTGGGACCGTTCGCATGGACGGTCCCAGAATCGACCGAGACGACGGCGCAGAGCTGCGCCATCATCAGAGCGACTTACCGGTCCTGCGGCCCTCTGGCACGTTGCTGAGGCCAGGGGACATGCCCCCCTGCCCTGCGCGACCACTCCAGGGTCGCAGGGCAAAGGGGGCATGTCCCCGGGCCTCGGCGACGCGCCGGAGGGCCGCAGGACTGGTAAATTGCCAGGTCGGGGGGGGGGTGGCGCCTGGAAGCCGTTGCCATTCGCACGGCAGCGGCTCCAAGCTGCTGTTTCCTGACCTAAACCTAAACACTTGGCGAGGGTTTGGAAACTGCCGACTTCCAGCGCTGGTCGGTAGGCGAGGCCCGTGCAGCGCCGCAGCGGCTTTGCTTCATACCCCCCTGTCGCCGAATGGCTCCCTGGGGATGGCGTTTTTGCCATCCCCAGGGCGCCATAATCCTCGCCTTCGTCTTGGAAAGAGGGCCTTAAAGGGGAGGCTCCACAAAGCGTCCCTGCCCGCTGAATCCCTTTTCAATGCTCAAGTTTCAAGTTGAGAAGCACCTGTCAGCCACAATCCCCGCTTGTCAATGATGTTGCCTTCTCTCCTGGAATGTGGGGACCGACGCCATGTTGGGGAAGAGTGCCCAGAAGAACCTCAGGAAGCATGCCAAAGAGCCACGTGTGGCTCCTGAGCCACTGGATAATATCAGTGGCTTCTTAGCCCCTCTTTGGAGTACTCACAAGAGTCCTTGAGATTATTCAATAGTCATGCTCCCAATTCCTCCCCCCATATTGTGGAGTCAAGGCCAGAGAAATGTTCTGGTTGAGTTGGAACGAAGACTATGGAATATGGAGGGGGATGACTCCTTGACAGATGTCCAAGACATTTCCAGGAGCGGATACAGGCTTCTTGAATTGTTACGGGTATATAAAGATAACAGAGATTTATTCTCAAGAAGCATGTGTGTTGTGTCTGTGAACCTTCATTATCTTCTCCTTCAACCCAGCGTTCCCATCTCTTGGCATGTGTCAGAGCTTATTCTGAGGAAACAGGCCGCTCTTATCCCATTCCAAAGTCATTTTCATTGACAGCAAGGTTGAAAGGGAATTTTAAAAACTAACTTCCTTGTCTTTTTGTTTGCCAGAGGAACTGGGGGGGGGGGGCGTGCTGTTGGTGGAATAAAAAATGGAGCTGAATGGACTTTAATCAGCTTCAGTATTCAGTATCCTTGGGACAGAATTAAATGGAGCTGCCCTACATCTTCCTGTGTCTCTTTCTCCATTCTTTTTTAAATTTTTAATTTTTTTATTTTATTAAATTTAGTATACCGCCCTATCCCCGAAGGGCTCAGGGCGGCGTACAGATAAAACATCAGCTAAAAACATACATATAATTAAAACCGCAGTAGTATCTTAAAACATTGCCCGCGCCCTTACAAAACCCTCCTAATGTGAAATAATGGGTCCTGATGGTATTAGGGCCCATGGGGGTAAAGAGGAGGGAGCAGGGGCATCCTCAGCGGCCGGTCTCTCCAAAGGCCTGGTGGAACAACTCAGTCTTACGACCCTGCGGAAATCCCCAAGGTCCCGCAGGGCCTGTACAGCTGGAGGGAGAGTGTTCCACCAGGCCGGCGCCAGAGCCGTGAAGGCCCTGCTCGTGTGGAGGCCAGCCACATCATTCTTATTTACAACGTCTCCAATAGACATATTTTTCAGCCCCCACATTGTGTCATTTATGGCTAGTCGTGATGGTGGGACAATGAAGAACATGATGACAGTCTGTCGTGTTTCAGATTGAAATAGACATCGTGAGGTAAAAGAGGGATGGACACAATACTGAGAGGATGGAGTAGTCAAGTCTTTGGAACCAGGCTAAATGTCCACCAGCGGCTCAGAACTTTCTTTTCCCTCCTTTCCCACTGCAGCCCAATTATCTCCACAAAATACTGCTCGTGTGTATGGTTGCCAGCTCTGGGGTGGGAAATATGTGGAGATTTTTGGGGGTAGCGCCTTGTTGCTAAAAGAGCAAAAAAGATTAAAAAGGGAAAAGTGGAGAAAAGTGGAGAAAGACTAATGAGGAAAAAAATAAAGAAAAGGGAGAGGAGGAGGAGGCGGAGAGGCTGTTTCCAAAAGCTCAACTGCTCATGCACACCGCTGATTCAAGATTTCTTGAAGTCTATAACATTGAAGTCTATACAATTATAAAAGATTGAAGTCTATAAAATTATGCATGGGGTAGAAAATGTTGACAGAGAGAATTTTTTTCTCTCTTTCTCACAATACTAGAACCAGGGGGCATCCATTGAAAATGCTGGGGGGAAGAATTAGGACTAATAAAAGGAAACACTTCTTCACGCAACGTGTGATTGGTGTTTGGAATATGCTGCCACAGGAGGTGGTGATGGCCGCTAATGTGGATAGCTTTAAAAGGGGCTTGGACAGATTTATGGAGGAGAAGTCGATCTCTGGCTACCAATTTTGATCCTCCTTGATCTCAGATTGCAAATGCCTTAGCAGACCAGGTGCTCAGGAGCAGCAGCAGCAGAAGGCCCTTGCTTTCACCTCCTGCACGTGATCTCCCAAAGGCACCTGGTGGGCCACTGCGAGTTGCAGAGTGCTGGACTAGATGGACTCTGGTCTGATCCAGCAGGCTAGTTCTTATGTTCTTATGTTCTTCAGAACTGGTTGGTCTGAATCCACACCTCTGCAGTCCACCTGTCAAATTTTAAGGTCCCCAGCATCTGGGGAGGTGAGAGCTAAGAAACATTAGTTCTACATCCAGCAAAGTAGCCCCTATTAACAATGACCCCTTCTGCACTGCTTAAATAAGATGTCCTGAGGATGCAAAAAAAAAGGTGTCCTGGAAAGGCACAGCACACAGACGTTTTCTCAGGATGTCCTTAAGATGCTCAAGACATCTTTTTTTTTAAAAAAAAAAAAGCTTCAAAGTGCACCTTTTCCCCTAAGCTGCCTGGCTGGCTGTGCAGATTGCAGAGCTCAAGAGGTATCTTATTTCCTCACCTGATCATTTTGCTTTCTGGTCAGTCTTACTCTCAGCTTGTGTAACCCCCATGCTCAGAATGGGTTGACCCAGAAAGGGGTGGAGACTCAAAACAGGAGAAGGCTGCAGAGCTCACGTAGTTTGGAGGAGACAAGGCTGCCAGACTCGGACCTTGATTGGTATAAGCCCTTAACACCTTGTTAAGGTAACTGCAATGTTGTTGGGAACTACTGGGAAGGTAGTTGTTTATTTTTGCTATGTTGCAAATGTTGGAGTTTATTGTTTCAGGGCTTCTTTTTATGGTTGTAATGGGTGAGAGTTCTCCTGGAAACTTTTATCATGTTGAATCCTGTTCATCAAGCCCTTGGAGTCTTCACGAGCCAACCCACTTGCAAAGCAGAATTGGACTTGGCAGTATCAGTAGACAGTAATATAAGGACTTGAAAATGCAACCTGAACAGGACTTTGAAGTGTGGTGTTAAATGTTGATGTTTGATGTTACATGTTAAGAAAGTAAACCATTTTGTTTTTAAAATTTGTTGTTGCAAACTCATTCCAAGTTCTGCCCCACAGAACCCACAGATAGAGGTTACACTTGCAACCGGCATTTTGTGTGCAGCTGTGGGGATTCTCCCTACCACCATTTGCTGAAGGTTTCCCCAGGATGTTTGCTCTGCAGGCTCTGATCGTGGATGCCTTTTCAGCCCCAAAAGTACGCAGTTATACTCAGCTGGTCCTGTCAATTCTGGCAATATATAATTTTCCTCTTTTTAATTTTGGAGGAACTATCTTTGTAGCTATGCAGACAAACATAAGAGAATCTTAGCCACTTGAAACACAGGTCTGCCACCGATTGAAAAGCATTGGGTTGACTTGCCCTCAATGGACTGACCTGATTTTTTTTTCTTACTGCACAGAAAAACAAGGTCTGTGGAGGGCAGGTCAACCCAATGCATCTCAATGAGCGATAGATGAGATTCTCTTATCAGTTGTAATAGGGGGAGATCTCTAGATACTGCTGGAGTTTGGCAACCCTACTCTCAGGGGATAAGTTTAAGCCAATTACTTTTCCTCGCTATCTGAGTGGTCCACAAAAATCCCGGAAAAAAAATCACTCATATTGGAATCGATCTGGACTCTTCGCTCCATCTAGATTGAAGTTCCATCTTGAGGATAATTAAAAGAAGACCGTAGGACCATGAGATTCAGAAGAAATTCCCTGCAGACCCCAAAATCTGCTATCCGTTCTATTTTGGAATAACATCAACCCACAACTTCTGTCCAAACCACCTGACAATGCTAGGCAGCCCTAGACGCAAAAGAGCATTCATGCAAGTCAGAACGAACATTCTACCCTCAGCAGCCTTAGCTGGCAGATATCAGCAAATTCCGTAGTCAGAGAGAGAGACTCTGCATCAGCAGATACGGGACCCCTGACTCCCTGTCTCATATCCATTTGGACTGTCAACTTCACAAAAATGTAAGGCAGAAGTTATTTAGGACTGTAGCACCATTTTACCAAAGAATGAACAAGTGTGAGCTTCTTTGCTTCTTATTAATGGACCGAAACTCAACCGTTACTTTTGAAGTGGCAAAGTTTTTATTCACAATCTCTGATCCTCAGTTATTTAGTCTTGCTAATAGTGCTAAGCAGAGGTGGGATCCAGCAGGTTCTCACAGGTTCCCGAGAGTCGGTTACTACTTACTACGAGAGGGGGTTACTAATTGGTGATTTTGCCACGGGATTTTTGCCTTAGTTACGCCCCTCCTCTCAGCAGTAGCGCGCAGAACTTGAAGCAGTCTAGCAGGAGGTGCACCGGTGTGCGTGGCAGCCTGCGCCTGCGCCTGCGTGCATTCATTTCCCGCCCAAGGCCCCTGTCGTGCCCCGCCCAGCCCCATTGGCGCTATGCCACAGTTTGAATCCCACCACCATGGGAACTTGTTACTAAAATTTTTGGATCCCATCACTGGTGCTAAGTAAAGACTGCAATTAATGTCTAATGGAGACTTCAACGAGCTAAGCATTATAATATAATAATTTTCACTGTGCCATTAGTTATCAGGTTAACTATGCTGTTATCAGGTTAACTAATTTATGAGATTTGGCTTAGTTGTAATGGTTTATGATTTTATGTCTTAAGGATAAATGCTGTTGTGGGTGTTAGGATGTTGTGACATTTGGTGTTATGCTATTGTGTTATGCAATGTATTATGTATTATGTTGTTATGCTATTACACATTGTTATGAAGTGTTATGATGGTTATGTTATGAATTGTTGACCTGTGATAGGAATATTAAGTATTATTGTGTATTAAGCATTATTGAGTTGGTGTTGGACTATGTTAGGGTTTATTGTAAATGATGTCGCTATTATGCTAGTCCTATTGTACTGATGTATTGTTGTTCATTCATTATTAATGCATCGTTGTTTGTTCATTGTATTGTACACCGCCCTGAGCCCTTTGAGGGAGGGCGGTATATAAATTAAATTTCAAATCAAATCGAAATAAAAGGCTGTTTTGTCTTGTCTTGTGTCTCTCATCCTAACCTACCTCACAAGGGCATTGTGAGGGTAAACGTAGGAGATGAGAACCACGTTTCGGGCCCTGAACTCCTTGGGGGAAAGGATAAAATAAAAATGGAACAGCAACAGAATGTTCAGCTCACAGAGATGCTGGGTTGTTTTCTGTGAGGTTTAGGGCCTGATGGCAATAAAAGTTGAAGCCGTCCTTTATCCATGTGCCATAGTTTCATAATAATAATAGCTTTTGATGTATGCGGAGGAATGTATTTACTCCTTCATCCCGGGAAATGTTCTTCAGGATGAATGTTTTGGCTGCATTAATGGGAATGGAGGAGTAGCTGTCTTTTTTCAGAGAATTTGAAAAAAAAATACGCTCAGATGGTCTGCCAGTGACTAACAAATAATGTCGATCAAACAGGCAGAGACCGTGACATGTGTCAGCTTGGGTGACATGGTTGATGTTGACTTTTGCTCGTGGACACTCTTCAAAGCAAATTATTAATTATCCGAAGTCCCTGAGTTTGATGTCTATCAGAGGACCCTGCACACAAAGCCAAACATGTTTGCGTAGATATTTTCCATTCAGTTCTAAACATGCTCTTTGGTGTGATCTGGGATTCTCGGAATGGCCCGTCTGGGGTTGTTGGACTGAATCTGCAAACCATTTTTTTCACATGGGGTAAGAAGACCAAGTTCTTTTCAACCATCTTAAGCCTGCCTTTCAACCATCTTAAATCTTAACCCCCCCTACCCCCCCCAAAGAGTGATAGCAAACTTCTTAAACAATAGTATGTTTAATGTATTGTCGAAGGCTTTCACGACCGGAATCACTTGGGTGCTGTGTTGTTTCCGGGCTGTATGGCCGTGTTCTAGCAGCATTCTCTCCTGACGTTTCGCCTGCATCTGTGGCTGGCATCTTCAGAGGATCATTATTATTATGATCCTCTGAAGATGCCCATACCAATATCTGGCCAGCATCGACTAAATAAACAACCATACAACTCAAGCTAACCCTTTCTATCTTATCATTTTCAAAAGAAGAGAGTTGACAGAACATCTAATATGTAGGGTCTGCTAGCTTCAGGCTTTTCTGCCCATAATAAACCTATGAAAGTTTAAATAGAAACTTAATTGTACACTAATCTTAAATGGGGATCTCAGTATAGTTATTGCTCTATTTTGTGGCAGTATATTCATTCTGTAATCGACACCTGGTGATTCTTGTGGCAGTGTATTCAACCTGTACTTGGCAATTCCACAAAACTATGGGCGGTACATAGGTCCTTTCTGGACAAATCTCTTAGAACATGTGTAAAATGTTTGTAAAACATTTTCAATCCCCCCCCTTTTGTTTGCACCGCCACCCCACCCCTTGAAACATTATATGACTTTCCTGTCTTTTTAAAAAAAGTTCTGTGTTGAATCGATGCCAATGGCCTACTGTCATAAAACGGTACCCAGGGAAGTACTAAAATTGTGCCCCCAGATCCCCCAAAATTGTGCCTTCGGATTGTAGATAACTAGGCCAATGACCCTGGCAAACTAATCCCAAGAGAAACAGGATCGGCCTGTTGTCTGAGCAGTAGAGGGGTAGCTGGATCACACTGCACCCGGTGCACACTCTGCATTTTCCACCCCCACCCCCCGGCACCCCACCCCCAACTCACACACTCACCTTGGTTCAGCGTGAAAGTGCAGGCTGGAAAAAGTGGCCTGTTCACTTGAGGCTGAAAAGGGCCTGGTGGGAACTACATTTCCCAGGAGACCTTGGGGTCTTTTAAACATAGCAATACAGAGGCCATGTCTGTCTTTCCAATGTACTATTTATATTGATACATGTTTACCAAATCAAAGATCACCACCGCTAGACCAGTGTTTTCTTAGCCTTGTTGTTGTTATTGTGATTATTGTTTAATTTTGTTTGATATCACAGCTGTCAGTTCTTTAGCTGAGTGTTGGCCTTTCATTAAAATTTTAGCCTCACTCAGAGGCCTAGAACGTTGTAACGCATCGGCATAGTATTCGTGCGGATCCCAGCAGGGCTGCCTTCTGAATCTGACTGATGTTGATTTTGGCGATTTGAAGATGTTTTAAGTGCCGTCCAAGTATTTTTGGAGTGGCACCCAGGGTGCCGATTCCCACTGGGACAATCTCAGCTGGTTTGTGCGATAATTGCTGAATCTCAGTTTTCAAATCGTGTGATTTAGTGACCTTCTCATATTTTTTTCAATGACCCTGCTGTCACCAGGTACCGCTACGTAGAAGATGATCATTTTCTTGTCCTCGATCACTGTGAGGTTTTTTTCTATTATTACTATTATAAGATTTAAACCCTGCTCTAGGAGCAGCAGTGGCGTAGGAGATTTAAACCCTGCTCTAGGAGCAGCAGTGGCGTAGGAGATTTAAACCCTGCTCTAGGAGCAGCAGTGGTGTAGGAGGTCAAGAGCTCGTGTATCTAATCTGGAGGAACTGGGTTTGATTCCCAGCTCTGCTGCCTGAACTGTGGAGGCTTATCTGCGGAATTCAGATTAGCCTGTACACTCCCACAAACGCCAGCTGGGTGACCTTGGGCTAGTCACAGCTTCTCAGAGCTCCCTCAGCCCCACCTACCTCACAGGGTGTTTGTTGTGAGGGAGGAAGGGCAAGGAGATTGTAAGCCCCTTTGAGTCTCCTGCAGGAGAGAAAGGGGGGATATAAATCTAAACTCTTCTTCTTCTCTTCTCACAAAGCAGGTTCAGAGCGGCTAGCAGCATAGATAAAATACAACTTATATAAAATGACAGCATACAAATGATAAAACTCAAAATAAAACAGTCCAAGGGTAGACTATACAACACCAACCCCTGATTTAAAGATGAAAAGTTAGGATAAGAGTTACTGAATGATAAGGTCATAGGGCAACACTTTACTGTAAGAATGGGGGACATGACCCAGCAGAGGTGACAATGATAACTTTCTTGGAGAAGTAAGGGAAGATTAATTTATAAACTGAATTCAGCAGATTCCAAAGGCTTTCATCTGAAACACATTCTGTCTGTATAGCCTTCTTATTGCAGATGGCTTCTTTTTGCAGTGTTCTACCAATAAACATGTGGGCGTATTTGCCCAAACATAAAGTATCTGTCATATAATATTGCGATAATGTATATTGATGACCTTTTGGTTTATGATTTGGAAATGGAATAATATACGACAAGTTCATCATGAACAATGGCAGAAGAATATAAAGAAAACACACATGGAGAAGCCTAGTAATGCTTATTGGTAAATTTTATGATTGTACAATTTTAATCAACTTCATTCATTATAATTAATTTTATAATGACATAGGCATGATTATTTGCATTTTGTTCTTTTTTACATCAATTATTTGTTTGTTATTATTGGTCATTGATTGAAATTAAAGTATCTATCATGTGGACATATCATTCAAAGACAGCAGGAGAAATTACAAATGAAAGGAAGCTGTGCATATATAGCACCCAACACAAAATTTAGAGACAAAAAAAGGGGGGTCTCGAGGGAGTCTCAGTACACTGGTCCCAGATTGGAAAGGGAACTGTGGGTAATTTGAAATTCTAAACTAAGGGGGGGGAGTTTAGATGTTTCCCTTCTGAAATGAGAGTTGTTTCTTCTGACCTTTCCTTTCCTCAAAGAAAAAAAACAGAACTGCTAAGATGGACTCCCTTTCCGTTAAAAGTTGGGCTTTACCCTACGACTTTTTGTTTGAATTCCAGTTCTAACAATCCATACCAAGTTCACAAGAGAAGAAAGACTGCAGAAAGTCCTCAAGTGTGCACTTAAAGGGAAAATGTGTAGGGTGGCTGACCTTCCATCAGGGGCGTAATGCCCATTGGGCAAGGTGGGCAGCTGCCCAGGGCACCACCTTGTGGGGGGCATCAAAATGCAGGGTTCGTTTTTGGGTATTGTTAGTGGTTTTCCATTTTTGACCTGCAGGGGGCATGGTTTTTAGGCTAACAGCACCAGAATGTCAGCATATCATCAAGAGACTGTCCTTATGCTACCCCCCAAATTTGGTGAGGTTTGGTTCAGGGAGTCCAAAGTTATGGACTCCCAAAAGGGGTGCCCCATCCCCCATTTGTTTCCAATGGGAGCTAATAGAAGATGGGGGCTACAGTTTTGAGGCTCCATAACTTTGGCCCCCCTGAACCAAACTGCACCAAACCTGGGGGTATCATTAGGAAAGTCTCCTGATGAGACTATATGGAAGTTTTGAGACTGTGCCTTCAGAAATGTGCCCTTATGCCCTTGCAACAGCATACAAGTAGAAACACTAGAGCACATCATGTTTCACTGTCCAAATAGGGAATACTTAAGGTATAAGTATCGACCATTGTTTACATCTTGTACATGTTTACATCTTTTAATGTAGATATGACAGATGATCAAAGGATAAAGTATTTCCTGGATGGATCAAATCAGGATTTTTTCTGAATTAGTTGCCACGTTTCTGTTGGATATAATTGGTACATCTGCTAAGGGAGATTTTTATATTAAATGATGGTTATTTGAGCTGTAACTATGTTATTCTGGTTGTAAAATGTTTCTGGTTACAAAATGTTTTATTGTATGATGCCAATAAAGGCTTTGTGTGTGTATGTATGTAATGGAACAGTTAGCTGCTCCTGTATTATCTGTGTGATTTAGTATGACCCCATTAGATGGAGCTCTTGGTTTCAGTTCCTAGTTCTGGCATATTAGATAAACTGATGGTTGTAAGATTTGCCCTTCATGCAAATTAAAAATGGTTGTTTTGGACCAACTCGTCTCTGCTGAATGGACTTGAGAACCAGAACCAGGGAGTACTATAGCCCAGGGGATATCACAACTCACAAATCTTTGGGAATTTTCCATCCCAGAGTTGACAGCCCAACTTGTAAGTGAGAAGAGGCTGGTCTTTGCTGCAGAAACCATGGGAAACATTGTTGTGTCTTTCTTATGCTCTGACCTAGATAGCCCAGCCTAGCCTGATCTTGTCAGATCTGAGAAGCTACAACACAATAGAAATTACACTGAAGAAAGCTCACAGCAATTGCTGTCTATTTCCAGATGAAGTCTTGTTATAATGCGTGTCCAAATCCATAAACAATACAACAGATCCACAAGGCATTTGAAATACAGACCCAAATAACACTGATAAAAATCCCGTGTAATACAAAACAAAGATACTGTGCAACACAAGGAAAGTCCACTAAACTAACCGGAACCCGGATGTGTACTGGTCTTGTACAAGCTTTGAGGCAGGTGGAACAAATTTGTAACCTCTATCTGTGGGTTCTGTGGGGCAGAACTTGGAAGGAGTTGCAAAGAACTACATTTAAAACAAAATGGTTTACTTCCTTAACAAACAACACTTTCAACATTAACATTTAACATTAACAATTTACAGTCCTTTTAGGTTGCATTTCAAATCCTTATATTTACAATATACTGATAATGCTTGATCCAATTCTTCCTGCTGGTGGATTTGGCTTATGAAGACTTCCAAGAGGCTTGGTGAGCAGGATCCAAGGCGATGAAAGGTCCCCAAGCGAACTCCCATCAACTACATACACAGAAAGCCTGAAACAATAAATTCTAACATTTACAATATAGCAAAAATAACCAACTCAGTTCCCACTCGTTCCCAACAACTTTGCAGTGACCTGAAACAAGGTGTTAAGAGCTTATAAAGAATTAAATCAAGGTCCCAGCCTGGTAGCCTTGCTTCCTCCAACTTCACCAGTTTTTGCAGCCTTCTGCGGCTTTGAGTCTCCACCCCTTTCTGGGTCAACCCATTCTGAACAGAGGGGTTACATCTGTGCTTCCAAAATGTACAGATTTCTGTATGAACTGCAATGATGTGAAATGTCAGGGACTACGGTCTGCTGTGAAAACTCTGGCTGCTACAAAATCTTTGTTCATGTTACACAGGATGTTTATCAGTGTCATTAGGGTCTGTGTTAGGTCTCGGACCTTAAGCCAACAAACGAACTCTGAGGTATTGATCAGTAGCATTTATTGAGCAGGCATCGAAGCACCACACTTGGAAAACCAGTTCTGCTGAAGCTGACATTCACAGTCCCCTTTATCCCCCCAAACAAGCCCACCTCCCATTTTCCCAAGAAGTTGAGGAAAACAGTCTTTGGAGCTTAGGTGCCCCAAGGTGACAAGCAGGTAGCCACCTGGCTTCCTGCCCCATGAGATAACGGATGTAACTCTTTTCTCTTGGGACCAGGGTGTCAGGGGAAAGCCTTGTTATCTACGAAGTGTGTGAAGCCATAAAGGAAGATCAAGGAAAGAATGCCCCAGATGGCAGTGGTTATATATAGCAGGCTGGTTACATATATCTTTCAGCAGTATTGATTTATTGTTCTAAGCAGTTACATTGAGTTTGGAATGCATCTCAATCACATAGATACTATCCCCCTGACAGTCTATATTTCAGATACCTTGTGGTACTGTTGTATTGCTTATAGATTTGGACACGTATTATACTTATAATAAGACGTCAACTGGAAGTAGACAGCAATTGCTGTGAGCCTTCTTCAGTGAAATTTCTATTGTGTTGTGCAGTGTGCACTTATCCTCACTTAATTTATATGGTAGATCTCAGGAGCGAAGCAGGGTCTGTCTGGGTTTGTATTTGGATGGGAGACCTCTAAGGAATACCAGACATGATGCAGAAGCAAAGAATGGCAAACCACCTCTAAGCATCTCTTGCCTTGAAACCCTACAGGATTGCCAGAAGTTAGTGTGATTTGACGGCTTATACACACACAAAATTTTGTTTTAGGGATAGCAGTTTACTTTTATTTGCGTTACAGAGTTTTTGTCTAATTTCAGCCACTTGTGCTGTGTTTATTTCACCAGACAGTTCTGTTATTTTATTTATTTATTTATTTATTTATTTATATATTCGGTTTATAAACCGCCCTCCCCCTAAGGGCTCAGGGCGGTGAACAACATAAGTAGAGCACAATATAATAAATCAAGTTAAAATTCAATAAGTTACATAGTACAGGCTCTAAAAAATAAAATATAAACCTTTTCCCATTAAAAGGCAGCATAAAATTAACATTAGTGCATTGATGGCATCCACTATTAACTCCTCAACCCCAGGGGTGGTAGAGTTCAATGATGTTATCAGAGGGAAGCGAAGGAGGAGGAAGGGGCCCTCATCAGCGGCCGGTCTCCCGAAGGCCTGGCGAACAATTTCAGTCTTACAGGCCCTCGCGGAACTCAGCGAGGTCCGCGGAAGTCCGGATAAACTCAGTGGTAGGCGTTCCACCAGGCCGGCCCAGAACGTGAGCTCTGGCCTGGTAGAAAACCAGCAGTATCATTGAGGGCAGGGATCACCAGTAAATTGGCCTCTGCTGGCGCAGAGGCGGTTTAGGGTTATATGGGGTAAGGCGATTCCCGCGGAATGCCGGAGGCCCCAGGTGGCGTAAGGCCTTAAAGGTCAACACCAACACCTTGAAAGTGATTAGGTATTCAACTGGTAGCCAGTGCAGGCGGCTGAAGCACAGGTGTAATGTGTTCTCGCATGGTACTCCTGTAAGCATCACGAGCAGCTGCATTCTGGACCATTTTAATCTCGAATCAAGCGCAAGGCCAGCGTGGGGCGAGTTGCAATAGTCTAACCTGGAAATTTGACGTTTATGGATTACAGTAGCCAGGTCAGCTTGGGGAGAGGACCAGCCGTGGGCCTGGCGGAGATGGTAAAAAATGCGACCGAATTTATATGGGCCACCTGGGTCTCCATTGAAAGAGAGCGAATCAGGTGGACCCCGAACCATGGACAGAAGGGGACGTGCTAATGATCCCTCCACACCGTGACTGGAAATCCCCTCCCCTCACGACCAACCAGAGGGTCTCGTCTGCTGGATTCAGTTTCAACCTGCTCTGTTTCAACCAACCAGCCCGGCCTCCTAAGCAATGCTGGAGAGCTGCAGAGGCGGTGGCATCCCTCTCCATCAACAGAATGAGCTGCGTGTCATCGGCATACTGATGACCACGTCAGCTAAAAAGCCTCGCACACCAACTGGGTGCATATAGATATTAAATAATGAGTAGGGACAACAGCTCCCTGGGGTACACCACAATGGAAGCGAGCACCTCCCGGGAAGCTTGGTCCCCACACCACACTTGCTGAGTCCGATCCGGAGGAGCAGGGGCAATCCATTTTAGGAACTTGATGCCCTTTTCCAGGAGCTAAGCGGTGGGTCAAGAGTCGTGATGACCACATCAGCATGCGGTCAGATCAATAAGACCAGCAGCGCCGATCACGCCTCAGTCAAAGTTGTGGCGGGCTGATCTTGTGACAGCGGCGAGAACAGTCTCGTCCCATGTCAGCAGAGCCCGGACTGAAGGGATCAAAGCGATGTGTCACTCAGGAAGCCCCGAGAAGCTGCTCCAACACCACTCTCTCAATTACCTTCCCAGAAACAAAAGATTGAGGCAGGCGGTGGTGGCAGATCACCTGGATCTAGCGATGGTCTTTTCAAGGTGGAAGGACCACTGCTCCTTTAACCCACCAGGAAAACTCCTTGCTCAAGAGTTATTGATGATACTCAACAGGTGGGGCCGTAGCTCCGCCTGGCAGCTTTAATAAGCCAGGAGGCAGGATCCAGAGGACAGAGTAGTAGGTCTAACAGCAGCTAGGGCCCACTGTCAGCTTGGCGGCTTCGAGCAGGAGAACTGGGTCAAACAAGGGCCAGAAGGCGGCAAGGGGTGCCTCAGTTTTGCATATTGTCTCTAAGGTGGCAGAAGGTCTGGCGAGATGACATGACTTTATCTGCAAAAAAAGCTCATAAATGCCTCACAGCTAAGAGCCAATTGACAATTTGTAGACCCCTCAGACAGTGAGGTCAAAGACGAATAATCGAAACAATTATTGCTGGTAGAGCTAGCAGGCGAGGGAGGAGGAGAAAACACTCTTTTAGCCTCCTTAGAGTACCGTATCTCATAGGCCTTCATAAGCGTCCTATAAGATGTTAGAGTGTTGCTTGATCCACGAGCTTTCCTCCACTACGCTCCTAGTCGTCTAGTTCCCTTCATGCAGTAGCTCCTCAGTATACCAAGGAGCCAGCAGCGGCTTGGCCGAGAGCCTTGAGAACAACTTCCTCGATGGCATCGGAAGGCGGGAATTCCAGTCTTCCACTGGCTCATCAGTACGTGTCGAACAAGAGTCCCTTAGGCATTCAGGAATCAACAGGATCCATAAGTCTCGGCGAGTGGTGAAATCCGCCCGTGTCGCCTAGACAGGGTTGTTAGCGACGCGTCCACCCAAACCTTCAGGGCATAATGGCCAGACCATGGCACTCTGTCAATAGAGGATATGACCATAATATTAACCCCGGCCCGAAGACCAAGTCAGTGTGTCAGCCTCATGGGTGGGGCCAGAGTTAGTGGGAGAGGCCCAGTGCTGCCATGGATGACACCAGGTCGCAGCCACAGCACATGGCTGGCGTCGGCATGGTAGAAGTCCCCAGAACAATAAGCCTGGGAACCTCCAGCGCCCAGTCCGCCACCACCTCCAGCAGCGGCGGCAGGCTATCTCCCAGTGCGCTAGGCCCGAGGGAGGTGCACCAGGAGAACCAGCCAACCTCCTCCTGGAGGCCAGCCCTCCAGGCCAACACACTCCAAACCATGATCTCGGGACGGGGCTGCCCCTAAAGGGATAGCATTACGGATGAACATTGCCCGCCTCCCCGGCCCGTGTTGGTGATGGTGCAGGCACGCTTGAAACCTGGGGGTGAGACCTATAACCTAAGGCCTACGGTCTCCCTTCCATACAGATGCCATTGATACAAGCCAGGTCCATCACGGGTCGAGAAAATCCCGGAGGACTGTGGTCTTATTATTATGGACCTGGCATTGCACAGCACCAATGGCGAAGCTGAGTCTCTCTGAACCCTACACCTCGTTCCTAGGGATAGGTGAGGAGGTCAGGAGGTGTGAGCAGGCTCTCTTTCTCGCCCACCTCTCTCATATAGCAGCGCCTACCCCGTGTTACCCCGTCCCATCAGCACTGGGATCCCCTCGCCCCCAAGTGGGGCCCCCATTTCCTATAGTCCTCCCACCTATCACCCTGAAAACTCTCCACTGCAGTGGACTATTATTCGCCGCTAACACCAATGAAAGTATCAACTAACTAACTAAATAGCAAGAATCCTAATTGGCTTCCTGGCATTACCCAATCCATGAACTAACTAACACTCTCTAACTATGGCAAGAAGCCGCGGACACATAATTATGTAAATATGGTCATGTAATCCCCCATCAAAGAGTCCCAGGGCTCACACCACCTAGGGAGAAACTCTTTGGATCAAGCATAGGGTCAATAAAATCCGAAAAAAAGAAGGGATGGCTGACAGGGTGAAGCGACAGGGCAGCCGCCCAGAGTCACTGCCACTGATCCTCGAATTACAACTATACTGCAGCCCAACCCGGTCCGGCATCCACAATTTGCTGAGTCTAAATGAGCAACCATTGCGCTGCTGCTGGGCTGTACCACGATGTTAAGCTGCACAGTCAACTTTAAGGTGCGTATTAGAGGGCTGGAGAACTACTTCCTGAGTTGAGAAGCATTAAGCCTATTGACTGCATCAGCACGCAGAGCCAATAGAGCAGCCTCTTTCCAGCATCTAGCGTGTTCTGTGGCCCGCCTCTATACTCAGGCCTCGCTGGTGTAATCGTCGTCCTTGCAGCCTCGGGCTCAATTTCTACGATACCCGGTATAGCCGCAGTTGTTGTCAGCTCCGCCCGCTCATCCGCCTGCTCCCAACCCACCCGGCAGAACCAGGCGGCAAACGGCCTTCAGGCGTCCACGAGGCAGCTCCCACTGTCGCGCGAAGTTCTGCCATTAAGCTGCAGGTGGAGGCACAGGAAGTAACGGAAGGCAGCGGCTCACGAAGGCAAAGCGGCCCGGCAGCACTGAAGGCATCGATCGTCGTCTTCACCTCCGCCTCGGGCTCGGTTTCTGTAGTGCCCGGCTCGGCGGCACCAGGGAATCTGGGCGGTGTCGATCAGCGACTCCACCGAGGCTGCGGCCCACTGAACTCCGCCGCCGCCGCCTCGGGCCGCCTCGGGCTTTTCTGTGTCACAAACTCTAACGGGATTATTTCCTCATAAGGAAATGTCACTGCCTTCAAGCCTTGCCATTATTTCCATGATAGACTAGTCTTTTTGGGGTCTTGTTTAGCCAGAGTCTCTTCTTCCCAGAGCACTGGGGGAATTTGGATGAACGGAAGTGGCACTGTTCAATCCGCTTCATAAACATCTGGAATTGAGCCGGCAATCACAGCTCTGATATTACTGTACAGATGTTGCTGCCCAGATATACAGGAAGCCTCTAATCCAAACTCTCTCCCTTCTCCAGTTGTTAGCCTCATTTGGCCTTGCGCTGCTTTTGACTTACGGTCAAAAAATGAGACACACTTGAAGAGTTTCCAGGCCTTTTACAGTCTCCCCTTTTCAAAAATTTGCTAATCTTTTCCTAGGATAGTTTTCTGGCACTGTGGTTGTACAGAAATGTTTTTTAACCATCCAACTTTTTTGTGAGCTATTCACATGTTTTCATTATATTTATTTCCTGGCGAAACCCGTGGGTTCAGGATGAGTCCAATGTAATCCACTCTGCCTTTATCACAGAGCTGCATTTGAAAATCAGTAAACTGCTCAAGGGGGGGCACTGTGCACTTAACAGGCGGATTTGGACTTCAGTTTCCCATCTCCAAAGCCCCAAACCAACACTCCATGCAATAACATATATCTTTCTGCGATAGGTTGTCTTGGAATGTTCATAAACATCCTGTATTGAAAGGTCAATCACAGATGGTTGATTACTGCTAGCGAGGCCAAAGGGAGCAGGATATAAAACTAGGGGAGGGAGCTGTATAGGAGTAGAAAATGTCTAGAGTGGAAGATGTACTCAGGAGATGGTGGAGTTGGCTGAATTTCACATACTACTTTGAAACAGCCACAACTATGTTGACAGTCTTTCTTACAAAGCCCTCAAATTAGAGGACGTCATTGTAACGTCCCTGCTGAATGTGCCATATTGTGTCACCAAGTGTGGTTTGTTTGAGGAAAGCCGTTCAGAATTTCCTAATTTATTACACTAGGCATTTCTTTTCAAGTGTGCCTGCCTGTGGTAATGTCTGGACTTTGAAATAGAGTGAGGAAGGACCTTGAAAGGTAAAGTTGGCCTCGCTTGCTGGTGATGTTCTATACTGTTAAAAAAAACTGTTGCCATCAGTAGACATAGTTATCAGAAGCACTGTGTAAATCACTGCAGGAAGCATTCGGTGATGTTCCTCTTCACTGCTATGCTTTCATGGAACAATTATTTTAAATTATATGGACAATCCTGCTGGCAATAAAAATTGGCCTGGTAAAGATAGGATGTTCTCAAATGCCTAACCAAGGTTAGCAGATGGGGGAAATGCCAGGAGCCCTCTTCAGCTGTACCCAGTGTGTAGTGCCAAGAGGGTGAGGGCAGTGGTAGGATCCAAAAATTTTAGTAACAGGTTCCCTTGCCAGACCCCCCTCAGCAAAGGGGGCAGAGGCGTACCTAGGCAAACCTGAGCCCTGGGCAAAACCTGAGTTGGATGCCCCCCGCATGGGCAGCCACCCCACCATGACCCAAAAAATTGCACCAGGTCATTTCTAAATCATCATCACATTATAGAAAATGCCCCCGCTCACAAATCTGAACACAGCAATGGTGAAACACACAGGTTCTTTGATAGAGACGGGTGAGATAAAAGGTATGAAAGGCTGAGAATCAATGAATTGCAGTACCTGAAAGGGATTAACCCAGTTCAGGGAGTTACATTATTAGTCGCAATTGCTATATGGGACCTTCACGTTCAAAGGCAGTAGGCCTCTCGGGGAGGCGAGGGCGTGAAAGCGGAAAAGCGGACCCAATTAGTAACCCCCTCTTGGCGCACACAAATAATTAGTAACCCACTCTTGGGAACTGGTGAGAACCTGCTGGATCCCACCTCTGGGTGAGGGGGCGTGATGCACTGGGCATGCGCCCCTGCGGGGGCATGGTGAGGGCAGTCAGGGGCGTTCAGGGGGCGTTCTGGGATGGGACGTGGGTGGACAGGGGTGTGGCAGGGGTGCAGGGTGCACGCGTTTCCTGGGTGCAGTTCCCTCACTTATGGTGACACAATCGTTTTTTGTTCAAGGCAAGGGATGAACAGAGGTGGTTTGCCATGGCCTGCCTTTGCAAACAACCTTTAACTCTCAAAGACCTTTTTCCAGCCTTTGTGGTAGCTTTCCCAAGAGCTGTGGGCTCTGAACCGGAAACTCCAAGATCCAACAAATATTTTAAAATTTATTGAAATAAAGTTATTAAGATATAAAACTAAAATGGCAGTGCCATGTATAAAGGTGCATACAATTGCACATACACATACACACAAAACAAAGTCTCGCTTGCACATTCTACAGTGAGCTTTTAAAAGCAGAAGGCACTAGATGTCTCGAGAACATATGCACAGTCCCAGTTGTGTTGCATGCAGAGTGGAGGGAAAGGGAAAAGGATGAAGGAAAGGATATCAGCTAGCGCTGTAGGTACTAATTTTTGGCATTTGCTGACTGCAACAGGGGACCAATAAAAGACCAATGGGGACACACTTTAATTAGAACTTTCTGGACCTCATTAACTATCAGTGAGTTTTTCCCTTCCCTACAAAATGGACCTTTCTCCAACATTCTCAGAATAACTGGTTTCAACTGGATACCAACTAACAAAAATGATACCATCAAACTTACAGAGCATACAGTAAGCTTCAATACATAAGCACCTAATAAACACCTGCAATTTTGAACTATGGGCACTGTAGGATTCGACCTTAGTTTGACATAGGTCCGACCCGGGTACTCCACACAGCCGAAGTGTTCGACTCGTGTCTGTCTCGGCTCCCCCCCCCACCATTAAATTTTCGAGCTCGACTGGGAGGTACAACTTCCTGGTGAACTCAGGTTGCACTCAAGCCGAAACCGGCAGAGTGCGGAATCTCCCTCACCTCGACTCTGCCAGCCAGCCAGCCAATCACAGTACAGTATTTCGTCCATGCGCAGAACGGGAGACTCGTGGCGGCAGCGAGAAGTGCGCCTTAAAAAAATCCTCCTACGCAGCTCCTACGTCGGTAAACAAAAAAAGGGGATGTGCACTCACGTTTCCCACCATAGAACGGCAGACAATCGGGAATGAGGAGCGGAAGACGCGAGGAGGTAACCCCGCCCTCTGAACTCGGCTCCGAAGACATGAGTCAGCTGCTGTGCGGAGTAACAGAGGAGTCGAGCTCAGGTAACAATTTCCGAAGACACGAGTCGAACCCTAGTTGCCTCTGCTGTGCGGAGGGGCCCTATGGTAACTTCTGAGAGGAGACAAAGGATTTTGGGGGCCTTTCGCTTTCAAAATCGATCCTCTCTTGACATGGACTTTCTTGGTGGTCTCCCCATTCAAACCCCATCCTCACCCTGGACTGGCCCTGCTGAGCTTCTGAGGTGAAACAAGATAATGCTAGGGCCATCCAAGTCAGACCATAACTGTGAACGTTCATGTTTCCATAGTTCATGTGTTCTTACATCTGCATTGCCACTAAGTACTCTGAACTTTAGTCCAGTTTCCTTGTGATTTATTGGAGCTTGTAAAGCCAGGAAATCTGAACAGTTTTAGCCATGCTTTGCAACACCAAAGACATGGTGCAATTCAGTTTCTAAGACAAGCAATGGAAAGTGAAATGTTTATAGGAGGGGGGAGCAGAGAAGGGGCGGAAATATAGTGATCCAGAAATACTTTTGTTCTCCTAAACAGGGCTGCGAGACTGGGAGAGTGATGTCTGTTCCAGACTCACCCCAATATGAAGGTGTTTTCTTTAAAAGCCGGTCTTGGCAGGGGTGGCCACAACTGAGTTATAAGTGGGCTCAGGCCATGGAGGCTCGCTACGTAACCTTGGAGCAGTTCCACCCGCTCGGCCAGACCCATCTTGAAGTTTTGTTGGGAGGAAATAAAATGGAGGAGCAAACTGGGGAGAAAGGCAGGGAGCAAATGAAAGAAATAAAATCAATAATAAATACATTCTTCCCTGGCTTAGATCTTTGTCTGGATGTGTCTACTTACCTGGCAGCAGCAGCTCTTCTGGGCAGCTCTTCCTTTTGTTCTTGCAGCTGTTCTCCCCTCTTTGTTGGCAGCAACAACTTTCTTTTTTCTGAGAAAACAGTGGGTCCCTGTAGTCTTAGCCCCTGGAGAGGGCAGAGACACACACAGGTGGATTCCACACGGTATAAATATAAAGTCTTCAGGACAATATAAAGTCTTCAGGAGCCCTCCGGGGGAGGGCAGTTGATGATGATGATGATGATGATGATGATGATGATGATGATGATGATGATGATGATGATGATGATGATGATGATGATGATAATAATAATAATAATAATAATAATAATAATAATAATAATTGCGGTGTATAATAATAATAATAATAATAATAATAATAATAATAATAATAATAATAATAATAATAATAATAATAATAATAATAATAATAATAATAATAATAATAATAATTATTATTATTATTATTATTATTATTAACAACAACAACAACAACAGCAGCAGCAGCAGCAGCAGCAGCAGCAGCAACAGCAACAGCAACAGCAACAACATTATAAAAAGATCCATTTTGGGATTTTGTGTTCCCGCAGTGCAGGAGAACAGAAGTGTTGCCAACCAAAACAGATCTTTTTCCCCTCCTGCTGCATGGAATTCTTGTCAGTTTCACGGCGGCACACCTCCCATTTTGTGTGCTGCAGGAGATTTTCCATGGAGATTCCCCATGGAGGTTTCCTCTGCTTGCAGCTCACCCATTTGCTATTTTGTTGTAAAAAGTAGATGAATAAAGTTTGTTTAGCCTAGCGATCCCATGCACATGTTGTGTTTCCTTTTTTGTTTTGAGGGGGCTGTCTGTGAAGCTACAGCAACAAAAGTATGCACATACCGCACCTTCTATAGTCATGTTGCCATAGCTTCGCAGACAGCCCCCTCAAAACAAAAAAGGGAAAAAACAACTTGTGCATGGGATTGCTAGGCTAAAGAAACTTTATTCATCTATTCTTTACAATGAAATAGTAGACAAGCAGAGAAAACCTCAATGGGTAACTTCCACAGAGAATCTCCTGCAACACACAAAATGGTGGGCACAGAAATGAAAGTAAAAGGTTTGGGTGGGAGAAATAAGGCATCTCCTGCCTGCTGGTGTTCGCTCAGTGGGCAGGAATCGTCTTCCGCCTGGGTTGGGGGTGAAAGTTTGCTAATTTAGCAATCTGCAAAAATCAGGTTAAGAGAAATATAATGGGCTGAACTCATTTTGGGGAAGAGAGCTGTACAAAATTCTTCCCCAAAATGATCGTCTCTCCCCATATGTCCCCACACGGTCTTTGCATTCTGCAGAGGCCAATTTACTGGTGGTCCCTCCCTGGCCCCTCCATGATACAGCTGGCCTCCGCCCAGGCTAGGGCCTTCAGTGCCTTGGCCCCTGCCTGGTAGGATTCATTACCATCATCTGTTAGAGCCCTGCAGAATCTGGAACAATTCTGCAGGGCTTGCAAAACAGAATTATTCCAACAGGCTTTTGGAGGGGGTAGCCGCCAATTGTGTGCCATCCTCAAAATCTGTTCCATCCCACCCTGTATTTTATTCTGTGATTGTACCATTTGGACCACCCCATGGAATGACATATTGTCCGCCATCTGTGTATGTGTATTTTTATCATCTGAGTAATTTATAGTTTCACTGTATTTTATTGTATTTTATATTATGGTGTTTTAATGTGTTATTGTACACCTCCCCCAGAGCCCTCCGGGGGTTCGGGCGGTAGATTAAGTAGAAACAAATAAATAAATAATGAATAAATATCTCCTAAAAATGTTATATTCGTGCTGTGTGGAATCCACCGGGGAGAAATAGAACAGCTGCTGCCACAGCTGCACTGGCAATGAGCAGAGAGAAAGAGTTCACTGCTGGAAATGAACAGGCACACACACAGAGAAAGCTCTGCTTTCCGAGCATCAGTGGTGGCTTCCCAGACCTTAAGGTTGCCAACCCTGAGCTGGGAAATTCCTGGAGGTTTGGGGATAGACCCAGCGTTTGAGGAGGGCCTCGGAAGGATAGAACGCCGAAGAGTCTGCCCCCCAAAGCAGCCATTTTCTCCAGGGGAAATGATCTCTATAGCCTGGTAAGGTTGCCAGGCATGCCAGATTGGGGGATGGGCAGGAATTTAGGGGAGGAAGCTGTGACAACCATTCTTCAAAGGCCTGCCCCTCATTCAGGTTTGCGATTTAGGCCTCGTGCCAATCCAAGTGATTGCCAGCCGAGTGGAGCCCATGGAATTCCACTGGAGGGAAGGGGGTTAGCCAGCCGCAGCCAACAAAGGGGGAAGCTTTGTTTTGTTTTGTTTTTGGACAAGTATTTAGTAGCTCTGGAAAGAAGTGTCTGCTGAGCTACACTTTTATTTAGTTAGGTTTTGGGGTTCGGCTCAGGCAGGGGTGTGTCTGTTGAAAACAGCACTGTGCTCTGGAGGCGGGGAGGAGACTTGCTGAGGCAGAAAGCATTGGGGGAGGTGGAACAGAGGGGTCCAGCTTGGCCCTCTTCCTGAGCTGGAGCTCCCCAGCACTGCCCCGCCCAGCTCTCCTCCCCGCCCCGGACTCCCAGGCAGGGAGGAGAGATGAGTTAGAGCCCTCTGCTCCGTCTGCCCCAGCACTGACCAGCTGTCTTGGTTCTCCTCCCCCCTCCCAGAGGTAAAGGAGGGTGGCCACCCAGGGGGGGCTGAAAACGGGGGGCAAGGCGCCTGGCTGCTTTGCAGCTCTGAAAGTCCCCTCGCTCCTCCTCCCCTGGCATAGGAGGTTCTTGTGTATCTAATCTGGAGGAACCGGGTTTGATTCCCAGCTCTGCCTTCTGAGCTGTGGAGGCTTATCTGGGGAATTCAGATTAGCATGTACACTCCCACACACGCCAGCTGGGTGACCTTGGGCTAGTCACAGCTTCTCGGAGCTCTCTCAGTTCCACCTACCTCACAGGGTGTGTGTTGTGAGGGGGGAAGGGCAAGGAGATTGAAAGCCCCTTTGAGTCTCCTGCAGGAGAGAAAGGGGGGATATAAATTCAAAATCTTCTTCTTCTTCTTAGCACGCAGGAGCAGCCAAGCAGCAAGGCAGGACCAGTTGTTAAAGTACTTGAATCCTACCACTGACTCCATCGCCACATGAATGAACACACATCTGCCTGTCTCCTGGGAATGCTCTTTGGTGAGATGTGGGAGGACTGTTGAGAAGAATTTGCTATTTTCTCACCAGTAATCGAATGGAGATGAGATACTGAAGCATATGCCCAAAATGGCTGCCAGAGCCTCAGACATTTCCAAGTCATCTTGACAGGAATAAGGTGAAGGTTACCTATATAATATTCTGCCCACAGGGACATTGAGAAGCAATCAAAAGCCCCAGGCCAGGTGCCCTGCCATAACATTTTAACAAATGAATAATAATACCATAATTCCATTTGAAAGCTCTCTGAATCACCTGCCTTCCTCTCTCTCTCTCTCCCTCTCTCTCTCTCTCTCAAATGCACTCGCATTAATACAGAGTATGCTCTTGAATTATTCTTTGTGCTTGAATAAATTGGTGAAGGTGACCGGAGCGAATAAGTTTTGTTCTTGTCTTTTGGATGGTATTGCCTCATTGAGCACTGAAAGTGGATTGCTGGCTGGAGAATGCACCAGCTTTTTGTTTGCTCTGGATAGCAGGAAGTGGTTGTCTTCCATCAGCTCTTGGGGTCTGAATGACGATACCCTGTTCAGGATAAAGATGCCAGGAAATTTGTGAATTCATCAGCCATTTCCTGGACTGTCTTTGTTCTAGAATGCTCCATTTGTGTGCCTATCTATTTTGGTCCCCGAGGCACTAGGACAGAGCAGGTTCCAGCAGGTTCTCACCAGTTCCCGAGAGTGGGTTACTAATTATTTGTGTGTGCTGAGAGGGGGTTACTAATTGGGTCCGCTTTTCCATCTCCACGCCCTCACCTCCCCAAGAGGCATCCTGCCTTTGAACGTGAAGGTTCCATATAGCAATTGCGACTAATAATGTAACTCCCTGAACTGGGTTAATCCCTTTCAGGTACTGCAATTCATTGATTCTCAGCCTTTCATACCTTTTATCTCACCAGTCTCTATCAAAGAACCTGTGTGTTTCACCATTGCTGTGTTCAGATTTGTGAGTTGGGGCATTTTCTATAATGTGATGATGATTTAGAAATGACCTGGTGCAAAAAAATTGGGGGGGTCGTGGGGTGGCTGCCCATTGGGGGAGGCATCCAACTCAAGTTTTGCCCAGGGCTCAGGTTTGCCTAGGTACACCTCTGCCCCCTTTGCTGAGTGGGGGGGGGGGCTGGCGAGGGAACCTGTTACTAAAATTTTTGGATCCCACCACTGCCCTCACCCTCTTGGCACTACACACTGGGTACAGCTGAAGAGGGCTCCTGGCATTTCCCCCATCTGCTAACCTTGGTTAGGCATTTGAGAACATCCTATCTTTACCAGGCCAATTTTTATTGCCAGCAGGATTGTCCATATAATTTAAAATAATTGTTCCATGAAAGCATAGCAGTAAAGAGGGTTGGGGGGGGGTCGTGGTGGGGTGGCTGCCCATGGGGGGGCATTCAACTCAGGTTTTGCCCAGGGCTCAGTTTTGCCTAGGTATGCCTCTGCCCCCTTTGCTGAGGAGGGGGGCTGGCGAGGGAACCTGTTACTAAAATTTTTGGCTCTCACCACTGCACTAGGACCCAAGTGGACCTACCCAAGTTTTACTTCCTGCCTCAAAATGTTTTCTATGAATTGTGTGGAAAAGTCTGTTGAGTGATATGCCAGTTCTAGCTTTTTTTAAAAAAAAAACCTGAGCCCCTCAATTTATCAGTCACAACTATGGATCAGATAAGCGTTAGCCATTGTATGAGATGCATTTAAAAGCTGGCTGATTCGAATGGATCCTGGGTCCCAGCTGAATGTTGCTCTTGGGTTTCCCCCATTCTTTTTCAAAGCCTGGAACGAGAACAGCCTTTCAAGCTCGCACTTTCACAACAATGCTTATCAAGTCAACTCATCTCTCTGGAGAACATCAGTTCGACAAGGACCACCTGAGAAAGCTTTGTGTTGTTACAGCCAATAAATGTAAGCAAAATAAAACCGGAGCCATTCATAATGCATTTACACCTCGTCAATATGACTACGAGCTGCCAAAAGGACACGATTGTGAACACATCAGGGAAAAAAAGAAACATCGCTTCAGTTCTGTGAAAGGTTAATCTCCAAATCAGAAGGGAAACATGTGAAGCAGCATTCACATGGAGCTAAGACAGTGGACGAACCAGCGGTTGCTTGAAAAGTGGAACCGAACCCATTTAACTATTATTTTGGAAAGCAGACATACCCAGACAACTGGGAGGAACATCCAAGCCAAATAGTGATGGAAAATGTAACTAAGATATTGCAGCCAGCTCAGATTAGCTATGGTGGATGGGGAAATTCTACACTTATTTGGGCCACAATTTTTAACAGTATTTTGCCAGCATCTTTATGTAGGCCTGAGATCTTGAGGCGAGGTGAGATTCTGGCAAAGCAGCCCTCCCCCTGTCATCAGATTGCATGCTACACTGGGAGCTTTGAGAAGTTTCAAAAGCAGTTTGCCAAGCAGTGGGAATCCATGGTGTTGTCAGGCTGGAGCCTGTCAACTAGCAAAGAGGAAGAAGAAGAAGAAGAAGAAGAAGAAGAAGAAGAAGAAGAAGAAGAAGAAGAAGAAGAAGAAGAAGAAGAAGAAGAAGAAGAAGAAGAAGAAGAAGAGGAGGAGGAGGAGGAGGAGGAGGAGGAGGAGGAGTTTGGATTTATATCCCCCCTTTCTCTCCTGCAGGAGACTCAAAGGAGCTTACAATCTACTTGCCCTTCCCCCCTCACAACAAACACCCTGTGAGGTAGGTGGGGCTGAGAGAGCTCCGAGAAGCTGTGACTAGCCCAAGGTCACCCAGCTGGTGGGTGTGGGAGTGTACAGGCTAATCTGAATTCCCCAGATAAGCCTCCACAGCACAGGCGGCAGAGCTGGGAATCAAACCCGGTTCCTCCAGATTAGATATACAAGCTCTTATCCTCCTACACTACACTACTGCCGGGGGGGATGGGGAGTTCCAGATGATGGCAAAATTATTTTCGATTTCTCTTGGTAACTGAGTAGACTAGGGTTGGTAAATACCTTAACATTCAGTAAAATTTGGATTTGGATTTATTCGGGCATAAAAGGAATATATATATTGCCTATAGAAGGAATAGCTCAGAAAATCAGCCCTTGACTATAAATGGAGATCAAGTGGAGCGGGTGGCTAGTTTTAAATTTCTGGGCGTTATGATTAAAGAGGATTTGACCTGGGGAGTACAGACTGCCACGGTGGTTAAGAAAGCCCAGCAAAGACTGTACTTTCAAGGACTTTTAAGGAAGCAACAACTAGATGGAAAACTTCTGGTGTCCTTTTACCGCTGTGCTATAGAGAGTGTCCTAACCTACTGCATCTGTGTATGGTTCTCCAGTTGCACAGTGGCGAATAGGAAGGCGCTCCAAAGGGTGATCAATACTGCACAAAGGATTATCGGCTGCCCTCTCCCCTCCTTGGAAGAAATCTATAATGCCCTCAAGCCCAAATAAAGCCCAAATATATTCTAAGGGATCCGTCCCATCCAGCACACTCTCTTTTTAAACTGCTACCATCTGGCAGACGTTACAGGGCCCTCAGAACTAGGACAAAGAGGCTTAGAGACAGCTTCTACTCTAGAGCTGTATTATGCTAAACTCCACTGCTTCATATTGATGTATTTGGGGCTGTGTAGGGATGGGTGGAGGATGATGATGTATGAGTCTGAAATTGTGTGCATCGAGGAATGCTGCTGTAAATTTCGTTGTGCGTGCACAATGACAATAAAATGCTTATGCTTATGCTTATAAAATTATCTGTATGCCTGAATAAGACAAATAACATATTCGGATATACCCGAATATTCGGAATATCCGAAAAATTTGGGGCCGTTTGAATTTTTTTGTATTTTTGGTGTTTTTTCACGTTGTGGCCTGCAGGGGGCACATTTTTAATGTTAGCACCACCAAAGTGTCCGGATGTGATTTGGGTATGATACCTGGTATTCGAATTGGCCCAGATTCGGACAGAAGGTATTCGGACCCCATGTGGCCCAAATACGTCCAAATAGGCCAGATTTGGGCCGAATCAGAGATTCGGTTTACTGAATCTCCAAGTCTCAAGTAGACACTCCCAGAGCCCAAAGTCATTATGGCAACCTTCTGACCTTGAGTCCATCCTGCATTCCTGTCTTTGCGCCTTCTGTAGTGTGAGATAGCATTATGGGCTAGGGAAGGGGGGAAGAGGAACAGGGTTGGATATATTGGGTTGTTTGAATGATCTGGCAGAACCAGCCTTTTCCCTCTAACCCATGTGTCTTCAATAAAGGCTTCTTAACCATCCAGTTACAGAGTCTGAATTGGGTCATAGATCTGGGGTTTGACAGATGTTGGCATGCACAAAAAACTCTAAAGGCATGCTTGGCATATGCATATTTCCCCTTCCAAAGCATGCACATATACAAGTTTGCTAGATCTTAGCTTTTTTGAACAGGGTTTTTAATAAAGTGTGAAAGCTTTATAGCCTTTTGATGGGAAGATAATGTATCAGCTAAAAATACAAAATCTTTTGTAACATATAGTTGTTAAACCAAGGCAGGCCATTAGGCAATGGCTGCCCAATCTGGGGGGAGGGACAAAATACATCCAGGAAGCAGTGTGGGCCCTACTGCTGCCTTGGCCCACCCTGCCAGTATAAGTGGCACCTACCCTGGCAGGGAGGGCAAACAGGGCAGCAGACAGTCATCACGCAACTCTGATTTGGAAGAGGTTGCCTTAACCAGAGCTTTGCCAGCATAACAGAGGATGCCAGCATGACCAGGGCTGGGCTGGGGCATTCCCAGGGGTGAAGTCAACTTTGATTGGCTTCTACCTGGAACGCCACTCTCCCCAGCCACAGATCTAGGTCCATTTTGCCCAATGATCCCTTTTCAGGCAGCCAGGGTTTCTCATGTTTGTCATGCCTTCCCATGGCACCTGAAAGCACTTTGTAGGTGGTGCACTGGCTGAGCAGCAGTGCCTCCCCTGGTCGCAGAACCTTCCTAATTGGGCTGTTAATCTAGTATCATCTACTCTGAGTGCCAGTGGCTCCCCAGATCAGAGGTGGGATCCAGCAGGTTCTCACAGGTTCCCGAGAGTAGGTTACTAATTATTTGTGTGTGCCAAGAGGGGGTTACTAATTGGTTACTAATTTTGCCACGTGATTTTTGCCTTAGTTACGCCCCTCTTCTCAGCAGTAGCGCGCAGAACTTGAAGCAGTCTAGCAGGAGGTGCACCGGCGTGCATGGCAGCCTGCGCCTGCGTGCATTCGTTTCCCGCCCAAGGACCGGTGCAGCGGCTGCGTCCTTGCCACAGCCCCACCCAGGAATGCCCCGTCCAGGAATGCCCGGCCACGCCCCCATCGTGCCCCGCCCAGCCCCATTGGCGCTACGCCACAGTTTGAATCCCACCACCATGGGAACCTGTTACTAAAATTTTTGGCTCCCACCACTGCTCCAGAGTTATTTGGTAGGTATGACCACCTTCAGAAAGGTTACCTGCTTTTGCATGCGTCGTAAATTGACTGCAAAGTTTTGGGTAAAATATTGTCTGGAAACTAAATAAATGTTGTAATCCTCACCACTTGGACTCCAAAATCTTTATTTTGATCTTCCTTGTACAAATCAAACCCACAAGCTTCACGACAGCTTCTGTTTTCCCCCCTGTTTAATTAGCACAACTGTCATGTTATTTCTTCCATTAAATAACTTCTTTTTGTTTGCTGTCAAGTTACAGCTGATTTATGGTGGCCCCACAGGTTTGTCAAGGCAAGAGACATTCGAAGCTAGTTTACCGTTGCCTGCCTCTGTGTGGTAACTTTTGTATTTCTTGGAGGTCTCCCGCTCAAATAATAGCCAGGGTTAGGGCTGAGAGTATGTGACTAGCCCATAAGCACCCAACTAACTTCAGCACAAATGGGGATTTGAATTAATCCAACCACTACAGGAGCAGCAGTGGCGTAGGAGGTTAAGAGCTCATGTATCTAATCTGGAGGAACCAGGTTTGATTCCCAGCTCTGCCGCCTGAGCTGTGGAGGCTTATCTGGGGAATTCAGATTAGCCTGTACACTCCCACACACGCCAGCTGGGTGACCTTGGGCTAGTCACAGCTTCTCGGAGCTCTCTCAGCCCCACCCACCTCACAGGGTGGAAAGCAGGAAATGTTTTGCTAATTTCTGATCAGTTCTTGTCATAAAACAAAAGTTAATTGGTTTTGTTCTCCGCTTTGAGGCTTTGAATCTGGGGGGAATCTCTTCCAAGATCTCCACAATAAATTTGAGAAAAGAGAAAAAATAATCATGGAGAGGGCCCCATGTCTAAGCGAGGTAGAACTTGAGCCAATATTCCAAGGAGCCAAAGCATGCCACAGTAAAATAATGAGATGCTGGAAAATGAGAACCTTCAAAAAAGCCACCGCTACTCTACAAGGGATTGAAAGATTAAGGTGCTGAGCATAATTTAAACTTCTGCCCATGGTGGTGTATGCATTTATGACGGTGCAAACATGTAACGACAAAGCTCACCGCCAAAACTAGCTGAAGATGTTGATTTTCTAATGAACAAATACAAGGAAAATAGGGTCAAATCTGTTGCTTATTTCCTAAGTGGTAGTTTGTCTATATTGCCTTGTATGAGGGTTGCTAACTTCTAGGTGGTGGCTGGGGAACTCCTAGGACACTGGTGTCAAACTCGTGGCCCTCCAGATGTTATGGACTATAGTTCCCATCATCCCCTGCCAGTATGATGCTGGCAGAGGATGATGGGAACTGTAGTCCATAACATCTGGAGGGCCGCGAGTTTGACACCTATGTCCTAGGATTACAACTGATCTCCAGGCAAAAGAGATCAGCTCACCTGGAGAAAATGGATATTTTGGTTGATACTTTGGTTGAACTCCCTCCCCGCCCCAAGCCCCACCCCAAGACTCCTCAGGCTCCACCTCCAAAATTTCCAGATATTTTTAAACCCAGAACTGGCTACCTGACAGGGAAACCCATGCGGACATGCAGGGAAGCAGGGAAATGGCCAAGTTAACTTCACGGCTCTCCAGGACAAGAGAGGTCATTGGCCTGCCAAGCTGTTGAAAGCACAAGATGGCGAGCATTTCGGAGAACATCCAGTGGAAGAATGGCCCGTGAAGTTTTCATGTACTTCTGAATCCTTTTTACATGATCAGAATATACAAAAATACATCATGGGATTAATTATTGCTTACCTGAGGCCTTCACAAAAGCCCACATGATAAACTCTGTTGATGCTCTTTGACTTAACTGGCCAGTGGCCAAGTTCTCCAGAAAATAGCTGTGGATGGCTGACCATAGTTTTTTCAAAGTTAGAGAAACAAATGCTCTTTTCAGCTCTATCAGAGATTCTCTTTCATTGCAAAAGCTTAATTTTGGCAATGCAAGTTTTCGACTAAGGAGCAGCAGTGGCGTAGGAGGTTAAGAGCTTGTGTATCTAATCTGGAGGAACCAGGTTTGATTCCCAGCTCTGCTGCCTGAGCTGTGGAGGCTTATCTGAGGAATTCAGATTAGCCTGTACACACTCCCTCACATGCCAGCTGGGTGACCTTGGGCTAGTCACAGCTTCTTGGAGCTCTCTCAGCCCCACCTACCTCACAGGGTGTTTGTTGTGAGGGGGGAAGGGCAAGGAGATTGTAAACCCCTTTGAGTCTCCTACAGGAGGGAAAGGGGGATATAAATCCAAACTCTTCTTCTTCTTCTTCTAAAACCATGTGATTTCCAGTGCTGTGTTGTGAAGCTGTGGAAATGCTGCCTCTCAAATATGCCTGCTAGGGACTACTGCAGTGATATATTTATTTATTAAACTTTTATACCACCCCATCCTCTAGGGGCTCTGTTTAGAAAGGGAGCAGCAAGACACGGTGAGAACTTCACAGCAAGCATAATTGCCAGGAGAACAAACCCTTTTGATCTAACGAACGCACGAACCAGACCCTTGAGCAAGCCCAGCGTCATCAGATGTTGAGACCCAAGCAGATTAGCCTTGGTCACCACTTGATGGGAGTCTGTCAAGGAAGGTCAGAATTGCTATGTAAATGTAGGCAAAGGCAAGCCACCTCTGTCCTTCCCTTGCCTTGAAAACCCTACTGCACAGGTGTCAAACTTGCGGCCCTCCAGATGTTATGGACTACAGTTCCCATCATCCCCTGACAGCATCATGCTGACAGGGGATGATGGGAACTGTAGTCCATAACGTCTGGAGGGCCGCGAGTATGACACCTATGCCCTACTGGATCACCATCTGTTGCCTGTAACTTGAAGGCACTTTACTCCATTATGCAGAGGGCACAGGTAAAACTCACCTGACCTCTGTGTTTCTTAACTCTTTCTATTATCCTTTGATTTATGGGCTTATGAGTGTCATCATGGTGTAGTGGTTAAGAGTGGCGGACTCTACAGTGAAGAACCAAGTTTGATTCCCCACTACTCCACATGGAGCCTGCTGGGTGACCTTGGACCTATTCACAGTTTTTGCAGAGCTTTCTGAGCCCCTGGCAGGTAATGGCAGGTAATGGCAAACCACCTCCAAACATGTTTTGCCTTGGAAGCCCTACAGAGTTGCCATAAGACTATAAAATAGTCTATAAGACTAATAAATAAATAAATAAATAAATAAATAAATAAATAAATAAATAAATAAATAAATAAGTCAGCTGCGAATGGATGGCACTTTCCACCACCAGTGTACTATTATCATCATCACCATCACCATCACCATCACCATCACCACCACCACCACCACCACCACCATCACCACCACCACCACCACCACCACCACCACCACCACCACCACCACCACCACCACCACCACCACCACCACCACCACCACCACCACCACCACCACCACTACCACCACTACCACCATAATTACTAATCATTAATCATTAATCATTAATCATTAATCATTAATCATTAATCATTAATCATTAATCATTAATCATTAATCATTAATCATTAATCATTAATCATTAATCAGTAATCAGTAATTATTAATTATTAATTATTAATTATTAATTATTAATTATTAATTATTAATTATTAATTATTAATTATTAATTATTAATTATTAGTGTTTAATTGTTTATTTGTTTATTTATTATATTTATTATATTTATTATATTTATAAACCGCCCTCCCCCAGAGGGCTTTTATTGAGAATACTGGTTAGTAGATTTGTATGATAGCATATATAACGACTTTTTAAAAACTTACCTGCAGCAGAAATAGAAAATATTGGCAATCCAAAATTCAAACATTCTGCAGCATTTATCACTATTTGCATGGACCGCTGCTGTCTGCATCACTATGGTGACAGAACAATCAACACAAGTTGTCAAATAATCTCTGTGGTCTAGTAACTACAGCAGGTAAGCTCCTAAAGGCATCAAGACTTAATGTTTTCCCATTCTTAGCTACTGAAAGAGAAGGCGCAGCTGGGAACAGTTAAGATTCACATATAAATGGATCCCAGGGAAATTACACTTGATATAGCGTTGCGTTTTGATGGCTCCAGGAGATGTGAGTACCAAGAGAACAGACTCTTCTGACAAATCAGATGAAGTGTTTTATATGGCATGTATAAAATGGCTTTATGTGATTGAGTGCTGATGTCTAAAGAGAAACTGGAGTATTTATCACACGGTTCGATGCCACTACGCCAATAAAGTGCTGATGCTCTGCTACTCTACTGAATGATGAAGTTATCTTGGTGTGGATCGGTTCCTCTGTAACTATGGAAACAGGGTTGTGGTGTCCTCATTTGTCTAGGCAGAAACCCAACTTGGGTACCTACAAGATGAGGCCGTTTGAAAATGGCATCCCGTCATTGTGAGCGTTCGGAGGCTGTTCAACATGAATTTCGTACGCTGTTAGAAAATGCGGAGTGATGATTAATGGATTAAAAAGTGGCGCAGCTAATGCCACAAAAACAGCAGCATGAGATGGCCGTCTGCATAAATAACACAACAGGTATAGCTTGCGGAACAGACAAAATGGAGGGACCAATCCCATATGACTATACCCAGGCTATGAAAACATGAAATAATAGCTCCCCCTCTATACTTTGGGATCACCCCCCCGAAATCTAGCCCTGCTGTATATTTGGAACAGCTTGTTAATTATCAGTGCAGATGGGTCATGACAAGAGCAAGGTGCAACTCATTCCCCTCTGTCTATCTTCAAGGTCGTTTCCTTAACATCCCACAAAGTGAGCTTTGCTGTCGGTACTGTCCCAATGCTATAGACTCAATCCCTCATATCCTGCTTTACTGTTTGAGGTATAATGATATTAGAACCGATCTGGGAGCTTTACTACCTCTAGAATTTATGTCTCTCTCAGACAAACTAAAAATGTCTCAGCTATTGAACAGCCCTAATGTAGAAATTTCTGAAGCAGTTGCTACATTTTTAATCCATGTTCTACATGATATATAACAATGATCCTGTTTTTGTACTTGGAATGTATGGTACTTCTGGTTTATGCCTAATAAAGGTGATTGGATTGGATTGGAAATAATAGCTCAAATGGTATATGCATAATGCATGTGCACAGTTTAATACTAAGTGCAAGCTGCAACTGTTGCACACGCAATGCAAATGAAGCATCCTTCCATTTTGTTTGTTCATATGCATCAACAAACACAAAAGAATTCAGCAGTCCAATGTTGAAGAAGCCCTGTGACACAGAGGGGTAAGCCGCCGTACTGCAGTCCAAGTCCTGTTCACAACCTGAGTCTGATCCTGATGGAAGTGGGTTTCAGGTAGTCACTCAAGGTTGACTCAGCCTTCCATCCAGAGGTGGGATCCAGCAGGTTCTCACAGGTTCCCGAGAGTAGGTTACTAATTATTTGTGTGTGCCGAGAGGGGGTTACTAATTGGGTCTGCTTTTCCATTAGAAATTCCATTAGGTCCAAAAATCATAAAGTCCTGTTGTTTCCTATGCGGCTGGTTAGCAAAGGTAGAAAACGGGATAATTCTCCCTGTTGGGCTGTTTTAAAAACATGTTTTAGTAATGTGGTAAAGTTCCTGGTTTAAGGAAAGTCTCCTTCTTTTGATTTCTAGAAACAAAATTAAGTATTTGAAAGTATTAAGTATTTGACAGGCAGTCAATTAGAGGAGAAGTAGTCGTTTCTGTTGGCAGTAGACGATAGGACTTGCTATAATGAGTTTAAATTATGGACAGAAAAATAGCAGCTGGAAATTAGGAACTTTTTTTTACAGTAACAGAGAAATTATTAATGCCCTGCCCCTGGAATGCCCTGCCACGCCCCCGTCGTGCCCTGCCCAGCCCCATTGGCACTACCGCACTGTTTGAATCCCACCACCATGGGAACCTCTTACTAAAATTTTTGGATCCCACCACTGCTTCCATCCTTTCAAGCTGGTAAAATGAGTACCAAGATTGATGGGTTAAAGCAAAGATGACTGGAGGAGGCAACGGCAAACCACTGCGTAAACATCACCTGCCTAGTAAACGTCAAGATATGGTATCACCCCAAAAGTCCGCAATGACCCAGTGCTTTCACAGCAGTCTACCTTTAGCTAGCTAGAACCTCAACTATGCACAAATATTGGTTCTGTTCTGAGGTCATTGGGCTATCTCCACTTCAGTTAGAGAGAGCTGAGACTAACAAATATCAGCTTACTTTCAATCAGGATATGAACCCTGCTTGGCTACGGCCACTTCCGCGCAAACCTTTTAAAAACGTTTTGAGGCAGGAAATAAAACGTTTCCTCCATGGAGTTCTGCATTGTTTTTACTCCCAAATGTTTTGTTTACAGCCTCAACATGTTTTAAAGGAATCCCATTTTAAAATGATTCTCTGGCTGAAATATTTTGAAAGCATCTTCAATTCCTGTGCGATCTATTGACTACGGCTGATTCCTCATGGGCCAAAAACAGTGGTGTGAAAACGGTGTGAAAACAGTGTAAACCCTTTTACACCATTTTAAACCCTTTTACACCGTTTTCACACCGTTTTCACACTGCTGTTTTTAGCCCATGAGGAATCAGCCTATGTTTCCCATGCTTCTCTGCTTTCCTAAACTTCCTCCTCAGTTCCATTTTCTGAGCTCACTCTGTTCCCCCTCACCTGTTTATTTGAGGCATTTCTCTGTTTGTTCTTTTTACAATCTTCAAAGCATCAAGTATATGAGGAGTATAAAATACAGCACAAGGCTGTGAAGCATTGGTCGCCTTCTACGACGTTGATGATTTGCTTGGGTCGGCGTATAATGACGCCGATTCAATTCTCGTGGGACCGCTCTCGCATCTAACGGTCCTGGAGAAACAGCCGGGAAGATGGCGCCACAGAGCACCGTCGCCCGGCCAACTTGCCATGTCTGTGGCCATGCGGCACGTCACCGAGGCCTGGGGATATGCCCCCCTGCCCTGCGCGAGTGCTCCGGCGTCGCAGGGCAGGGGGCGTGTCCCCAGGCCTCGGCGACGCACTGGACGGCCACAGACACAGTAGGTGGAGGGCGAAAGGGGGGGAGTGCGCCTTCCAGTCATGTCAATAAGACGTAAGCGTTCGAAGCTGCCGCTTTCCTCAAAACCTTGCTGGGGAAGCTGCAGGTCGGAAAACGACAGCTTCTCGGGCAGCCAGCCCCCTTTGTTAACGGCTCCCTGGGGATGGTGAAGCATCGCCCCCAGGTGTTCCGCCATATATGGCCCGTGCGAAAAGGGCCATTGATTCAACACAGAACTCAAAAGAAGGGGAAACTCACATAATGGTGACCAAGAATTGTTTCAAGGGGGTGAGTTCATACATACATTGTTATAAATGTTTTACAAACATTTTAGGTGATTTGAGCAGAAAGGATATATATATTGCTCTTAAGTCTTTGGAACTGACTCTCCCCTCAGGCAAGAAAATTAAGGATATATAGATGCTCACAAGCAATAATCACTACACAGGAATGCCTTTGATTTAACATGTATTTGCAGCCACACAATAATTGGCAACAGGAGGACTGTCTTGGCCACACAGGAAAAACTAATTTTGAGCTGGTGTTGTAATGTATCCAAGAATGTGGGGATTCAACCCGAATTGTCCTACTGAGTTCATGTTTTAAGGGATTTTAAGCGCAAGTTGTTTTTTTTTATAAAGGGAGTTCTGTGAGACTTACCATCAGTCTCGGGAGCATCAATAGAATGTCCTTTCTCTAGCTGTGCCTATTATGAAGTCTTCAATGTCCATCCTGCCATAGTTCAAGGCAAGTTGCCAACTCTGAGTTGGGAAATTCTTGGACATTTGGGATATTTGGGAACCTGGAAAAGGCAGAATCTGGGGAGGGGAAATACTTCGGCAGGGTGTGATGCCATAGAATCCACTTTCCAAAGCTGCAAAATTAACAAAAAAAATATTAATGGGAGAATGTTACCTGAGTTTAAGGATGAATGGACACAGGCCCACTCTGCACGGGCCAAAAGCAGCACCCTCAGAATGGTAAAAACACTGTCCAAGGGACACTATTCACATGGCTGCCTCCTCTGCATCGAGCAGCGCCGTGCTCCCCTCCCAACCAGTGGGGCAACACTGTTTTCCCTCAATGAGCGAGGCTTTTGGGAAACAGCATTTCCCAGCCGGCGCCATGAGAATAGCACTGGGTTGGAGGCGCCGCTTTTAGGTGCCTCCTGCTTCCCCCACACTTACCTTATCTCCCTGCGGAGCTCCTCAGAGATGAGGAGATATGCCCACGCTACCGTTCGACCCCCGGGAGCTTTGCAGGGAGAGAAAGTAAGTGTGGGGAAACAAAATAGAGGCACTTCCGTGCGGATGGGCCTCCAGGGACTGTGGCTGTTCTGGGCCACTTGTACCTCAGCGTGTGAATGGCCCCAGGGCCACACCGGCATCATATATGCCAGCATGCAGCCACTGTGGGGGCCCGTGTGGAACAGGCCACAGTTAGCAAACTATCTTGAAAAGAAATAAGGATCTATTAATGTTCAGGAGTAGAAGAGAAGAGATTACAGATAAGATATAGAAAAAATTAATATTATGGTTGGACTATATAAGAAATATCTGTACTTTGGAAAGTAATCTCTTTTCAGTTATTACATTTAGGGTAAGTGGGACAAATTGTGGCAGGTGTGTGGTGGAGGCTTATCTGGTGAACCAGATGTGTTTCCGCACTTCTACATTTCTGCTGGGTGAGCTTGAGCTAGTCACAGACCTCAAAAGTGTCTGTAGTGGGGAGAGGAAGGGAAAGGAGCTTATAAGCCACCTTAAACCTCCTTACAGGAGAGAAAAGTGGGGTATAAATCCAAACTTCTCCTCCTCCTCCTCCTCCTCCTCCTTCTTCTCCTTCTTCTTCTTCTTCTCCTTCTCCTTCTCCTTCTCCTTCTCCTTCTCCTTCTCCTTCTCCTTCTCCTTCTTCTTCTTCTTCTTCTTCTTCAGAACCTAGCGGGGAACAAAGAGGGGGTTTTTTTCTCCTGGAGAACTTGGGAACAGAGTTGTGTAGCATCAATACAAAGCTATCTGGGGACTTTTAGTAAAGGGGGGGGGGTTGAATCCATGACCATTGGTGACCCTAACACCTTGTCCTTTTCTTTTTCTGACAGGAAAAAGACTTATGGTGCCAAAACTGAACATTTTGGGTCAAGGATTCTTTTAGCACTTCAAGCCTAGTTAGAAATCTATTATAGGTTGCCACTGCTCCTGTTTTTCACATCATGCTTTGCAAAAGGTTCCTGTAGAAGCAATCAAGTAATGGAGTGACTTCATAACTGCTACCCAATGACATGAATTCCAGGAAAAGCACATGTAGTGAAATCCTTTTAGTTTCTCGATGGAAGGTGGAAATTTTCTTGTGGTTCACTATGTTTCATTCAGATTTATTACTCTTCCTATGCTTCTTTGGTTTCCTTGTTTTTTGACCCCAATTTTTACTCCTACAGTATATGAAGAAGTCCTAGTGTTATACATAAGTAATAGTGCAAAACTATCTACCAGAGTCATAGAAATCTGTCAAAGCAATAATTTTAATATGGAATTGAGACTTGTATAGTTTATGACCACTGAGGAAGGCCATTTGGCTGAAACATTTAGTCAGAAAGGCCTTATTCGGGTGTTTTTTTAAATACATACATACATACATACATACATACATACATACATACATACATACATACATACATACATACATACATACATACATACATACATACCTTTTATTTTAATTTATTAAATTTAATACCCCGTCTTCCGCTGACTACTGCCTGGCTCAGGGTGGCTTACATACATTATCATTAAAACATTAAAACATTAAAACATCATTAAAATATCATTAAAACATAATTTGAATTAAATTTGAATTAAATAGCATTAAAACATATAATAGCATTAAAAAATATAATAAAACGCCCTAAAACAGTGGTGACGAATCTATGGCACTCCAGATGTTCATGGACTACAATTCCCATCAGCCCTTGCCAGCATGGCCATGAACATCTGGAGTGCCATATGTTCACCACCACGGCCCTAAAACAACAAGATGGTGACTGATGGAATGTCCAAAACCCTGATATAGCCTGGAGAATCCCTCATCTCACCATACTGTTATACGTCTAATAATTAATTGCCATGAAGAAGAAGAAGAAGAAGAAGAAGAAGAAGAAGAAGAAGAAGAAGAAGAAGAAGAAGAAGAAGAAGAAGAAGAAGAAGAAGAAGACGACTTTGGATTTATATCCCCCCTTTCTCTCCTGCAGGAGACTCAAAGGGGCTTACAATCTCCTTGCCCTTCCCCCCTCACAACAAACACCCTGTGAGGTAGGTGGGGCTGAGAGAGCTCCGAGAAGCTGTGAGTAGCCCAAGGTCACCCAGCTGGCGTGTGTGGGAGTGTACAGGCTAATCTGAATTCCCCAGATAAGCCTCCACAGCTCAGGTGGCAGAGCTGGGAATCAAACCCGGTTCCTCCAGATTAGATACACAAACTCTTAACCTCCTACGCCACTGCTGATAGGGGAGAGGGGGCCTCAGTGATATTATGCACTGCTGAGGATCCTCCCCTCTGCAACCCCCATTTTTCCCAGGTCCACACCCCCCCCCCCATTTTCTAAGTATTTGGCCACCCAGAATTGGAAACCTTAGAGAGATGCCCCAACCAGACAGTGCAGGCAGGCCAATCCAAGCGCTTCTGAGGATGGAAGAATTCCCTTGTTTGGCATTATCATTGGACTTTGTATGCTGACTAGCACTGGATAATAAATAAGGTTGAATAACATCTCCCAGTACATGTCCGTGTGCTGGCTAGGAAAATCAAGGTATTCAGCCAACCACTGACCCAGAATCAGGGGTGGAACGAGAGGGAACTGTGCCCAGGGCACATGTGTGTCAGGACCATGCCTGTCAGTGTTTAGATGTCTTGCTGTGTAAGAATTGCAAATGTTTCCCTGTAAATGCTTTCCTGTTTCCCTCTTCCCTTCCTGGCAACCTCCTGGCGCCAGCTCATCTGCAAGAAGGTGTGAACGGTTCCCAGGTTCTTTGAAGCTCTGTAGTGCAAATGTTGTAGAAACTGTAGTGGACATTTGGTGTGGGGCGAAACGGGGGGGTTGAGGTATATGGTTCCTGGATCTAAGCTATCTAGCTTAGATCCAGCTTTCTATTGTTACTCTCCACCAGCCATTCTCAACCAGGGTTCCCTGGTACCCTGGGGTGCCGTGAGCATGTCCCAGGGGTACCGCGGCAACACTACCGTCCCCCCTCATTTTTGTGGTGTCTCCTACCGGTGCCAGCAAGGACATGGAGCTGGCCCATGGGGCAGGGCCTGCCACAAGGTCAGCAGCCACCACCACCCCCAGTGCTACCCTTCACCCTGGGAGGGGAAGGTGGGGGTGTAGCAAGCAGGGGCAATGGGAGGGGAAGATGGAGGGTGGCTTCAGGGGTACCGTGAGATATGAAGAGTGAGGTCAAGGGTACCCTGACCTCGAAAAGGTTGGGAAACACTGCTCTACACGTTGTTAGAAATAAACTGTCCCACCTGCCCGCCCCTGCCCTGAAACACCCCTGCCGTGCCTACGCACCGGCACGTGCCCAGGACAAGATGTTCCCACCCACATTCGCCACTGCCCAGAATGGCTCTACCCAAACCTGCAGGAGAGCTGCTAGGGTTGTCTGGTCCACCATGGCTACTGGTAGGGGATTTTGGAGGGGGGCAGATTTGCCAGCTCCAGGCTGGGAAAATCTCGAAGATTTGGTGGTGGAGCCTGTGGACGACAGGGAGCTCAGTGGGGTACAATGGCATAGAGTGCCCCCACCTCAAAAGCATCCATTTCTCTTAGGAACTGATCTCTGTAGTCTGGACTTGAGCTATGATTTCAGGGGATCCCATCTGGTCCCATCTGGAAATTGGCTTCGGATGCCCAAATGAACGAATTTGAACTTACAATTACATTGAATTATTGGTGTTTCAGCCCCTTTATTCGATTTCGAATACCTTTAATGGCATATAAATAGTTTAACATTAACATTGCAAGATAACAACAGCCTTTACAAGTTCTGGAGAGTTAAAATAACACCATTTAAAAATGTATCCACCACTTCCAACAGCTCGTAGTTGTGGCTGTTTAAAAGATATATAACCTTCTGTTTATCTGTGATGCCTTCACTTCCATGCAGGAAGGAGATTATGTGCTTCTTCCTACCTATCTCATAAAAAGGACAATCCAACAGCATATGAGATACTGTTTCCACAGAACCCATGCCACATGGGCATTTCCTTTCTTTATGTGGAATTCCAAGGTGGCGTCCAAGGCTAAAGGAAGAAGGCAGGGCATTACACCTAGCTAAGGTGATTGCTCTACGCCACCGGTCCTCAACCAGGAGATAAAGGTACCGTAGCCCCTTTATTAATGCAGCCATAGCTTAACCCACAATATTGTGTAGTGTTTACTTTTGGATGTGTGGTAGCAAAGTATGGGAGACCTGACCTTGGAAAATTTCCAGGGAGGGCAGAGATTTCCCAGGCGCCACTTCTCGCACAACAGCCGTCAGTGTTTCAGTGAATCCGCTGAATAAACATCACCTTAAATCAAACTTCTCGACGTCTTGACCGATTTGGAAAAGGACAGCTTTGCTGACACTCATAATCCCAAAGTTTTTCTACTGGGTCATAAATCACTGGAATCGCTTCTACCACATATAGCCAGCTCCATCCTCAGACAGAAGGTCTAGAACACATTTCAAAACAGTAAGCAAAACTTCTCTCCGTTTCAGCAAGGCTAAGCGCTTTTCAAGAGGCTCTGGCAGGGCTAGGCTTGTTTCCTTTTCTGTGGTCAGGCCCAAGGATGAGGTAAAGAAGTATAACTTTTGCCACACTAGGAAACAAACTTTTTCCTCGAGCCCCATGGATTGTGGCCGTTCACCGGCTGGTAGGGCTAGGGATGGGAATGTAGAGTTGCCAGATCCATGTTGGGAAACTCCTGGGGATTTGAGGGGTAGAGCCTGGTTAGGGTTAGGGTCAGCAGGGGCAGATTGAGGGGAACTGTGCCCAGGGCATGCCTGTATCCTATGCCCCTGCCACGCCCTGGAATGCCCCAGGGCAACTCACTGATGCACCATTATCAGCACCCCGGGGCTCCAGTGTTTAAAGGCAGTGGTGGGATCCAAAATTTTTAATAACAGGTTCCGATGGTGGTGGGATTCAAACCGTGGTGCCGCCGCACACACGCACCTCCAGTTGTGGGCTTTCCGGGCTGCGCGGCCATGGTCTGGTAGATCTTGTTCCTAACGTTTTGCCTGCATCTGTGGCCGGCATCCTCAGAGGTGTATCACAGAGAGAAGTTACACACTGTGTCCAGTGAGAAGGGAATGTTTAGTGGGGTATATATTGTCCACATTGTCCATATCCCACAAAACATTCCTATCACTATTTGCCGCCGACCTTGGGGCACCTCAGCTCCAAAGACTGTTTTTCACGAATCCTTGGGAAACCGGGAGGGGGGCTTTCAGCGGGGAATAAAGGGAACTGTGAATGCTGGTTCCATCAGAACGAACTTTGCCAAGTATGGTGCTTCAATACCTTTTCAATAAGTGCTGCTGATCAATACCTGAGAGTCTTTTTATTGACTTGAGGTTTACTGGCTTTATCTGCGACCTGCTTTGGATGATTTACTTCTATAAATGGTCACTAAGAATTCTGGCCTAGACAGCTCAGGCTAGCCCAATCTCAGCTGATCTCAGAAGCTAAACCGGGTTGGATACAGGGTTGCCCAATAGGGACTGGAGGTGCGTGTGTGCGGCAGCGCCACTGTTTGAATCCCACCACCATCGGAACCTGTTATTAAAATTTTTGGATCCCACCACTGGCCAGATATAGTTAGTTTTTAATGCACAGAGCCAGCAGGTCTGTGTGGGTTTCCGAGTCACTTGTGCCCGGCCTGGCAGGGGGCGTGGCCTTGCGGGGTACACGGCTGACAGGCCTGGGTGCCATTTTGCCCTGGGCTCTGTTTCTCCTCCCTACACCCCTGGGGTGCTAAAAATAAGATATCCCCTGAAAATGAGCCCTAATGCATCTTTTGGAGCAAAAATTAATAAAAGACCCTGTCTTATTTTCAGGGAAACACAGTATGCATAGGTAGGCAATTGGCAAACTGCCTCTGAACATCCCTTGCCTTGAAAAACCCTACGGCAGTGATGGCGAACCTTTTTGAGATTGAGTGCCCAAATTGCAGCCCCAAATTGCAAATTGCACTTATTTATCGCAAAGTGCCAACATGGCAATTTAACCCGAATACTGAGGTTTTAGTTTAGAAAAACAGTTGGCTTGCTCGGGAGTAAGCTTGGTGGTAGTCAGTGGCTTTGCTTTGAAGCAAACCGTGCAACTCTTCCAACAAGTGAATCACAACCCTAGGAGGGTTTACTCAGAAGCAAGCCCCATTGCCAGCAACTGAGCTTATTCTTAGGTAAAGGATTGCGCTTTAGTTCTTCGGCGTGAAAATCAGTGGGGTTTAACAGCACTTAACAGGGTTACCCAAAACTAGGTCTTAGGTTTAATGCTAAAATTCGAGCCCAGCAGCCCAGGCCAGCCTAGATATGGGGGGGGGGGGGGGGACTCTGTTTGTGTGTGCCCACAGAGAGGGCTCTGAGTGCCACCACTGGCACCTGTGCCATAGGTTCACCACCACTGCCCTACCTTGTGTTTTTTTATAATTGCCTAGTGTTGTATGACCCTTGCAGCCCCTTAGCTGATACTAAAATACTTCTTTGCTGCCTCAGCTCTCTCAAACACCATTCATCCTTCAGAGTGTTTGCAAATTGCAGACTTCATGTTTAAACCATCCGAGTGCGAAGGTTAACATTTGAAAAAGCTTCACTAAGCCATTCCACGCAACACACTGTCTCGGTGTAAAGAATAACAATGGGGAAATTATATGTTTCAGAGCAAAGATCCCAGTTCAAACATCAAAGCATTTGGGGAAGGAGACTAACTCGTATTTTGAAATCAGGGGGGAAATAACAGGGAGGAAAACCACAATAAAGGGTGTACTGCCCTTGTATAATCTGGAGAAAATGGAAACAGGATTCTCCTGAGGAACAGCAAATCAATATTTTTTTGACTCACTGGCTTTCTCATTGCTTAAGCCATCATTGCTGAAGGGCTGACTCAGATTTTTTTTCCAGAATCGAGCAACGCCGCTCTCGGGCACCTTCCGCACATGTAACCCCTATGCCCAGAATGGGTTGGCCCAGAATGGGTTGACCCAGTAAGGGGGTGGAGACTCAGTGCAGCAGAGAGGCTGCAAGAGCTCTTTTGCAGAAGAAGCAAGGCTACCAGACTCGGACCTTGATTTCTATAAGCCCTTAACACCTTGTTAAGGTAATTTCAATATTGTTGGGAGCTACTGGGAAGGTAGTTGCTGTTTTGCTGTGTTGTAAATGTTGGAGTTTATTGTTTCAGGGTTTCTTTTGTGGTTGTAATGGGTGAGAGTTCTCCTGGAAACCTTCATCCTGTTGCAACCTGTTCATCAAGCCCTTGGAGTCTTCAGGAGCCAGCCAACTTGCAAGAAGAAATTGGACTTGGCAATATCAGTAGACTGTAAATAGAAGGACTTGAAATGCAACCTGAACAGGACCTTGAATTGTAACGTTAAATGTTGATGTTTAATGTTAATTGTAAAGAGAAGTAAACCATATTGTTGTTTAAAAATTGTTGTTGCAACTCATTCCAAGTACTGCCCCACAGAACTCACAAGCTGAGGTTACACACACACAGAATTATGCACTTTCAATCCACTATCAATGCACTTTGCAGCTGGGTTTTACTGTGCAGAATAGCAAAATCCACTTGCAAACAAGTGTGAAAGTGGATTGAAAGTGCATGATTCTGCATGTGCGGAAGGAGCCTGAGAGAGCTTGGGCAAGTGAACGTAATTGCCTGTGAAGAGCACAGTCTATAAGCAGAACCACATTTATAATGCAGATCTGAGGAATACAACTTCAAAAGGCATTCTGGGCTCAGCTGTCTGAGTCAAAACGCTGAAATTGAATGGAAACCACACGAGAGACTTCGGCGATGCTTTTATCTGAATTAGTGTAAACTTCATTCGAAATTTAAAAGTATAGGTTCTTCTTTTGTAGGGGATAACTTTAGTAGAACCAGTAGTAGTGGACAACTGTAGTAGAACCAGGGGGCATTCATTGAAAATGCTGGGGGCGGGGGGGGGGGAGAATTAGGACTAATAAAAGGAAACACTTCTTCACACAACGTGTGATTGGTGTTTGGAATATGCTGCCACGGGAGGTGGTGATGGCCACTAACCTGGATAGCTTTAAAAGGGGCTTGGACAGATTTATGGAGGAGAAGTCCATCTATGGCTACCAATCTTGATCCTCCTTGATCTCAGATTGCAAATGCCTTAGCAGACCAGGTGCTCAGGAGCAGCAGCAGCAGAAGGCCATTGCTTTCACATCCTGCATGTGAGCTCCCAAAGGCACCTGGTGGGCCACTGAGAGTAGCAGAGTGCTGGACTAGATGGACTCTGGTCTGATCCAGCAGGCTAGTTCTTATGTTCTTATGTTCTTATGTTCTTAACTTTCAACCCTTTCCTACACTACCATCACCCCCTGCAGTGTCAGGCTTGGCCTTATTTTTAGTCCAAACACACCTAAAAGTAATTTGAAGCAGAGCAGAAAATGCCACCGTACTGCGTAGCTCTCTGCCTGCCTCCTTTGATTTTTCACAATGCTCAGAGTTTTCCTAGTTTTCCTTCTGTCTCACCATCTTGTCGTGTGCTACCTGAAATAAGCGTTATATATAATAAAAATTATAGGAAGCAAGCAGATAGGTGGGGATGCAAAGGGATGCACACCATTGTATTTTCGTACGTTTTTACACACCATTCCTGAATGTCAGGAGTCATTCATGCATGCCCTACTTACCGCAATGGCTGTTTGCTTTGCAGTGGGTTTTTCCCATGGTTTTTTGTTTACATGGGGATTTTCTTCCTGCCAAGCTGATCCACCATTTTGCTTGCCTATCACTTCCTTATTCTTTCTGCGCAATCTCGCCAGCCTCTTTTCTTTCTGCTGTCTTAAAGGAGCAGCAGTGGGGTAGGAGGTTAAGAGCTTGTGTATCTAATCTGGAGGAACCGGGTTTGATTCCCAGCTCTGCTGCCTGAGCTGTGGAGGCTTATCTGGAGAATTCAGATTAGCCTGTACACTCCCACACATGCCAGCTGGGTGACCTTGGGCTAGTCACAGCTTCTTGGAGCTCTCTCAGCCCCACCTACCTCACAGGGTGTTTGTTGTGAGGGGGAAAGGGCAAGGAGATTGTAAGCCCCTTTGAGTCTCCTACAGGAGAGAAAGGGGGGATATAAATCCAAACTCCTCCTCCTCCTCCTCCTCCTCCTCCTCCTCCTTCTTCTTCTTCTTCTTCTTCTTCTTCTTCTTCTTCTTCTTCTTCTTCTTCTTCTTCTTCTTCTTCTTCTTCTTCTTCTTCTTCTTCAGGTAGCATTACTTTGTTAAACCATGTCCATTTGATGTCAGTTTTAAGGACCAATCCTTCCAGCGATAAAACCAGAGGTGGGATCCAACCAGTTCTCACCGCTTCTCTAGAAGTGGTTACTAATTTTTTCTGAGTGCCGAGAAGGGGTTACGAAAGCAACCTCCCTGCCCAATAGGGACTGGAGGTGCGTGTGTGCAGAGGCGCCACTGTTTGAATCCCACCACCATCAGAACCTGTTATTAAAATTTTTGGATCCCATCACTGGATAAAACTTTAATGTTATTTTTAAAAAGTCCTGACCATTTTGAAATGGAGGCCCGAAGTGTGCCAGAAACTACTGTAATGTGGGTGGGGGAAAGGCGGGGAAGAGCAAGAAAACTGTCATGGATCTCCATTGCTTCCCCTGCAAAGGGAAAGAAAAAATCACACTTAAAGATCTTTCAGAAACCATCGCTATCCTCTTATCTGAGAGAGCAGCAAATTGCAAAGAGAGGAAAACGTGAAGGTTACTGAGAATCAGACTTAAATGAACATTTAATGTGAGGGAGACCACAAGCAGATAAACAGTCCTTTTTGGACAACTTCAGATGCAGGCCAAAGGGCCACATTTGGAAATGAAAATTGCCAGAGCAGTGAGCATGATGTTCAAATTCATCAGGTGTTACCATAACATCTTTGAACAGCAGTTTTATCCCTTTAACTAGGTTACTAGGGGTTACTAGGAGCAGCAGTGGCGTAGGAGGTTAAGAACTCGTGCATCTAATCTGGAGGAACTTGGTTTGATTCCCAGCTCTGCCGCCTGAGCTGTGGAGGCTTCTCTGGGGAATTCAGATTAGCCTGTGCACTCCCACACACGCCAGCTGGGTGACCTTGGGCTAGTCACAGCTTCTCGGAGCTCTCTCAGCCCCACCTACCTCACAGGGTGTTTGTTGTGAGGGGGGAAGGGCAAGGAGATTGTCAGCCCCTTTGAGTCTCCTATAGGAGAGAAAGGGGGGATATAAATCCAAACTCTTCTTCTTCTTCTTCTTCTTCTTCTTCTTCTTCTTCTTCTTCTTCTTCTTCTTCTTCTTCTTCTTCAAGGTAGCATTACTTTGTTAAACCATGTCAATTTGATGTCAGTTTTAAGGACCAATCATTCCAGCGATAAAACCAGAGGTGGGATCCAACCAGTTCTCACCACTTCTCTAGAAGTGGTTACTAATTTTTTCTGAGTGCCGAGAAGTGGTTACAAAAGCAACCTCCCTGCCCAATAGGGGCTGGAGGTGCGTGTGTGCGGCGGCGCCACTGTTTGAATCCCACCACCATCAGAACCTGTTATTAAAATTTTTGGATCCCATCACTGGATAAAACTTTAATGTTATTTTTTAAAAAGTCCTTCTGACCATTTTGAAATGGTGGCCCAAAGAGGGCCAGAAACTACTGTAATGTGGGTGGGGGGAAGGCGGGGAAGAGCAAGAAGACCGTCATGGATCTCCATTGCTTCCCCTGCAAAGGGAAAGAAAAAGTCACACTTGAAGATCTTTCTGAAACCATCGCTATTCTCTTATCTGAGAGAGCAGCAAATTGCAAAGAGGAAAACGTGAAGGTTACTGAGAATCAAACAAAGGAGACCACAAGCAGATAAACAGTCCTTTTTGGTCAACTTCAGATGCAGGCCAAAGGGCCACATATGGAAATGAAAATTGCCAGAGCAGTGAGCATGATGTTCAAATTCATCAGGTGTTACCATAACATCTTTGAACAGCAATTTTATCCCTTTAACGACATTTATTCACCTCTTTTTTTTTCAAAGTTCCTGACAGCAATCTAGCACAGGTGTCCTCAACATGGTGCCCACCTGCACCTTTCCTGGTGCTCTCTAAGGCTCATTCCGCACATGCATAATAATGCACTTTCAAACTGCTTTCAGTGCTCCTTGAAGCTGTGTGGAATAGCAAAATCCACTTGCAAACAGTTGTGAAAGTGGTTTGAAAATGCATTATTTTGCATGTGCGGAAGGGGCCCAAGTGTTTCCAGAAAGTGGGTGGGACCAGGTGGTGCTTTTGCCCAGAAAGGTTTCTGATTGCCATTTGGAGATTTGATTGGCTGGGCAGATTTTAAAAACCATGCTTGACAGCAGCTGCCAGCGTAGCATAAGGATCATCACTGTGTGTCTGACGGTAAGATGCGGTAACTGGCTATTCCTCCCGCAGCAGCCAGATGTCAAACATTCCGTCATGTTCTTGTGAGGAATTTTAAGAGCTCTTTCTTATCTTTAGAATTAATGAAATCTTACTGAACTGAATTATTATAATAATATTATTAGGTCATAATCTCCTGGTATTATCCTGAAATTCACAGGAGAGAGCTAATACTAAATGGACAAGGATTTAATCTTTTAGATCAGGGGTCTGCAACCTGCGGCTCTCCAGATGTTCATGGACTACAACTCCCATCAGCCCCTGCCAGCATGGCTAATTGGCCATGCTGGCAGGGGTTGATGGGAGTTGTAGTTCATGAACATCTGGAGAGCCGCAGGTTGCAGACCCCTGTTTTAGATCATCACGTTTGTTTTTGATTAAATGGTATGAGTTTTGTCACTTTTCTGAGAAATTATGTAAATATTTCTCATCCTCTGATTTAATTTACTTGGTTCCCTTTAACCATTTCATTTCATATCATTTCATTTAATTTGCTAACTATTATTTTATTTATTTTTTATTTTTTATTTATTAAATTTATATCCCACTCCCCCCCCCTTTCCTAACCAGAGTTGGGATCAGAGGGGCACACAACAAATGAAAATATATAGTTGATTACACAGTAAAATATGCATTGATTGCGCTTCTCATATCAAATTTGTAGCTAGTGGTCCTTGCAGAAAAGTGCAATATAATTGAAGTAGTTGATTTTATCTGAATTTCTGCTAAGATTATTGCTGCTTTTATTTTTCACAGATCCTCCTGAGGACGCTTAATGCAAAACACATCGGTTGGATTATAATTGTACTGGAATAAAAATTTCCCACCGGAACATTGTTTTTGCTTCTGTTCTTTGCTTCTAAAAAAATGGCGGGTTCTTGGTATCATTTAAACTGCACTAGCAGCTCAACCCCTTTCCAGACGTTACATTCTTGGCACTCCCATCTCACACTGCAGGAGAGAACACGAAGCACAGTCCTTCCAATATGTCTGTCTGCCATTTTAGACAGAAAGGCAACCCGTGTATTTTTCAGCACCTGTATGCAAGCCCTCAAAAATATAGGTTTCCAATCACACTTCTGGAAAAGTTGGGAAATAACCCTTTGCCCATAAAAAATGGAGAATGGGGATATCCAGAGGATTGCAAATAGTACCCTATCCTCAGAGGTGGGATCCAGCAGGTTCTCACCAGTTCCTGAGAGTGGGTTACTAATTATTTGTGTGTGCCGAGAGGGGGCTACTAATTGGGTCCGCTTTTCCATCCCCACGCCCTCGCCACCCCGAGAGGCAGACTGCCTTTGAACGTGGAGGTTCCTTATAGCAATTGCGACTAATAATGTAACTCCCTGAACTGGGTTAATCCCTTTCAGTTACTGCAATTCATGGATTCTCAGCCTTTATTTATTTATTTATTTATTTATTTTTATTTGTTCGGTTTATAAACCGCCCTCCCAAGGAGGGCTCAGGGCGGTGTACAATACAAGTAGAGCACAATCAATTTAAAATACAATAAATATAAGTTAAGATGGCTCTATAAAAATAAACCCTACCCCATTAAAATGCAGCTTATAAAATTAATATTAATATTAGCTCAAGATGGCGCCTGCTATCTATTCCCTCTAAAACATACATCAGAAAAGAAGGGCGGTAGGGTACTTTCGTACCTTTTATCTCACCAGTCTCTATCAAAGAACCTGTGTGTTTCACCATTGCTGTGTTCAGATTTGTGAGTGGGGGCATTTTCTATAATGTGATGATGATTTAGAAATGACCTGGTGCAAAAAAAAATGTTGGGGTCAGGGTGGGGTGGCTGCCAATGGGGGGGGTCCAACTCAGGTTTTGCCCAGGGCTCAGGTTTGCCTAGGTATGCCTCTGCCCCCTTTGCTGAGGGAGGGCTGGCGAGGGAACCTGTTACTAAAAATTTTGGATCCCACCTACCCTGGCATGCAAAGTAGGAAGGAACCTCAAAATCATAATGGGGAAAAAATCATGACTGAAAAGAGCTTTCAGGTATCTACTGTGGGAAAGGGAAATTCCCTCACTAAAAAAAACACATTTGGTAGCAGAAAGAGAGTGTGCCACTAGTTAGCCAACTCCTCCAAGTCCAAATCTGAATGCCAAGATTCCGTCCAATGTTTTGAAGTGTAGTAACAAATGCTGCCGGATTGAGAGCAAATTTATAATGGGATTTCTCCGTTTTCTGAAACCAGTGTGGAACAGGAGTTTCAGGGAACCTTTCCAAATGGCTTACGTAGTCTCCTTTGGCAAATTTAGTGAAACAAACCTTAGCCTACTTTCAAGGGCAGTTTTTAGACATGCGCAAGTGAACGTGCCATTGTGGGTTTCTTTTAGTTGAAATGCTGCATTACTTTTTTTTTTCAAAGTCCGCCAAAGTACAGTGGCAAGCAAAGATGAAAAGGGGGAGGGGGGGGACGACCCTCTAATGGTACATATCAGACAGATCAAACCTCAATTAGCAGCTACTTGAGGATGTTTAAAGAATTAATCACCATAAACCCCAGGCATGAAGAGACTTGTGTAATTGCAGATTAGTTTCCATGGTGGCTCATCCTTGTAACTAAAAGGTACTTCAGCAGCTAGTCAAAAATGTTTTAAAATGTACTTTGTTGAAAGACTGCAGGCTGTTATGCATGCATGTAGGACAGTGGTGGTGAACCTTTGGCACTCCAGATGTTATGGACTACAATTCCCATCAGCCCCTGCCAGCATGCCCTGTCCCCACCCCATGGTAGCTACACCACTGATAGAAAGTGACATATATCTGCAAAAATATGCTGAATCTGGAGATCATCTATAAATCCCTAACTCCAATCCCTACCTGGAAGCTAGTAACCCTAAATTACTATATATTTGAGTGGGAAAAAAACAGTAAATCCTGCACCTTTCTGTGAGACCCTCTCCCACAAAAAGAGCTTAGCTTCAGGGGGAAAAATCAATAACAAATCTAGTGTCTTAACTGTGTTTTTCATTATTCCCTTCCTGCTCTTGTAATACATTCAGTATTCAGCTGATTTGTAAAGTCAAAACTGAGCTGTTTATGGTTGCCGCAGTCTTTCACAACTAATGTTTTTTTTATAGAGAGGTGACAAAACTTTCTGCCAAACCCATGCCCTATTTCGTAAATAATAAAGGTGCCGTGTGATAAATAAACCTCACTTGGAAGGAGAAGGAATAAAAATGTATATTTACACATATGGGAATACACATTACTCAGCAAGTATTTCATTTTGCACAGACCTTGTTTGAGCTATACATTCTTTCTGGATTAGAGCACCCCAGCTATTCTGGTGCTAAAAAGAAACTTTAACTTCTTGTAACTTCTTGAATAACTGAAGAAATACTTGAAGATCTCTGTATGCTGACACCCAGAGAAATTTTCCAAAACCTTGAAAAGTAGACTTCTAGAACAAGAATATCATATCTTGTTGGGGCAAGCAAATAAATCATGCTCACCCCTCTCTGTCGGAATAATACTGGAACAGGGGCACATAGCCAAATATCTTGAATTATTAACCGAACCCCAACAGAGATGGATTATCACAAGGGCCAGATCCAATACCTTCCCATTGGCCATTACAAAGGGTCGCTACTTATCCATTGTTTAAGGAAAGCATCTCTCCAGGATCGGGTTTGTCCACACTGTAAAAATCAAGTGGAGACTCTTGCTCACATTATTCTTGAGTGTCCGAGATATGTGGGCATTAGGAATTTCTCTCCCAGGCTGGCGCTGGACAAATCTGAACGTGACTCTGACTGTTCTGTTGTGGAGCTTCGGTTAAACAACACAGATGTCGTGCTCTTGGAAAAAGTAGCAAAATTTCTTTTACAAGTGACAGAACTTTCTAAGTAATGTATACTGCTATATAGTCTTCCTGTCTGCGCTTTGAATGTACTCTTGATTTGTATTTCAAAAATGTCTGGCAATGCTCTAGAACCTATTTTTAATGCCAAATAAAGGTTGTTGTTGTTGTTGTTGTTGTTGTTGTTGTTGTTGAAGAAATACTTCAGAACTTTTACAGGCAAGGTCTGTTCATGCATGCATGTAGGACAGTGGTGGTGAACCTTTGGCACTCCAGATGTTATGGACTACAATTCCCAGTTAGGCCCTTTCTGCACATGCAGAATAATGCCCTTTCAACCCACTTTGAAGCTGGATTTTACTGTGCGGAATAGCAAAATCCGCATTCAAACAATTATGTAGGTGGATTGAAAATGCATTATTCTGCATGTGCGGGCCTATATTTTGTAGTCAACCATTGTAGATAGCAAGGGGGGATTGTTTTAATATACATCCCAATGAGTTACCTGAGCCAAATGCTTTACTGGCTCATCAACCTTAGAATCATCCTGGCTATTTGTGAATCAGCACAAAATTAGCATGAAATAGTGTTAAGTTTCAGATATGTCAGTAATTAGTTTCTTGTGGGGGGGGGTCTTGGATTTAAAGGGACCCTCTGGGGTCTCTTTAAACACCCCCAAATCAGTGGTGGGATCCACAAATTTTAGTAACAGGTTCCCATGGTGGTGGGATTCAAACAGTGGCGTAGCGCCAATGCGGCTGGGCAGGCCACGACAGGGGCGTGGCCGGGCATTCCGGGGGTGGGGCATTAATAATTTCTCTGTTACTGTAAAAAACTCTTACTGTAAAAAAAGTTCCTAATTTTCAGCTGGTATCTTTCTGTCCATAATTTAAACTCATTATAGCAAGTCCTATAGTCTACTGCCAACAGAAACAACTACTTCTCCTCTAATTGACTGCCTGTCAAATACTTAATACTTTCAAATACTTTATTTTTGTTTCTAGAAATCAAAAGAAGGATACTTTCCTTAGACAAGGAACTTTACCATATTTCTAAAACATGTTTTTAAAACAGCCCAACAGGGAGAATTATCCCATTTTCTACCTTTGCTAACCAGCCACATCGGAAACAACAGGACTTGATGATTTTGGGACCTAATGGAATTTCTCATGGAAAAGTGGACCCAATTAGTAACCCCCTCTCAGCACATACAAATAATTAGTAACCCACTCTTGGGAACTGGTGAGAACCTGCTGGATCCCACCTCTGCCCCAAATCCATTTGAATGCCTGAATCGCAGTTCGGGTTCAGGCATTCAAATGGATTCAGTCTGGCTTGCGTTCAGGGAGCTTGAATTCACCAGCGATAGTTCATTCATATCTTCAATGATATTTATCTTTTAGATATCTATCTTCTAGAGCAGCGGTTCTCAACCTGTGGGTCGCAACCCCTTTGAGGGTCAAATGACCCTTTTACAGGGGTCGCCTAAGACCGATCAGCATCCAGATTAAGTTCCCATGTTACAGATATTTTATGGTTGGGGGTCATCACAACATGAGGAACTCTATTAAAGGGTTGCGGCATTGGGAAAATTGAGAACCACTGTTCTAGAGGTCTAAAGAATAAGCACTCTAGGGGGCTTTCCCCACTGACAGAGTTGAACTGGTTTCTACCTAGGTTCGCCTCAGTGAATCCCCACTGCCACTGAGCTCAACATTGTTTTGTCTCAGTTCCCGCCCCCCTCAGAACTGCGACATCCTTGTCGCAGTTATGAACTACACTTTTCTGCCAGAACAAGGTCGATACCACTTCGAAGTGGGGAAGCATCGAAACGACACCTCATCCATTCAACCAATCACGAGCCGCTTTTGTGGCGTGCGCAGAACGGGAGAGTCGTGGCAGGCAGAAAGCGCATGTAACTGTAAACTGTAAACTGTAAAAACTGTAAAAAAAAAAAAGAACGCTCCGGTTTTCCGCCGTAACACAAGCGCCAATCGCGATCGAGGAGCGAAACAGGCACCAAGATGACCCCGCCCACTTAGCTCGGTTCCAGGGGGCCAACTCAGTTGCTGTGGGGACAGCCTGGAATCGCCCTCCACTGAAGGGAACCGAGTCGACCTTAGCTCCCTTCTGTAGTGGGGAAAGCCTCTAGGATTCATCTTTAAAAAAATTAATAAGGCATTCCACAGGGGCACAAGCTTGGTGAAACAAGGGATAGAAATTTACTGGGAATGTTTGCCCCAAAATAAGGATTTAGGCAGTGACATACTGGGGATGTCCAGCAGCTAGAGATGCAAGTAACTACAGAACATTAAGAAAATAAATATTTCCTGGACAGAAAGGAGCAGTCAATAATCGGTGTGGAACTCACAGGAGATCTCTCTGAGGAAGATAGAAGCTCTCAAAGCTTTTCCCAAAAAGGAAACACTGCTCATTCAGGAGAAAATGAAACAGAAGATACAGTAGGAGAAATTCATCACAAAATAAAGAGGTAGCGCAGGAATAACTGGTTACTTTAAACAAATTCAAATATCCAGGGCCTGATGAACTGCATCCCAGGATATTAAAAGAACTCACAGAAGTAAACTCAGAACCACTTGCTATAATCTTTGAGAACTCCTGAAGCACATGAGACGTCCCAGTGGACTGGAGGAGGGCTAATGTTATTCTCATCTTCAAAAAAGAGGACCCAAACAATTACCATCCAGTCAGCCTGACATCAATGCCTGGAAAGGTTCTGGAGCAGATCATTAGACAGACAGTGAGTAAGCACTTAGAAAGGATCAGTGTGATCACTAAAAGTCAACATGGATTTCTCAAAACCAAATCATGCCAGACTAATATCATCTCTTTTTTTTATAATGACATGCTTGGTAGAGAGAGCCAGCTTGGTGTAGTGGTAAAAACAACGGACTCTAATCTGCACAACTCGGTGCGATTCGCCCACTCCTGCACATGAAGCCTGCTGGGTGATCTTGGATTAGTCACAGTTCTCTCAGGACTTTCTCACCCCTACCTATCACTTAACCTTACTTACCTCACCTGTTGTGGTGGTGGGGATTGCGATTATAAAAGTAGAGAAAAGTGGGCAGAGGTGGGATCCAGCAGGTTCTCACCAGTTCCCGAGAGTGGGTTACTAATTATTTGTGTGTGCCGAGAGGGGGTTACTAATTGGGTCCGCTTTTCCATGAGAAATTCCATTAGGTCCCAAAATCATCAAGTCCTGTTGTTTCCGATGTGGCTGGTTGGCGAAGGGAGAAAACGGGATAATCCTCCCTGTTGGGCTGTTTTAAAAACATGTTTTAGTAATATGGTAAAGGTCCTTGTCTAAGGAAAGTATCCTTCTTTTGATTTTTAGAAACAAAATTAAGTATTTGAAAGTATTAAGTATACTGAAAGTATTTGAAAGTATTAAGTATATGAAAGTATTAAGTCTTTGAAAGTATTTGACAGGCAGTCAATTAGAGGAGAAGTCGTTGTTTCTGTTGGCAGTAGACGATAGGACTTGCTATAATGAGTTTAAATTATGGACAGAAAGATACCAGCTGGAAATTAGGACCTTTTTTTACAGTAAGAGTTTTTTACAGTAACAGAGAAATTATTAATGCCCCGCCCCCGGAATGCCCGGCCACGCCCCTGTCGTGCCCCGCCCAGCCCCATTGGCGCTACGCCACTGTTTGAATCCCACCACCATGGGAACCTGTTACTAAAATTTGTGGATCCCACCACTGGAAGTGGGGTATAAAAACCAGCTCTTCTCTCTTTGGGCAGAAGTCATTTGCCTCAGTGACAAGTGACGGGGTTAATTCCTTTGTGTGGAAGTCATTTGCCTCAGTGGTGTAATGGGTACGAGTGATGGTCTTCTAGTCTTGAGAACTGGGTTTGATTCCCCACTCCTCCACATTGAACCTACTGGGTGACTTTGGGCCAGTCACAATTCTCCTAGAACTCTCTCAGCCCGCACAGAGGCAGGCAAAGGCAAATCACCTCCAAGCATCTCTTCCCTTGACAAATCTACCAGCAACCCTAGTACTAACAACGGCAACAGATTTAGGATGCAGATTAAGGAAACATCTGTCTCCTATGTCACTAATAAAAAGGATGGATCGGTTCAGCTACTCAGATGCAAGGTGTTTTCCCCACTTTGCTTCTCTGCCAATCTTGCTGCTGTTAACCTTTGCTTTGAAACAAAACTAGGCCATTTAAATGGTTTCATTGGCTATAATTTAGATTGATTTCATTGGACTGGGGGAATAAGAAATCAAATGCATGCAAGATTTATTGCCAGATGCTCCTCTCCCTTCTCCCAAAGCTGCATCATTCTTGTCTCTGAACAGAGAAGGAAAAATAAACCACAGGCTGCGCTCCTGAACTTTCTTGAGGACAGCAGAGAGTTGAAACGAGAAGCGACTGCCCTGGATGATAGTATCCAGATTTCTCCGACGAAACCATTATACATGGAGCAGTTTTTCTCTGTGATAGAAATAAAGATCAGATGCATGTTTTTGAAAAGGTTTTGGGTGGAGAATATAGCTAAAATGTAAACATACCAAATCCCCTCTGTTAACGCTCTGAACAGAAGCTGCAGTGGTGGCGAACCTTTGGCACTCCAGATGTTATGGACTACAATTCCCATCAGCCCCTGCCAGCACGGCCAATTGATCGTGCTGGCAGGGGCTGATGGGAATTGTAGTCCATAACATCTGGAGTGCCAAAGGTTCACCACCACGGTGCTAGCCCCCAAATGGTGGGGCAACTCCTTTTTCCCACCCCACTTCTCCTTGAGGTTGGGAGTTTGAGAGCGTGGTTGCCTTACGTGGTCTAGTCTAGGCCTTGTGTGGTCTAGTCAATAAAAAGAGGTGGTTGAGAATTGACTTAAGGCAATGGTGGGATTCAGCAGGTTCGCACCACTTCAGCAGAACGGGTTGTTTAAATGGTGCTTGTAAACAACCAGTAGTTAAATTATTTAAATCCCACCACTGGAACTGGTTGTTAAATTATTTGAATCCCACCACTGGTTTAAAGCATGTTTAACCCACAGGTTTTTTTGTTTTTGTTTTTGCTTCTGAGCTCCATACTTGCCTATCCTTCTGCAGATCATTGTGGGGTTTGTTGGTCATTCCAGGGCAGGACTTTTGGGGATCTTCTCAGATTGGCTTTGAGAGTTCCCTTTCCCCACCTGTTTCACATTGTCTATTGGTGGGGTGTAGGTTTACCCACTGGGAAATCCCTGCTTCACTGGTGGCTGACAAATCTCAAATGAAGCTCACATTCAAAAGGTTCCGAAACCCTGGCTTGAAGCCTGCAAAGGGCTCTCTCTGGTGGCTGCCTATTGGTGCAAAAAAAGAAGAAGCAATGCTGGGGGAACCACATGCATCAAAAGCAACAGTGTGTGTTGAGGCTAAAGAATGTTTATGCTTTTAGCAGCATGAATGTTTTATTACATATGTCTCAAAATTGCTTTCATCAGCAGTGTGTTTGTAACAAAACAAATAAAATAGAGTGTTTATATTACCATAAATATGGTAATAGAAAGTATCCACTTGTATTCAGTGTATACATGAGAGGCAACATAGCCTTATACAAAAGTAGTCTAAGAGTACCATATTCTTGCTAATATAGAAGGAGGAGGAGGAGGAGGAGGAGGAGGAGGAGGAGGAAGAGGAAGAAGAAGAAGAAGAAGAAGAAGAAGAAGAAGAAGAGGAGGAGGAGGAGGAGGAGGAGGAGGAGGAGGAGGAGGAGGAGGAGTTTGGATTTATATCCCCCCTTTCTCTCCTGCAGGAGACTCAAACAAACACCCTGTGAGGTAGGTGGGACTGAGAGAGCTCCGAGAAGCTGTGACTAGCCCAAGGTCACCCAGCTGGCGTGTGTGGGAGTGTACAAGCTAATCTGAATTCCCCAGATAAGCCTCCACAGCTCAGGCGGCAGAGCTGGGAATCAAACCCGGTTCCTCCAGATTAGATACAAGAGCTCTTAACCTCCTACGCCACTGCTGCTCATATAAGCACTATATTCATTAGAAGGAGAAGAGTTTGGATTTATACCCCACTTTCTCTCCTGTAAGGAAACTCAAAAGGAGTTTACAAACTCCTTTCCCTTCCTCTCTGCACTGCAGACATCTTGTGAAGTAGGAGGGGCTGAGAGAGTTCTGAATGAACTGTGAATGGACCAATGTCACCCAGCAGGCTTCATGTAGAGATATGGGGAAACAAATCCCACCCACCAGATAAGACTCCACCACTCATGTGGAACAGTGGAGAATCAAACCTGGTATTCAAATCAGAGTCCACCTGCTCTTAACTACTTGCTATGTTGCCTACCATGTATACACTGGATACTTTCTATTACCATATTTCTGCTAATATAAGCACTGGAGGGACTACTTGTTTTGTTATAAGCACACTGTGCTGATAAAAAAACATTTTTGAGTCATATGTAATGAAATATTCATGCTGCTACAAGCATAAACATTCGTGTAACTTATATTCATTTATTCTCAACACACATTGTTGCTTTTGATTTCTGATATTTCTGTGTTGCCTTTTTCGTTTGCGGGGGGAACCATATGGACAAAAGACCATGCAAAACAGGAAGTTGCAATGAGAAGCAGGAAGCATCCCCCCCTCCCAACCGTTACCGCAGTGAGGGCAGCAATAAAACTGAAGCCACAAAATTCAAATTGAAAAAAAAATGAAATTTTAATGCGATCAAACAGAGTTTCATTTGGTAGAGAGTGAAGTCAGCAGCAGCTCGGTGAACACCAGGGAAGGCGCAAGGCCATACCTAGCAAAAGCGCCCTGAACACAGAAAAATACAGACTTATTTTAGTAAATTTTAGAGGTTACATCATGGATTGAATTATACAATACAGGGCCATCGAGGTCCATTAAGCTTCTTCCAAGACATTCAGGTCTTATCTTTGGTGAGGAAACACCTTCCAATAGTTGTTCTTGTGATAATGCCGATGTTTGCCTGCTGGCTCGTATGCATATTCACCTTGATGTTCTGCCTTGTATCTGGCTGTAAATGGGTTTTTCCAAAATTTGGGAGAGACTTTAGTAAGGCTGGCTGATTAGGTTATTCTTTAGTTAATTTTCCCAAACCAGGAGGAAATTATTTACCGGTAACATAAATTCTGCCATCAGCTGTGGACTTTTTCCTGGGGGTGTGTGACAATTACTTGGGGCTCTGTCAAAATGCAAAAGGAGTTTGCCTAATACATTAACTGTCTGCATCCTGTTTCTCTGGGTCCACCTTTAGCATAATCCAATTTTTTTTGTTTCAGCAAGCTTATGACTTAGACCAGCCATTCTCAACCAGGGTTCCGTGGTACCCTGGGGTGCCGTGAGCATGTCCCAGGGGTACCGTGGCAACACTACTGCCCCCCTCATTTTTGTGGTGTCTCCCACCGGCACCAGCAAGGACATGGAGCTGGTCCGTGGGGCAGGGCCTACCACAAGGTCAGCAGCCACCCCCACCCCCAGTGCTTCCCTTCACCCTGGGAGGGGAAGGTGGGGTGTGTGGCAAGCAGGGGCAATGGGAGGGGAAGGTGGAGGGTGGTGGCAGGGGTACCGTGAGATATGAAGAGTGAGGTCAAGGGTACCCTGACCTCGAAAAGGTTGGGAAACACTGACAGACATTGGTTTCAGGGAGTAATACATTTTACAGCAGGAAGGAAAACTTTACTGAAAACCAAAATAAAACCTAAATTCTACTAACATTAGACATCTATCAACACTCTATTAAAAACAAAATAATTATTATCTGTCCCTCTGGCTACACAACCTCTTGCACTGGTGGAGTTTCTGCTGTTGACAAAATGTTTCTAAACTAATCCCATGGTCTGACCCCAAGTATTACCGAAGGGTGACAGAAAAGAAGACCCTGACTTGATGAAACACTAGAGTTGCCCAAAATCTCATATAAAATGAAATTCAAGAGAGAGGGAATGTTGCTCCCTTGAAACATCTGGAAAAAAAATCAGGTCAGTTGCAAGACTTTCAATCTCAGTTCAACATTTAGCTCATGGGGTGTGTGAAAATCTTTTAATAATGAATAGCAATGACTTCAGCACTAATTCTCATACTGGTGAGATGTACCAATGAGTAAGAAGGGCAGAACTTTCCAGGATTAATGGCTACATTTAGGAATTGGTCAGCAAGTTTCTGTAACTCTTATGATGCTCAGTTCCCAAACTGCAAACGTTTCAGTTTGTTTTGAGAATACAGTTAACATAAGAACATAAGAACTAGCCTGCTGGATCAGACCAGAGTCCATCTAGTCCAGCACTCTGCTACTCGCAGTGGCCCACCAGGTGCCTTTGGGAGCTCACATGCAGGAGGTGAAAGCAATGGCCTCCTGCTGCTGCTCCTGCTCCTGGGCACCTGGTCTGCTAAGGCATTTGCCATCTCAGATCAAGGAGGATCAAGATTGGTAGCCATAGATCGACTTCTACTTCATAAATCTGTCCAAGCCCTTTTTAAAGCTATCCAGGTTAGTGGCCATCACCACCTCCTGTGGCAGCATATTCCAAACACCAATCACACGTTGTGTGAAGAAGTGTTTCCTTTTATTAGTCCTAATTCTTCCCCCCAGCATTTTCAACGAATGCCCCCTGGTTCTAGTATTGTGAGAAAGAGAGAAAAATGTCTCTCTGTCAACATTTTCTACCCCATGCATAATTTTATAGACTTCAATCATATCCCCCCTCAGCCGTCTCCTCTCCAAACTAAAGAGCCCCAAACACTGCAGCCTCTCATCATAAGGAAGGTGCTCCAATCCTTCAATCATCCTTGTTGCCCTTCTCTGCACTTTTTCTATCTCTTCGATATCCTTCGATAACAAAACGCATATGAAGGATATTCTGCAGGCTTGTCCGACGAGCCCACATCTTCATATCTTAGAAAGACGGTGGATCAGAATTTTATTCAGAAGGGTGAATGGAAAGCTAACCGATAGACGTAGGAATTCTTTGTACCATTGCTTGTACTGTAAGACAGCCAGTGAACACAGATGTGCGTGCACCATCCAGAAGAAACAAACCCCCAGGGTGCAAAGTTGGAGACTGTGTTTCTTGCTTTCCACAGCTCTACTTTACTTCTTTAACCTTGACAGTTCTTGGCCTGGCATCTCCTGTGTGCAATTACTGGCTTCTCCTATTTGAAAAAAAAAAGAATTTTCCTCTTTTTTTAAAAAAAAGGAAAGAATTTCTGCTTCAGCAACCGAGAGAAAAGATCCCATCCTTTCCAAACTGATACTGCAGGATAAGGACACATTTTGATTAACTTTGTGTGTTTTTAAAACTCTTTAAAAATAGTTTTAATTGTTTTAAAGATGATAGGGGCTTTAATGTAATCTTATATTAAATTTGTATTGTTGAAGACTTTCACAGCTGGATTCAACTGTTTGTTGTGGGTTTTCTCGGCTGTGTGGCTATGGTCTGGTAAATCTTGTTTGTAACATTTCACCTGCATCTGTGGCTGGCATCTTCAAAAGTGTATCACAGAGAGAAATCTCTTGCACACTGATTTGGTTCAATCAACTGGACACAGTGTGTAACAGACTTCTCAATGTGATACACCTCTGAAGATGCTGGCCGCAGATGCAAGCGAAACTTTAGGAACAAGATCCACCAGACCACAACAACCAGTTATATTTAAAAGGAGAATCTGGCCTCCCTAGTTTAAACAAGTGATGCTGGAATCCACCCCCAAACAGCATCATTTTCAATGGTGTTTAAACTAGGGAGCCTTGATTCTCCTTTTAAATCCACCTTAAAGGAAGAATCTGGGGTCCCCAGTTAAAACAACATTGAAAGTGATGCTATTTTGGGGTGGATTCTCCCCAACCCTGAAACAGCATCACTTTCAAGGTTTAAACTGGGGGCCTCAGATTCTCCCTTTAAATCCATGCCGAAGGGGGTGGATTTAATAATAATAATAATAATAACCTTTATTAGGCATTGAGAGAATAAAAGAAAGAAAGAAAACAAGCATTGGCAGAAAGGGGGTTGATTTAAAAGGAGAATCTGGGGAAATTTAAGGGGTGCCTGCTGTCAGGGGTGCAATTATTAAGATAGCAGCACCAAAATTTCAGAGTATCTTAGTGAGCCCCTATTTATGATACCACCCAGGTTTGGTGAAGTTTGCTTCAGGGGGTCCAAAGTTATGGACCCTCAAATTTGTAACCCCCATCTCCTTTTAGCTCCCATTGGAAACAATGGGGGATGGGGCACTCCATTTGGGAGTCCATAACTTTGGACTCCCTAAACCAAACCTCACCAAACCTGTTTGGTATCATCAGGATAGTTTCCTGAAACTGTGGTGCTGCTAGCCTAAAAACTGCATCCCCCTGCAGGCCAAAAACAGAAAAAACACTGAAAATACAAAAAAAATCCCACAAACGAACCTGCATTTTTGGCGCCCCCCACAAGGGGGTGCCCTGGGCAACTGCCCACTTTGCCCAATGGGAGGAACGCTGATGATAATGTATTCTAAAGTACATCCATCACAGCATTTGTTTGAACCTATCACAGCCATTAATCTGTGTTCAAGCATTCTCTTACATCTTGATGGCCCATCAAACCTCAACTATCTTACTATGAACTCCAGAGAAGCAATCAATTATTTGTCTTTGACCTTACCTCACAATGCCTCAGGAACCATATAGCTCTTCTGACCATTCATAGTGTGTATATGTCCTGGATCTGCACACCATTCCCCAGTGGTGTAGCGCCAATGGGGCTGGGGGGAGACGCAACGCCCCGGGCATGTGCCTTGGTGGCAGCATGGTCAGGGCATGCCGGGGGTGGGCGGCACCACAGCAGGGACACAGGGTGCGTGTGTACCCTGGCTGCAGTTCTCCCTTGCTCCACCCCTGCCATTCCCACTTGCATGTGGTCTGTTTCCTTTCTGCTCCTGGAAATGCTGGCCATTTCTTTCTTCAGTGCTGTCTTCATTGGACATTCCTCACCTTCCTCATAAAAATGTTGCAGACTACTCTACAATGGGCAGTGGTAGTTATGCATGGCCATGCATTACTATCTGGACAGGAATTGGAGTGGGGAGTCATATGCTGACACACCATCCAGTGAACTGAAGGTCATGCAGTGAAAGGGGTGTCATTCCTCATCCATTTGCACTGCATGCATTTGTTCAACCAACCAAGCAACCAAGCAACCAAGCAACCAAGCAACCAAGCAACCAAGCAACCAATCAATCAATCAATCAATCAATCAATCAATCAATCAATCAATCAATCAATCAATCAATCAATCAATCAATCAATCAATCAATCAATCAATCAATCAATCACCTTTATCAGGCATAAGTTGGAGTTTTAAAACAAGGATAACCATAATAAGATCAAAGTCAAAGTTACTAGTGTTTTAACAAAGCCAGAACTTCACTACGTCTTCATTCTGTTTGGAACAGTGGTCATTTAAAAGTATCTGATGCATACATGTAGTTTTTATCCTAATTTGTAGTCTGCTCCAAATGAGAACAAGATCAGAAAAAAATATGGGCCCAGTTGCCCTGGTAACTCAGACATACTCCCTTCCTTTCCTTCCATTCTGTCCATTTTGAGAATAGTTTTGAATCTTTTGACAGAAAGTACACAATAATCAAAATATGTGGATGTATGGAAGAAAATATTTGCAAATCATATCCTTCATTTTAGCTTCCCGCTACCGACATATTTACCTGTCAGAACTCTGTGCCGCAAATCCGTCTTTGTGTGCACAAACCACAAGGAGTTTCAAACAGGTGTGGTGCAGTTAAAAGAGATGAAGGCTAAAGCTGTTATCTGACAGCTCTAAGGAGAGGAATTGAGCTATATATAGAAGTCTGTCTTCATTTACTGTGAGCATGATGAACTGCACTCCACAATTTGGATGTTACAAATATATATACATAGTTTTGGCTCATTTCAATAACTTCCTTTTGTTTGAAATTCGTACAAGTGACGATTGATTGCATTTGATGAAAACATAAATATGTATTTATGATGATAGTTATGTTTCCGATTTGCTGCATGCGGAATGGAGAGCTTAAATGTTGGCTTTCCGGTGAAGAGCCATTTGTTTATCAAGAACATTTGTTGACAACACAGACTGACATTTCTGGAGCTCCTGCCGTTCCCTAAAATCCTTATTTTTACATCCTTGATATGATGAGATATCTCACCTCTCTCATCTCTTATTTCTGCACTGCAATGTCATTTCTGTTGAGCATCTGCCAACGGTGTATATCTGAGATGAGACAACACCGGACTATCCCATAGCAACAGCGTTCACTTTCAATCACTTTGAGATGGTGTCTAGGGCAGTGGTGGCGAACCTTTGGCACTCCGGATGTTACGGACTACAAACCCCATCAGCCCCTGCCAGCATGGCCAATTGGCCGAGCTGGCAGGGGGTGATGGGAATTGTAGTCCATAACATCTGGAGTGCCAAAGGTTCGCCACCACGGGTCTAGGGTGAGATGTTGTACGGTTTGGTTAAGAATAGCAAACTCTAGTCCGGTGAACCGGGTTTGTTTTCCATGATCCTCCATGTGAAGGCTGCTGGGTGAACTAGGGCCAGTCACAGTTCTCTCAGAACTCTCTCAGCCCCACCTACCTCATAAGGTGTCTGTTGTGGAAAAGAAAAGGGAAGGTAATCACCTTCCGCTTTAATGTAGTCACATTAAAGGTAATCACCTTCCTCAAATATAAAGGAAAGTAGGGTATAAAGACCAACCTTTCTTCTTCATTTCCCATCAAGTTCTTTCCAAGTTATGACAGACCTGTAAATTAATGACTTTTGTAACACCCTATTATTAACAACCTTGCTCAGGTCTTGCAAACTGAGAGCCAGGGCTTCCTTGATTAAGTCCACAGGCAGAAAGGTGCTGGTTGGACATTAGGAAAACAAATATAGGGCGATTCCGCACACGAGTAAAATAGGTTAGACCCAGTTCCCTGAGAAGGGTACTGACCTAGGTTGAAGCCATTGTTGTTCCCCACTGCAACCAGCTTGATCCCAGCTCGGAGGGCGGAATCATCCTGTGCCTCTTCGCCGCTCCGTTCCGATTGGCTGCTTTTCTACGGCCATGTTCCGTCTATCCACACACACATTATAAAAAACTGGCACAGGAATGGGGGGACGAAGGTGGCGTTTTTTGATTGGCCGCTTACATTGCTATGCAGAAATTGTGTGCCGTTTGTGCGACCAGCCATCGCTTCGAACACAAGAAAGAAGAGGGGGGAAAAATTAGGTGCGATTTTCGCCGTGGCGGTTCTCCAGCTGTACGCATGCCTGAAACACTCAGCTGTGATTGGCTGAATGGGGGACTCCTGGCACCAGAGATTCCGCACTTTACTGGAATCGAGCTGAGTTCGAGCGTGGTTCCCTGAAAAAGTAGTAGTTCCCAACTGGAGTCGGAAATTTGACCGTTACACAGGGCGAAGCTGGTACAAAGCCACGTTGACCCCAGTGGTTGGCCGGAGCACTTAGGTCGAATGCAGCTTGAACTTAGGTCAATATCATAAGTGCGGAATCGACCATAGTGAGACTAATTCACAAAGGAACTAGCTTCCTAGGAACTTCCCCTTACTGGCAGTCTTTAAGCAGCATCTTGTAAGGGTTTTATACCCCACTGAGTGTCAGGCCTGGATTCTGTGGGTTTTGCTTTGTGTGAATTCTTTTGCTTGCTAGCTCGCTGCCTGCCAAACGCCAAGTGTTTATCTGCTTTCCCTGGCGCCGGCCTCTGAAGTGAAGGCCACTTTCTCAAAACCACTTTCACTCTCTTGCTCACAATTTGGATGGGAGGGGGGAGGGGGAGGGGGAAGTTGTGCTTATATGATTCATAGCTGTGTCTGGTCCCTCAACTCAACATCCCATCAGACTCCAGTTTTCAAAGCGTTAAAGTAGATTTGCAGCAAGCTCACTAAATGGGGAGATCTCTGTGTGGCCCATCCCTGGTATTGTCCACGCAGTGCATGAACAGGTTTTCTTTTGCAAAGCTCTGTGGTGCAACCGTTTCTCTTTTCCCATCCTACAGATGCTATGCTGCTTACAAAGCAGTAATCTAAGGAGGCCATGTTGACTCAAAGGAGCAAGACGTACAATTCTCAGTTTTCACTGAGCATCACGATATTACTTTTATCACCAGCAGGACTTGGTTAGAGCAGTGCAATTCAGCCATGCACAAAAGCGGAGTGTGGTTTCTGAAATCAGGCCAAATCCTTTTCTCCAACAGGAAGATTCAGCAGATGCTTTAGCAATATGCTGGGCTGGTGGTTCGATCCCAGTGGAAAATCCCAGTGATTCATGATTTTGGCTGAGTTACGACAAAGGAAAAGTTCATTACTCAGCTTTGCTGATTGGAAATGCTTATCAGTTTTCAGATAGAAAGGGGGCTGAATGAATATCAGAAACCAGAGGGGAGTAACGAATGATCAAAAAGGACGATACATTCCTTGAATTGTTCTCATATTTTTAAGCACCACGGTAAAATGTGATCAGTCCGTTTATTCTGCATCAGCCCTCGTCTTTATAATTAGACAAAAGATGCAGTGGGATTCAAAGGGGAGAGGCCCACAGTTGAGTGGCGGAGCCTGTGTTTTGCATGCAGAAGTTCAAAGTTCAATGCTGAGACTTGCACAGTTATTGCGAGTGACACTAGGCTCGATACGACCTTCCGCTCCTCTTCCCTTTAGCAGAATTTTGCCAAATGCACTTACTGTTTCAAATGGCCCCATTTAATGAGTAGCAGCAAACAGTGGGTTTGGGCATGCGGAACTCACAGCCACCTGTTGAGTTAAAGACGGCCAGCTTGGATGGTTTTGCAAAACCTTTTGACCACAAATTGTGCAGGATATCACCAGGCTACCAATCTTGATCCTCTTTGATCTCAGATTGCAAATGCCTTAACAGTCCAGGTGCTCGGGAGCAACAGCCGCAGAAGGCCATTGCTTTCACATCCTGCACGTGAGCTCCCAAAGGCACCTGGTGGGCCACTGCGAGTAGCAGAGAGCTGGACTAGATGGACTCTGGTCTGATCCAGCTGGCTTGTTCTTACGTTCTTATGTACCCATGAAGCTGAAGGAAACCATCATATTCTCAGGCGAGATATCTCTGAATGCTAGATTCATAGGACAGACTTGAAAGATATCTTTTATCTTCATGAGCTTCTGATGGCATCTGGATCGCCTTTGTTGGTTAGAGAATGCAAGAGTATCATCATCATCATTTCAGTTTTTATTATTATGGTGTAGTGGTTAAGAGCGGCAGACTCTTGAGAACTGGGTTTGATTCCCCACTCCTCCGCATGAGTGGTGGACTCTTATCTGGTGAACTGGATGTGTTTCTGTGTTCCTACACATGATGCCTGCTGGGTGACCCTGGACTAGCCACAGTTCTCTCTGAACCTCCCAGCTCCATCTCCTTCACAAGCAGAGGTGGGATCCAGCAGGTTCTCACCAGTTCCCGAGAGTGGGTTACTAATTATTTGTGTGTGCTGAGAGGGGGTTACTAATTGGGTCTGCTTTTCCGTTAGAAATTCCATTAGGTCCAAAAATCATAAAGTCCTGTTGTTTCCTATGTGGCTGGTTAGCGAAGGTAGAAAACGGGATAATTCTCCCTTTTGGGCTGTTTTAAAAACATGTTTTTAGAAATATGGTAAAGTTCCTTGTTTAAGGAAAGTATCCTTCTTTTGATTTCTAGAAACAAAATTAAGTATTTGAAAGTATTAAGTATTTGACAGGCAGTCAATTAGAGGAGAAGTTGTTGTTTCTGTTGGCAGTAGACGATAGGACTTGCTATAATGAATTTAAATTATGGACAGAAAGATACCAGCTGGAAATTAGGAACTTTTTTTTTGAGTAAGAGTTTTTTTACAGTAACAGAGAAATTATTAATGCCCCGCCCCCGGAATGCCCGGCCCCCATTGTGCCCCACCCAGCCCCATTGGCGCTACGCCACTGTTTAAATCCCACCACCATGGGAACCTGTTACTAAAATTTTTGGATCCCACCACTGTTCACAAGGTATCTGTTGTGGGGAGAGGAAGGGGAAAGAGTTTGTTAGCTGCCTGTTAGCTGTCTTAAGAGGAGTGCCTATCAAAGGCCATTTTCCCACTTTGGTCGTTTCCCCTTTGCTGCGCACTACTCTCAGCGCGCGTCATTTCTGGCGTGCGCCCGGGCTTCCCCACGACACCGCACAGAGCAAAGTCATCAAAAGGCGCTGTTTTGAAGAGCACCAGGAATAACGCGGGCAGAGGGGGCGCGAGAGCAGCAGTTCGAGGCGGCTGCGTTGGCGCCGCCCCTGTAGTGGGGAGTGCCGCGGGACCCCGCGCTACTTGGCGAGAGTAGCGCGCAGCAGAAGGTAAGTGGGGAAAAGCCCAGAGATCTGCCTGCTGGTAAGAGTTTTAGAATTTGGACGGGCTTCTAATTTTGTCCTATGCATTTTCATGCCTTTTTATAATACATTTATCTCCGACCTGAATTACCGATGACTTTGAGAAGGCTGTTGGTGAGAAAACAATCATCTTTCTGCATTTTTACTCATTGTTAGTCTCCATTAGCTTATTACCTCTGGCGTCATTCAACTGGATGAAAGCCAGCCCTCTTTGGACAGTTTGGAACCCGGCAGCACCAAAGTTTGTCCTGTGTCTTCCCTCTCTGTTTATGCCCTTTGGGTATAATATCATATCCTCCATTACAAAGGTTCCAATTGCCTGTTTATCAGCTGGATTCTCAGACATATGAATCATCAGACGTGAACCTTAGTTCTCTAATTTTTTTTTTCTGACAGAAAGCTAAATTGCTTTGAAGAACAGCTATCCAATTGCAGACTCTACAGCAGAGGAAGTGGGAACGTTCTCCAAGCAAGGATTTTAAGTTTCTGCGATGCTAAGCTTAAACATTTAGTACGGTTCTTATGTTCTGCTAAACAGCGATGGGTTTTAGAACTCCGTTCAGCCCAGTTCTTAAGGGTTTGAAGAGAAACAAACATACAGGGGTTTTTTTTTTGGTTATTCAAAAGTGGAACGTTTTCAAAAATTTTGTGGGTTTTCTGTTATGGCTACCAGCTGCGTTAGAATAATGCATCTCTGATCATGGGTGGGTTTCCATCAAACCACTGGTGATGTTCTTGGAGAAAGAACTAAAGCTATGAAAATTAGAGCTTGATTCTTCAGTTTATATAATGGCTTTTTAAAAAAGAAAGAAAAGTAAGTTTGGATTCATACCCCACCTTTCTCTCCCTTTTCTCTCCTTTCCCTTCTTCTCCCCACAATAGACACTTTGGCTGTTTCCGCACGGCCATGCTGGGGGTTGGGTTGGCGTACATGACGCTGACCCAACCCCCCGGGACCATTCGCATGAACGGTCCTGGTAACAAAAGGGAAGACGGCACTGTGGAACTCCATCGTCCGATCGACCTACCTTCTCTGTGACCGTCCGGAGTCGCAGGGCAGGGGGGCGTGCCTCCAGGCCTCGGCGACATGCCGGACAGTTGCAGAGAAGGTAGGTCGATTTGGCAAAGGGGGGAGGGATGGCGCCATCCCCAGGGCGCTGTATTTGGCCTGTGCGGAAAGGGCCTTTGTGAGGTTGTGGGACTGAGAGAGTGGTGAAAGAACTGTGGCTACCTCAAGATCACCCAGCTGGCTTCATATGTAGGAGTGAGAAGATAAATTCAGTTTACCAGATAAGTTTGCACTACTCATGTGGATGAGTGGGGAATCAAACTTTGTTCTCCAGATTTGTTCACACTGTGTCCACACTTCTCTCTGTGATACACCTCTGAAGATGCCAGCCACAGATGCAGGCGAAACGTTAGGAACAAGATCTGCCAAACAGCCCAGAAAACCCACCAGAACAAGATCTGCCACACAGCCCAGAAAACCCACCAAACCAGTTGAGTCTAGCCATGAAAGCCTTCGACAGCCAATTATTTCTCTGTCAAAACTTCACTCTTTCCTCCTTCCTGAGCTCTGATCTATAACGTACACGAAAGGTGTTTCTATTCCTTCTATAACCATTCCAGAAAAGAAAATCATCCCATTGCTTAGATTGACTTTGGGTCCCCAAGAGCATTTGCTGATTATTCTCTTGAGCCAAATTGTTCCACTCCAGGAGAACTGGAGTGTGCAACTTCTTCCGCAGATGGACAGCATGACTCATCTACTCCCACACCACCTGGATTTCCTGTTCTAGATAGTTCTTTTTGGTTTCAGAGAGATGCCTTTATAAATACATCCTTAGCCAGAGTCAAGTTAATAGGTGGAATTTGAAATGACCCGTGGTTATGTGGGATTTGTCCTTTCCTGAAAATTCAGCATCATTTTGTGCTGTTGTTATTGGGAATCTGTATGAATTAAGATAGCAGAGTTGCACAGTCATAGTGGCATGGTATTATGGGCTGTAAATAAACTCCAAGAAAATATATTGCAAAAGGTAAAACTTAAATCTAGAAGAAGACGACGGCCCAAAGGCAAACTCTATGCTGGGGATAGTTAGGAAAGGAATTGAGAATAAAACTGCAAAGATTGTCATGCCCTTATATAAAGCAGTGGTGCGACCGCACTTGGAGTACTGTGTTCAGTTCTGGTCGCTGCATCTCAAAAAGGATACTGAAGAGCCCTCCGGGGATGGGGCGGTATAAAAGCTTAAAAAATAAATAAATAAATAATAAAGAGATAGAAAAAGTGCAGAGAAGGGCAACGAGGATGATTGAGGGACTGGAGCACCTTCCTTATGAGGAGAGGCTGCAGCGTTTGGGACTCTTTAGTTTGGAGAGGAGACGGCTGAGGGGGGATATGATTGAAGTCTATAAAATTATGCATGGGGTAGAAAATGTTGACAGAGAGAATTTTTTCTCTCTTTCTCACAATACTAGAACCAGGGGGCATTCATTGAAAATGCTGGGGGGAAGAATTAGGACTAATAAAAGGAAACACTTCTTCACGCAACGGTTGATTGGTGTTTGGAATATGCTGCCACAGGAGGTGGTGATGGCCACTAACCTGGATAGCAGGGAGGCCATGTTTGTCCTGGTCACCAGCAGGAGATGGGGGAGTAATGTTGTCAGATCCAGGTTGAGAAACTCCTGGACACCTGGGGATGGAGCCTGGCAGCTCTCAGGGACCTCAGTAGCATACAATGCCAGAGAGACCACCCTCCAAAGCATCCATTTTTAAGGGGAACCGATCTCTGTAGTCTTGAGATGAGCTATAATTCCAGGGGATTCCCCAGGTCCCATCTGGAAGCTGGCGGTGTTAGGCTCATTCCGCACATGCAGAATAATGCACTTTCAAACTGCTTTCAGTGCTCTTTGAAGCTGTGCAGAATGGCAAAATCCACTTGCAAACAGTTGTGAAAGTGGTTTAAAAACGCATTATTTTGCGTGTGCGGAAGGGGCCTTAGTCTGAAGAACCGGGTTGATTCGTCACTCCTCCACATGAGCAGCAAACTCTTGTCAGGTGAACTGGTTTGGTTTCACCACTCCTCCACTTGAAGCCTGCTGGATGACCTTGGGCCAGTTCTCTCAGAACTCTATCAGCCCCACTAATCTCAGGCCCTTTTCGCACGGGCAGTATATGGCGCCCTGGGGACGGCAAAAACGCCGTCCCCAGGGAGCCATTCTCACAGGGGGCGCAGCTGCTTCGAAGCCGCCGTTTTCCGACCTCGCTCTGGGAGCAAGGTTTTCTGAAAACGGCGGCTTGGAGCCGCTGCCATGCAAACGACAGCGGCTCCAAGGCGCCCTCCCCCCTTCCACCCTTCACTTACCTTGTCTCCGGCCGTCCGGTGTGTCGCCGAGGCCTGGGGACACGCCCCCTGCCCTGCGATGCTGGAGCAGTCGCGCAGGGCCGGGGGGGCATGTCTCCAGTCCTCGGCAACGTGCCGGATGGCCAGAGACACGCTGGGTTGGCCAGGCGACGGCGCTCCGTGGCGCCATCTTCCCGGCTGTTTCTGGGACCATTCGTGCGAACGGTCCCAGGGGGGTTGGGTCAGCATGGAATGTGCCGACCCAACCCCCATTGACGCCATGCGGAAACGGCCTCACAGTGAGATTATGTCTGTTGTGGGGAGAAGAAAGGACGGTGGTTGTAAGCAACTTTGACACTCTTTACATTGAGAAAAGCAGGGTATAAATCCAAACTCTTCTCTTCTTCATGTAGTTGCAACATTGCGAAAAACAGTTTAAAAAAGTTGTAAAAAGCGTGGTAACAATTTTATATAACTAAACTAAAAATGAAATCATAAGGTGCTACTGGACTTAAATCTAGCTATCACTGTGTTGATGATGTTATTGATTTTTTAACCAAGCCAGATACAGAATGTGAGGAAGAAGGGGAATCACGGAAGTGGTCTCCTCTCTTGGCCCGCAACATGAGGATACTCTGCATTTCCACAAGGAATATGTTAATTTAAAAATGATTTTGTGACTCTGCCTAATCTCTCTGCCCGGTGTTGCTGACTCAACAACACGGATCCTACATTCAACATGTCCTGAATCAACTGAGGCAGATTCCGCGTGGGCCAAAAACAGCGGTGTGAAAACGGTGTGAAAATGGCATAAACCCTTTTGCACCATTTTAAACATTTTACACTGTTTTCACACTGTTTTCACACAGCTGTTTTTGGCCCTTGCGGAGTCCACCTGAGCGAACTTTTCACATCCCTTGAAGAGCTAAATCCTCTGTGTGTGAGGGCGTTTTCCCACTTACCTTTTGTTGCGCGCAAGTAGCGCGGAGTCCCCCACGCCTCCCCACTACAGGGGCGGCGACTACGCAGCTGCCCCGACGCTGCTGCTGTCGCGCCCCTTCAGCGCACGTCAGTCCAGGCGCTCATTGCAACGGGGTCGTGGGGAAGCCGGGGCATGCGCCTGGAATGATGCGTGCCGAGAGAAGCGCGCAGCAACGCGGAGGGGAGGTAAGTGGGAAAACGCCCTTAGTTAAGAGAGCACTACAAGATTGGGGGCGCTACAAGATTGGAGATTTCTTTAATTGGAGATTTTTTTCGCTGAAGCCGCTGCTATGGGGCGGATGATAATTAACAGAAATGTGATATTAATGGATTTTGTTTTCTTAGCTGGTAACATTCATCAATTCGATAGCATGGAATAATTTGCAATTAAGCATTTTTAATTAATGACACAGATCTGTTGCCCCAACCTGAAGGGTCAAATTGTTTCAAGGATTCTCCCCAACAGACATAAAATCTTATTCCCCCAAACACATACATTTGCAGACACATGGAAGACTCACAAACACTCAGGATGGCATCCCTCTCTCCCATAATAAACCTCAGGATATATATTTAAAATTAATGTCAAGTTTACATTAACTTTCAATGTTATTTTTTCCCCCAAGCTTAATTTCACTTTGGATAAATATTGCTGATATTATTATCATTGTCTGGGAACAACCTTTGTAAAGGCAATAATAATGAATTGTCTATTTGAACAAGACAATCAAATACATTCGGCTAGAGGGACTCCCTTTCAAAAGCAGTTCTGGTGTATTAGAAAAACCAAGCCTGCCGGATACAGAATATTTAGCTTGCTGTACCTTTATTTCAAAGTAAGGCCTCAAAAACAAAGGCATGACCTTTTCCCATGACATGGCAAGTGGAAACATGCAGATACTTTGAAAATATACCCAGAAGTTCAATTTCTCCCTGCTATAAATTTTCAGGAAATTAGAATGAGGTCTTGGTAAGTTCACCAATATATAGTCAACAATCTGGATTTTTTTTTAACACAGTCCAATGGTCAAAAAATGGTATCCCTGGCTGAGTAAGGAACAAATGCAATCCATGTGCTATCTGCACATTCAAGTGTAAGAACAATTTTTAAAACAAACGTAGTGTTACTTAGAATCCAGTTTGTCCATATCATCTGGTGTTCACCTTTAGTAACATGCACTAACAAGGGGAATGAATTTTTTATGTTCACGGATATGTGGCAATGAATGTGATTAGAGCACCATAAAACGTGATCACTACTTTAATGCATCAAAGCTCATTATCACTGCCATCCTAAGAGCATTTTCCTGTAAGTCCACTGAATAAACTTGAGTTTTATTGAGGAGCAGCAGTGGCGTAGGAGGTTAAGAGCTCATGTATCTAATCTGGAGGAACCGGGTTTGATTCCCAGCTCTGCCGCCTGAGCAGTGGAGGCTTATCTGGGGAATTCAGATTAGCCTGTGCACTCCCACACATGCCAGCTGGGTGACCTTGGGCTAGTCACAGCTTCTCGGAGCTCTCTCAGCCCCACCCACCTCACAGGGTGTTTGTTGTGAGGAGGGAAGGGCAAGGAGATTGTAAGCCCCTTTGAGTTTCCTGCAGGAGAGAAAGGGGGGATATAAATCCAAACTCTTCTTCTTCTTGAGTAGAATTCTGAGTATATCAGCTTAAGACTGCTCTCTTTGTAGCCTCCATACAATAATTAATGTTATTAAATCAGGGGTGTGGGAAATGTCCTTGGCTTCATCCAGAATCGAAGTTGCCAAGTGATTTAAAAAAAAATTAAGTGATTTTTTTTCAAAATTGAAAATAGCTCAGTTCATTGTAAGCCCTGTCATGTGCTTGCTGGTAATCACCCTGTAAACAGTGGACCCCCCCTTACCTATCCTGGAGGCAGAAAGAGAAGGCACAACTTCTCAGCAAGGACGTAGGTAAGGGGGGATTCTCGGGTTCAAACCCCCACATTACATGTCCAAAGCTCTGCGGGGTTTTTGTATTTTTAAAGTGTTTTTTCTATTGTTGGCCTGCAGGGGGCACATTTTTTAAGCTAGCAGCACCAAAATTGCAGAGATTTGTTGGGAGACTCTCCTGATGAGACTACCCAGGTTTGGTGAGGTTTGGTTCAGGGGGTCCAAAGGTATGGACTCCCAAAGGGAGTGCCCCATCCCCCATTGTTTCCAATGGAAGCTAATAGGAGATGGGGCTACACATATGAGGGTCCCTAACTTTGGCCCCCATGAACCAAACTTCTCCAAACCTGGGTGGTATCATCAGGAGAGACTCCTACTGATACCACCCAGGTTTTGTGAAGTTTGGTCAAGGGGGTCCAAAGCTATGGACACCCAAAGGGGGTGCCCCATTCCCCACTGTTTCCAATTGGAGCTAATAGATGGGGGCTACACCTTTGAGGCTCCATAACTTTGGCCCCCATGAACCAAACTTCACCAACCCTGGGTGGTATCATCAGGAGGGACTCCTAAAGACACCCTGGAAGTTTGGTGCTGCTAGCTTAACAATTGCACCCCTGACAGCAGACATCCCCCCAAATTTCCCCAGATTCTCCTTTTAAATCCACCCCCTTCGGCATGGATTTAAAGGGAGAATCTGAGGCCCCCAGTTTAAACCTTGAAAGTGATGCTGTTTAAGGGTGGGGGGATAATTGACCCCAAAACAGCATCACTTTCAATGTTGTTTTAACTGGGGACCCCAGATTCTCCCTTTAAATCCATGCCAAAGGGGATGGATTTAAAAGGAGAATCTGGGCTCCCTAGTTTAAACACCATTGAAAGTGATGCTGTTTGGGGATGGATTCCAGCATTGCAGCAGCAGCCACCAATGGGGGGGGGGCGCAAAACTCAGATTTTGCACTGGCTCCATTTTCCCTAGCTAAACCTCTGTCTGGAGGGCAGAAGGGACTGCTGGCTGGGAGACCAGCTGGTGGGGGCGGGGTGAGGGGGCGGGGCAAGGGAGTCTGCCATCCCTAGATTTGGAGAGCTGCTTTCGCAGCTGGAATCAACTAGCTGTTGTGGGTTTTCCAGGCTGAGTGGCCGTATTCCAGTACTTTTTGCTCCTAACATTTCACCTGCATCTACAGCTGACATCTTCAGAGGCACGTAACAGTAAGATGTGTTTTCTCTCAGCAGTGGCGTAGGAGGTTAAGAGCTCGTGTATCTAATCTGGAGGAACCGGGTTTGATTCCCAGCTCTGCCGCCTGAACTGTGGAGGCTTATCTGGGGAATTCAGATTAGCCTGGGCACTCCCACACACGCCAGCTGGGTGACCCCTTGGAGCCTAGTCCACGGCTTCTGGAGCTCTCTCAGCTCCCACCTACCTCTCACAGTGGGGTGTTTGTTGGGTGAGGGGGGAAGGGTACTTAAAAGGAAGATTATGTAAGCCCCTTTAGCAAGGTCTCTCTCCCTGCAGGAGAGAAAGGGGGGATATAAATCCAAACTCCTCCTCCTCCTCCTCCTCCTCCTCCTCCTCCTGCTGTTCTTCTTCTTCTTCTTCTTCTTCTTCTTCTTCTTCTTCTTCTTCTTTTTTTTTTTTTTTTTTTTTTTTTTTTTTTTCTTTTTCTTTTTCTTTTTCTTTTTCTTCTTCTTCTTCTTCGTCTTCGTCTTCGTCTTCGTCTTCGTCTTCTTCTTCTTCTTCTTCTTCTTCTTCTTCTTCTTCTTCTTCTTCTTCTTCTTCTTCTTCTTCTTCTTCTTCTTCTGTGGTGCAGGAGAATGTAAGAACTATACACTTAAGCACTATTAAGTATATCAGACTGCATGAACCACAAATTATGAAAGCGCAAGTGTAGGCCGATTAAAGTCTGCGATATTATTGTCAATCATATTAATACAGAACGGAGCATTTTAGGACAAGGATGCCGAGTCTTAGTTGGAATTTCTATAAAAAAAGAAGGAAACAATTCTCCCTTGTATTCTACATTCTGTGCAGAAGAATGAGATAGTACAACTGGAACCTTTCCAGTCAAAATACTAGATTTTGCACTGGGGCTCAAAGAATGCAAAGAAGGTTTATTTGCAGGAGAAAGCTGAAAATACACATAGATTAACCAATTTCTTTCAGTAAAAAAAGTACATAAAGCAAAACTGAGCTTGTGCGATTCGGATTTTTGTCTGTAGAAGAAATGGTGCTGTACCAGCAACCTTTCAAAATATCACACAACTGCCTTTCAGCTGATGCCAGCTTATACATTAGCCCTTGGGCTTTTATGTGACCTCACCATTTTTTTAAAAAAAGTAGCTTTTCTCTTGAAAGTAAAGTCGCTGCTGTGGAGTCACTGGGGGATAAAATTGTAACACGATTTTACACACTGCTCCCATCCCAGTGGTTGCTTAAGGCTACAGGAGAAGTGCATAGACAGTGCATGAACGCAAACAACACTACAGATTGCGTATACGTGTCTGCGAGAGGAACTCGTTGGGTTATGCAGAAGAATGAGGGCTTTGGAGCATACCAAAACCTTCTTTTAAAAAAAAATAGGTTTTGATGCCGTTAATTTCAGCAGGAGAGATTTACAGCTCAATCAAGAGTGTCTGGCAGGTGGAGATGGCGCTGCTTCGGCTCTGCTCCAAAGGGCTAAACCATGCTGAGAGCCAGCGTGATGCAGTGGTCAAGAGCAGGTGGATTCTAATCTGGAGAACCGGGTTTGATTCCCCACTCCTTCACCGGAGGGGTGGAGGCTTATCTGGTGAACCAGAGGTGTTTCTGCACTCCTACATTCCTGCTGGGTGACTTTGGGCTAGTCACATCCTCCTCTTCCTCTTCCTCTTTCTACATAAGAACATAAGAACAAGCCAGCTGGATCAGACCAGAGTCCATCTAGTCCAGCTCTCTGCTACTCGCAGTGGCCCACCAGGTGCCTTTGGGAGCTCACATGCAGGAGGTGAAAGCAGTGGCCTAATATATGAATCCATCCTTATGCTCAGATGAGCCCAAAGAAAACTCTTATGTTCTTATGTTCTTATGTTCTCTTCCTCTTCCTCTTCCTCTTCCTCTTCCTCTTCTTCTTCCTCTTCCTCTTCCTCTTCCTCTTCCTCTTCCTCTTCTTCTTCTTCTTCTTCTTCTTCTTCTTCTTCTTCTTCTTCTTCTTCTTCTTCTTCTTCTTCTTCTTCTTCTTCTTCTTCTTCTTCTTCTTCTTCTTCTTCTTCTTTCCTGCGGTGTGGGAAGCCTGAAAAGGTTAAAAAAAAGCTCACCTATTAATCCCCCCCCATTGGCAAAAATAGAAATATTCCAGGAAAATCATGGCATATCTCTGCCAGAGATTCCAGTAGCACACAGGGGCTGAATGGGGTCTGGGGGCTGACTAAGATGCCCCCCCCAGAATGCCATCCAAACACCCCACCACACTGATACAGCTGGGTGCAGCGTGGGAGAGTTGGCGCAGAGCTAGGTGGCATGGCCGGGCACCAGTGAATTTGCACCTCCACCACCTTAAGTGCCCCAGGAAGAGAACATCCATCAGCATAAATTCGCACCACCTGCAAAGGAAGATTGACCCCTCCTGAATTGAGCTGCCAAGTTCATGTTCAATTTAAAAGTGAACTAAAAGTTAAGGACTACTGGATATAGATGATGAGTATAAGTTTGGCTTTTTAAAGGACTCAGTTGCAATGTAGATCACATTGGTGCCTGTTCTGACGGGTCTTGACCAGAGGTGGGATCCAGCAGGTTCTCACAGGTTCCCGAGAGTCGGTTACTCATTATTTGTGTGTGCCGAGAGGGGGTGACTAATTGGTGATTTTGCCACGTGATTTTTGCCTTAGTGACGCCCCTCCTCTCAGCAGTAGCGTGCAGAACTTGAAGCGGTCTAGCAGGAGGTGCACCGGCGTGCGTGGCAGCCTGCACCTGCGTGCATTCGTTTCCCGCCCAAGGACCGGCGCAGTGTCTGAGTCCTTGCCACACCCCCGCCCAGCAATGCCCCACCCCCGGAATGCCCAGCCACGCCCCCGTCGTGCCCCGCCCATCCCCATTGGTGCTATGCCACAGTTTGAATCCCACCACCATGGGAACCTGACTAAAATTTTTGGATCCCACCACTGGTCTTGACTCTTCCCCCACCCTCCATCTTAGCTGTGACCTACTGAGCACATATAATATTGGTCTTGAAAGATCTGTACTTGCTTCCTATTTGCTACCAGGTCCAATGCAGGGCATTGAAATGTGCCAGAGAATATTGATGTTCCGAACCCTAAATGGCTTGAGTCCCACCTGAAGGAGCACCTGTGTCCATATGAACCTGCCCAAACACTGAGGTTGAATGGGGGGGGGGGGGTTTCTCCTGGTGATAGGAACCAAAAAGGCTGAGAAATCTATCCACTAATATATATTTTATTGCAACGTGCAATGTCCTTAACAATAAAACACTATACATAAAGCTCGCAATAGAAAATATGCATTCATATCTAAAAACACGTAGAATATCACAATGTTACAAACAGCCACAAATGCTGACAGAGTCCATTATTGTAGGTACATCCTCCGGTCAAATTCTGCATTAAGTCCCCCTGGGTCTAAAGTTCCCAGCTGAAAGTTCTCCTGGTGGTCCCTTCCCCTGCCAAGGTGTGGGGGCAGGAGTATGCAGGAGGACTTTCTCCATGGCTGGCCTCAGATAATGGAACAGCCTCTCTGTGGAAATTCGTCAGACGCCAGCCAGTGGTGGGATTCCAATAATTTAACAACTGGTTGTTCACAAGCACCATTTGAACAACCAGTTCTGCCGAAGTGTTGCGAACCTGCTGAATCCCACCACTGCTGCCAGCCCTTTATGGGTTTTGATATCTGGCAAAGGTTTTCCTCTTCAACCGGGCATTGGGAAGGTATTATTGGGTCTCCTGGCACCCACGGGCATCACACTGGGGACCCAACATAGAGCACATCAATCAATGTACATACACACATTTGTATTTTTTTTTTCAATTTCATTTATGTGCACACTAGAAAGATTAGATGTTCCGTAAGATTATGCAACGTTTGTGTAACCATACTACTGAGAGATCAGTCTCATGAAGTGACATCTGCGTCATAGATAGATAGGTATTTATTACGGCCTTTTGGCCAGCCAACAGTTCAAAATCAGAGTACACGTGAACACATAGCACTCCATCTATACAAAAATATAATATAAATTGTCAAATCCATTATAAAATCTATTGATGAATAACATTAACTTCAGGCATTATTACAGTCCTCGTTGCACAGTACAGCTCTTTGTCTTAATAAGGAATTACGCTTGTTGTGTACCAGTATACAAAATTTAGCTACCTTCTGTGAAATGGCGGAAACACGATCTTCTAATAGCATTCTTACAGAATTTGTATCTGAATTTTCTATGAATGGATATACATGACGAGTTAACAATGGTTGGATCAACAGCTCCCTTTCACCTTCGTGTAACTTGCAATGCAGTAAGATATGTGACACTGAGTTTACTTCCCCTGAGCCGCACACACAGGTTCTCCTGTGCCTTGGAATATTTTGGAATTGTCCCATCAGATTAGCTGACGGGAAGGCATCGAAGCGAGCCCTAGAAAACGCCCAATGGCTTCTTGCTGACGTTATATCGGATAGATAAGGTGCAGCTGAAATACCTATCCATGATTTTAGTGGTTTATATAGAACTGGTAGCCGGGGAAAATCTGTTTGCATCTCAATGTCAGTAAGGCGTTGGTGGACCATACCCATTGCTCTGCTGCTTCCAGTCTCCAAAAGTTGCATTGGATCAAGACCACACTGTCTAAGTTTTGATATAATCTTTTCCAGCCATCCAGGGTAGGGTGTTGCCGCCAATAATGAAGGCATTAATCCCTGGGGACAGGAAAGCACTTTAAGCCATACATTTTCCTTATTCCTAGATCTGTTAAGTACAAAGATTGGCCCAGATTTTACATAGGAGTGCAACTGACCTTTTTCTCCTTTCGTGTGCAATTGATGTGGAAGTGTCAGCAAGAGTTTAACAAGACACAGGCAACATGCCAACTGCCAAATATTTTGATGGGGCGTGTCCATAGGGAAGGGAGAACATCCTCCTATCCACAGGATAACAGCTGATAAAACTGTTTATCTTGAAGTTGATCCCCCCCCCCTCCACCCCCGCTTCAATTGAATGTTCACATTTTGGAAGATTCAAACAAAAGCAAATTTTCCATTTTATTAAGGAAGTTCTTTCTTTAATGACCACTTTTCATAGATCTCCATTGCACTTCTATTCACAGATAAAGTGTTTCCTGCAAAACATTAGGTTACAGGGAAAAGACAGAAATCGTTTTTCTACTGATATAAATTGCAGCGGTGTATCAAAGCACAGTTTCCCAGAGGTGTAGCTAGGGAAAATTGAGCCCAGTTCAAAATCTGAGCTTTGCTTTCCCCCCCCCCCCCCGATGTTTGTGGGGGGCGGTTGTTGGTATTTTAAGTGTTTTTTCAGTTTTCAGCCTGCAGGGGGCGCAGTTTTTAGGCTAGCAGCATCACAATTTCAGGGTATCTTTAGGAGACTATCCTGATTATACCAGCCAGGTTTGGTGAAGTTTGGTTCAGGGGGTCCAAAGTTATGGATTCTCAAAGGTGTAGCCCCCATCTCCTATTAGCTCCCGTTGGAAACAATGGGGGATGGGGGCACCCCTTTGGGAGTCCATAACTTTGGACCCCCTGAACCAAACCTCACCTAACTTGGGTGGTATCATCAAGAGAGTCCCTGGAAAAGCTTGAAATTTTGGTGCTGCTAGCCCCCCCCCCCCCGCAGGCGTGTGCCCCGTGCAACGTGCACCCTCTGGCCCCCTTGTAGCTCCGCCTCTGCAGTTTCCCACTGATAAAAGAATACTTCCATCAGCAATAAGGGATGGCCGTTTTTGCCAATTCCATTCTACCACTGCAGACCCCCCTGTTCCCTCTGGGAATGTCAGGGACTGAACTTGGGATCTTCTGCATGCCAAGCGGAGGCTCTTCCGCCTGTGCCACAGACCCCCTCCAGTTCCTTCTGGACTGTGCTAGATAATACTCTCTTGCTCCCAGCAGCATAACCAGCATCCAGTTGTGCACCTTGGCACTAGTGCTGAGAAGGAACTGGCAATAGAAAGATATGGGAGGCCTGGAAAAGTAGAAACTAGGTGATGAAACCTGTAGCCTGAAACAGCTCACGTATCATAGAAATTGTGTATATGGTGTTGTGATACCAGCTCTGGGGCACTGTACCTCACTGAGGCCCTCATCTTCCCCAGATCCCATTACCCAATCTCCAGCAGTTTCCCAACCTGGTTTTGGCAACCCTACCCCTGAGGCGTAGCTGGGCCAGATTGCGCCCGGTGTGCACTCTGGCTTTTTCATGCCCTCCCCCGCCCATGCTGCACCCCCCACGTGGAACCCACACAACTTACTTTAGCACACTAGCAAATCGAGCAGGCTGGAGAACAGGCCTGCCTGTGTTCCTTTCCAGGCTGCAAATGACCTGGTGGGAACTACATTTCCCAGGAGACCCTGCCCTCCACATGACCCAAAGCTGTGCATCCGGTGCGTGGCGCACCCCCTGTCTCCTCGTAGCTCCGCCACTGCCCTACCACCCAGCCCCTTCCAGTTGCCAGGGAAGACCTGGTAACCCAAGTCTGAACAAGGCAGGAATCAATCTTGTTGTGCAGACTGAGACATAGTTTCCTGTTACCTTATGTCCCTAATGACTGATGAGAATAATCAACTGACTTAAACAAAAGGGAGCTTCCGATTTTATATTCATATTTTATGTTCATAGAGCTTCACAGATCAGTTTCCAAGATCAAGATGTTGTCTTAATTCAGAAATCCTGCGGAGTTCTGTGGATCACCTCCTCCGATGCTGTATTGGTTGACCATTCAAGTTAAAAATACTCACATATCTGCAATGTGCAAACCAGCTGTCTGTCCTTGGCCAGATTTAGGTGGAACTTTTGTGGGGTGGAACTGGGATTTCTAAATTACTCCCTCTCCCCAATTATTCCTTGTGGGCCCCAGCCTGTTGGAACAGAACAGAGAACACAAGAGAAACACATATTAGACTGATTATTACCAGCATACATACAATGTCAAATTAAACTGGATTTACTCATTTACATACACATGTGCACACAAACAGATTTTGCTCAAGGACTTTTATAGTATCTATTATTTCTCTGGCTGTTTAGAAAAAGTGAAGGCACGCTCATCTCCCAGACTGTAAAAATAATGTTGGGGTGGGGAAAATATTTCAAAACAGTTAATTGTCTCTCATTTGACCGACAAAGTGCTGGGATATTTATTTAAAAATAAAATGCGTAGCTGGAACCAGAAAGCAATCACACAATAGCAGATATGAAAACAGAGAAACACAGGAAACCAAAACCAGAAGTATTTTGACAATTCCTGGATTAAGAGACCTTAAGAACATAAGAACTAGCCTGCTGGATCAGACCAGAGTCCATCTAGTCCAGCACTCTGCTACTCGCAGTGGCCCACCAGGTGCCTTTGGGAGCTCACGTGCAGGAGGTGAAAGCAATGGCCTTCTGCTGCTGCTGCTCCTGAGCACCTAATCTGACCTTCTGGAAAGACTGGCCATTGCATCTCATTCCCTCACCTATTTCTTTTCTCTGAGGGCTTCTTGCACTGTCTGATAGGGCTTGGAGGATAGAGGAGAAAGAGAGAAAAGAGAGAGAGTATTTCTTCTCAACTACCATATCTCTTCCCCCTTCCATTGGTACAGTCGCTTCAAGGACAGAGAATCCTGTGGAAAGCTTAAAGCAGCTCTGAAGAATCAGAAAAAGAAGAAAGGTAACATCTCAGTGTAAGTATTTATTGAGAAGGCAATCCAGATGCTCCATGGATTCTGGAGGCTGCGCCCAGACCTATTTGCCTCCGAATGGTATCAACTTCTTAAATCAAAAATCTACTCTCTAGGTTTAATACTTGAAGATCTCTGTATGCTGTCACCCAGAGAGATTCTGCAAACCTTAAAAAGCAGACTTCTAGCACAGGAATACCATATCTTGTTGGGCCAAGCAAATAAATCACACTCACCCCTTTCTGTCAGAATAGTACCAGAGCAGGGGCACATAGCCAAATATCTTGAACTATTAACTGAACCCCAACAGAGATGGATTATTACAAGGGCCAGATGCAATCCTTTTCCATCGGCCTTTACGAAGGGTCCCTACCTATCTATCCCTCTCCAGGATCGGGTCCGTCCACACTGTAAAAACCAAGTGGAGACTCTTGCTCACATTATACTTGACTGTCCGAGATATGTGGGTATTAGGAATTTCTCTCCTGGGTGGGTCTTAGACAAATCTGAAAGAGACTCTGACAACTCTGTTGTGGAGCTTTTGTTAAATAACACAGAGGCCATGCTCTTGGGAAAAGTAGCAAAATTTCTTTTACAAGTGACAGAATTTTCTAAGTAACATCCAATGCTAGATATAGTTTATCTGTCTGTGTTTTGAATGTACTTCAGAAATGTCTGTAATGCTCTGGAGCCTATTTTAATATGCCTAATAAAGGTTGTTGTATTGCTTCTGGAGGCAGTGCAGGAAAGGCCACACTGTGTCACCTTCAATGGACTTTCCAGAGATGTGGAGAGGGAGGAAAAAGAAAAACCCTTCATTGCCACAAGAAAGCCCTCCATGACCCCCAATGGACTTATGCCACCAAGATAGGGCCACAGCACAACTGACCACAAAGGTGGGGTGGAAGCCGACTAACATCAGCCCCCCCCCCATACACTGGTGTCCATTCTGGATGCCAGCATAGCTCCACAGCAGTCCAGGCTTCTGGGTCCCCCTGTATGGAGCTGAGTGGCAGCTGGTGCATTTGTTCCCCCCACCCCTCCACGACAGCTAGTGTTGTGTGATGTTAATTTCAGGTAGATGGGTTTTTAGATTTCAAATGCAAAATTACAGCTTCCTTTTGGCTCTACCTAACTGAAGCAGAGAGTTAGGGCCCTAGGATCTCTGGCACGGCATAGTGCACAGGTGTCAAACTCACGGCCCTCCAGATGTTATGGACTACAGTTCCCATCACCCCTGCCAGAATCATGCTGGCAGGGGATGATGGGAACTGTAGTCCACAACATCTGGAGGGCCGCAAGTTTGACACCTATGGAGTGGCTCTAGTGTAGGGACAGGGAGATCGAGGGTCCAATCCCCATTAGCTTTGAAATTTACTGGGTAATCCTTACGGTGTTGGAAAAGGCCATCAAGTCGCAGCCCAGTTATGGTGATTGCATAAAATTTTCAAGGCAAGAGATGACAGAAGCGGCTTGCCGTTGCTTGCCTCTGGTAGCCCAGGACTTCCTTGGTAGTTTCCCACCCAAATACTCTTTAGGGCTGACCCTACTTAGCTTCCAAGATCAAACACGATCAGATGATACTAGCTAAACAAAGTGGTATAGTTCACAGTCTTGTCGTCTTTATTTTTAAAAAAAGATTCTCGAACAATTTTTTAAAATAAAAGTAAAAAAGGATACCTGCCAGTAGGTTCAAAATCAAAGACACTGGATGGGAAGAATTTTTAATGATAATTAAAACTCGGTAAATAAATTAAATATGTTGAGCACAAAACAGAAAAAGGTTTAAGCGTTGTGAATCTCCCACTGACTTCCATGGCAAACTAGCAGGCCAATCGGGGGGGGGGGAGTGGACCTACCAGTGGAGCTGGCATAAGATAAGGTGACCAGATGGTCACCTTTGTGAACCGGGATGGGGGGTAGGCGGCTGCGCGCTCGCATGCACGCGCAGCCGCAGGAGCGCACTGCCTTCTGGGGCGCTGCCATTTCCCACCCTGTGACAGGGCGGGAAACGGCAGCACCCCAGAAGGCCGTGCTCCTGCGGCCGCTTGCAGGAGGCTGCTGCACTGCCTTGCGCCCCAGAAGGCAGTGCGGCAGCCTCCCAAATATCGGGACAATTGAAATAACCTGCGGGACGTGGGACAAATTGTTTGAAGGCGGGACTGTCCCGCCAAAAGCGGGACGTCTGGTCAGCCTAGCATAAGAGGCAAATGCACAAATGGAGGGCTTAATATCTGGGTGGCCAGGCACCCATCAGACCCACCACCACAAAAGCTGCAAGTCCCAGATGCAGTGGGGCTGTTCTGGCATCCAAAATGGATGCTGGAATGGGGAGGGGATGGCCCAGGGTGTTCCCAGGGGTGGAGTCAAAGTTAGTCAGCAGAAATGGCCATAATCATCTTTGGGTCACCACTGAGGAATGCAGCAGGGTATGAATGAAGTAAATAAATACATCTTCTGTGTCAAAAAGTGTTTCTGACATGGTTTGTTTGTTTTTCTGCTGGCCGTATTTTTACAACTGGATTGTTGGTGTTCTGTTAATTTACATTGATCTTTATAGAGGACTGTATGGTTTAAATAATTTGTGAGCAGCCCTGCCTTTACAGAGAGTACAAATTCTCGAATAAATGAGCACATGAACCAAGAATTAGAAACTCTCAGGCCAAGCAAATCACGAAGGAAGCAGTCCCGGAGATGCTCACTTTTCCTGATCCTAGAACCTCATAGTCAAGCATTATTTATTATGGTGAAACCATTTGGGGAAACTATGCCCAGTTAATGGTAGGGAGTTCCTCCCCATTCCGCTCCTGTGCCTCAAACAGCAAGCTGGTAGGAAGTGAGGTGTGGGTGGGTGGGTGGGTGGGGGGCAGGCCTGATACCGCATGCTGGACTCATAGGATTGGGCTCGCACTCCTCTTTCCAACTTGCCTTGGGAAGCAAGGTGGGGGGAGAAATGAGCCCAGAAACTCGCTGCTGCCCCTCAAAAAACAGCTTTCTAGTGCCCAGTGTCCTCTTTAACCTAATGGGCTTTACTGCTAGTTCACCATAAAACACTGGTAATGAAATAAAGCAGGCAAATGTAACCAAAAAAACTCTGAATAACTCCAGATGTGGCCTAGACATGACAATTTTCAAACATCTGTCTGGTTAGAACCGGGTTGGTTCATCTCCTGGCAAATCTGCAAATGTTTTCGTGCGTCTTCTGGTATAAATAATTAATCATGATAAGGATCTGGAACGACTTTACTTATAAACAGGTCCCGTTAATTCCAGTGACTTTACAAATATGTCATTTGTCCACTTAGTACACAGTATGGTGTGATAAATTAGCCTAAGAGAAGCATGTCGGAACACGGTTAGGCTGCATTGTTTATTTTGATCTTCCAGGAACAAGCGTTATACAGCATCACTGATTTTCAAGGGTCTTAATCTATAAGGGAAGGGAATATACTTTTTCGTCAGGTTCGGGAGCACAATTCAAAACCCAACCTTGCATCTTACGAAGAACTACAGGACGGGACTGTTCAACATCGTCGCTAAAAAGTGAAAGACTTCACTTCTCCAGAACAAATTAGATTTTCTCCCCAGACAACTTCCATCTCCACAGATGGTCTCAATAGGGGCTTCCAAGTAAGTGAAGACAAGCCAAAGGACAGAAGGTTACGCACAATAAATCTAAATCGTATCCTTGGTCTTGCTCTGCCAACAAAAATGTCGTTTGCTCAAAAACATGAAACTTAGAACCATTCTGTTCTTTACTGGAGAAGAAATAAAGATAGAAGCTTTGAATATATAAGCTATCCTGTTCTTAGTTGTACACTGTGCAATTCATACACCGCATTGCTTAAACTGGGCTCTGGGAACGTCACGCTCTAGGCAGATCTGATAGTTCATGCAGGGTCATTTGGTGCAACTCTCCCTTGCAAAAATCCCCGTCCTCTGCATAGGGCCATTAGTAAAATCTAAAGTGCTAAAAAGCTAGCATTGCAAAACCTGAATTGGAAATGATACAGCCAGTGGTGGGATCCAAAAATTTTAGTAACAGGTTCCCATGGTGGTGGGATTCAAACTGTGGCATAGCGCCAATGGGGCTGGGCGGGGCACGACGGCCAGAGCGTGACAGTGCTGCTGGAGCATTCAGGCGAGGGCATTCCTGGATAGGGCGCTGTGGCAAAGGCAGCAGCCGCTGTGCCTTATAGAATCGCTTGGGCTGAGGAAGCTTGAATGCACGCGGCGCCATGAGCTGCCACGCCCGCCCGGTCTGCACCCTCCTGCTAGACTGCTTCAAGTTCTGCGCGCTACTGCTGAGAGGAGGGGCGTAACTAAGGCAAAAATCACGTGGCAAAATCACCAATGAGTAACCCCCCTCTCGGCACACACAAATAATTAGGAACCTACTCTCGGGAACCTGTGAGAACCTGCTGGATCCCACCTCTGGATACAGCCATATGCTAACATGTCAGCCCTGCTTGCAATATTGCCTGCCAGTCAGAGGAGCCTGCATCGGCCACTGGAAGAACGGCAAGCCTGATCAGGTGAGTGTGGCTTGCAGCTCCTGAACCCCACCCTATTGGGAATACTTGCAGAGGGGTGGGGCCTGGCAGCTACTTCAACAGCAGCAAGCCTGTCAGCCCTGCTTGCAATATTGCCAGCCAGCCAGAGAAGTCTGCATCGGCCACTGGACATTGATGCAGGGCGGGGTCTAAATGGAATAAACAAACAAACATACCCTAAGTATAAATGACATGAAGTTTGCTGTTCGTATGGGAAAGTGGGTTCCCCAGATTAAAATCTGCGGATGTTAGGCACTTCACCCTGCTTTGACCCCCTCTCAGAGGTGGGATCCAGCAGGTTCTCACCAGTTCCCGAGAGTGGGTTACTAATTATTTGTGTGTGCCGAGAGGGGGTTACTAATTGGGTTTCCTTGCAGTCTGTTGGAACTGGATAACTCAAAATACTATGGATCTCTAACACCTTAAACATCTGAGATATTGCTGTCTCCAGCCTTCCCCAGACACCTGAAACTAAAACAAACTGGGGAAAAAGGGGATTGCTGTAGTGCTCCTTGCCTATCGAGGGCTTCTTAAAGGGACAGGGCCTAACTAGGGTTCCTGTACAACTGTACAAAACTACTAAGCCCATTCTATTTAAGGGGATAACTGAGGCTTAAACAAAGAAAATAGCAACGGTGTCTCTAGGGGCATGACACCAACGGTAATGAAGGAAGTCCAGGTGGCTGTGAATTTGATAGAAGGGAAGCAGGGATGCATTTGGTACACTAGTCAGTAGAGCTGTCAGCTCTGGATTGGGAAATACCTGGGGATATTGGAGGTGGAGCCTCAGGAGGGTGGGGTTTGGACAGAGGAGGGATCTCAGCAGGAAGTAATGCCGTAGAGACCATCTCCCAAAGCAGCCATTTTTTCCAGGTAACTGATACCTGGCGATCAGTTGTAATTCCAGAAAATCTCCATCTGTCACCCGGAGGTTGGTAACCTTACTAGCCAGGGACTTTAACATCTCAAGAATGAGTAGTCTTGAAGCAGGCAAAAACGAGACATTAAGGAAGGATTCCGCAATTGTCGGGCAAGCAAATCAGCCTTAGATGCTTGTCTTTCTTGAACCACAAACAAAGGGAGCTGGGAGAGGATTAGAGTGCACAAATTGGAGGGGTTGGTCTTGAGTTCCAGAGATACTTCAAACGGTGTGAAATGTGGGGCTTTTATCAAACCCTGAGTGTCAGGGTGAGCCATGCAAATGATAATTACAGTCAGAGGTGGGATCCAGCAGGTTCTCACCAGTTCCCGAGAGTGGGTTACTAATTATTTGTGTGTGCCGAGAGGGGGTTACTAATTGGGTCTGCTTTTCCGTTAGAAATTCCATTAGGTCCAAAAATCATAAAGTCCTGTTGTTTCCTATGTGGCTGGTTAGTAAAGGTAGAAAACGGGATAATTCTCCCTGTTGGGCTGTTTTAAAAACATGTTTTAGAAATATGGTAAAGTTCCTTGTTTAAGGAAAGTATCCTTCTTTTGATTTCTAGAAACAAAATTAAGTATTTGAAAGAATTAAGTATTTAACAGGCATTCAATTAGAGGAGAAGTGGTTGTTTCTGTTGGCAGTAGACGACAGGACTTGCTATAATGAGTTTAAATTATGGACAGAAAGATACCAGCTGGAAATTAGTAACTTTTTTTTACAGTAAGAGTTTTTTACAGTAACAGAGAAGTTATTAATGCCCCGCCCCAGAATGCCCAGCCACGCCTCTGTCGTGCCCCTCCCAGCCCCATTGGCGCTACGCCACTGTTTGAATCCCACCACCAAGGGAACCTGTTACTAAAATTTCTGGATCCCACCACTGATTAGAGTCCTTTTGTGAGGAAACCAGAGGAGAGTCACATGGCAATGGGGGAGTCTGAGAATATGTGGGAAAATGTGCACTGATGATGTTGCTGGAAATTCCAGATGTGGTCTGACCCCCTTGGACCTCTGCCTCTAACCCTCAGAGCCAGGAAAGAGATCAAGTGCCTGCAGCAGTCTACAAAAAGCAAATTGTGTGAAACGGACATGATTTGGATAATGCCATGCAGGCGGGGAGAGGGGATCAAACCCTTTCAGTCCCATACGGTTTCCCTTATCCAAACTAAGCTCCTCTTGTTTTCCGTTAGCACTTTTCAAGAAACCCCCTTTAAAATATTAATAGTCGTGTGGGAAGCCAGATTTCCGTTATTTGGGGCGAGGCCTTGTTTTCAGGTTTTTATCTCCCAGGCTGATCCCAAAGGACTCCCAGATAACGCGATGGAATTAGACGAAGCCGTTGTCATGCCGCTTTGTCTGAGGTTTATCACAGGGTTGTGACGGCGGGTGTGTACGGCTTTCTTGCCTTTCCTGCAAGGCCGTTGCCATCTCTTAGAGCAATTCCAAATACCTTTGCTTTTCATCACTCCTGTGAGCAGCTCACAAAACATCAAAGGTTGGGCAGGAAACAGGCTTATATTGGTTAGGTGTATTTTGGAAGGGAACATGGGGCTGTAATAGAAAACACAAGGCCCTTGAACGCAAGATGGGACGCGAACATGATGGAATCGGGCATATGTTTCGTTGCAGTTGAGGTCAGTCAGACATAAAGCTTATTGTGGTGTGGGAGGGAGTCCGTTGCAGCTGCCTGACCTGAATTAACATTCCAGGAGGAAGGGTTTAGGGAAAACAGAAGAACACACCCCAGGAGAAAAGCCAGAAAAGTCCAAAATGAAAAGACTGCTCCTTATAAAACTTGGTAAGAAAACCGTTTCTTATTAACAATGACTTTTTTGGTATTGTCGAAGGCTTTCATGGCCGGAATCACTGGGGGGTCGTGGGGTTTCTGGGCTGTGTGGCCGTGTTCCGGTAGCATTTTCTCCTGACGTTTCGCCTGCATCTGTGGCGGATGCCAGCCACAGATGCAGTAGCGTCAGGAAAGAAAAATACTACGAGCTACTGCTCCTCCCACAACCAAAGCCTAATTCTAGTATTTTTCTTGTTTCTACGGCTAAAATTATTAATAGTTTCTGAAACATTAAAAAAAAATCTTCTTCCACATTTCTGTTGGCTAGCAAGCTTTGAAGTCTGTTTTAGATTCGAATTGGAAACCTGTGCCCCAGTTCTGGAATAATCGGAGCTCGAAGAAACATGTGGAGTTCCATGCTGCCCTCCTGAAACTTTAGGAAGGCACTTTTCATACACATATTACACATCCTTTGAAGCTTGTCTTAAACCCGAACCCAAAAGAGGTCGAATCCCCACTACCGTCTTAGCCAAGTTTCAGAACACAAACTAACCAGGTTTGAGGGACGACCTCCCAATTGCTTGCGTGGCAGATTCCGTTTCTGGCGCTCGTTCTCCCCGTTAATCCGCGTTCCGGCAGGACCTGGTTGCAAGTGGCATAGACCCCATTAAAACGGTTCAGAGCTGATCCGAGGGGAGGGATGAGGGTTGAAACCCTGACTCGTTCCCACCCTGGAGTGTGGCAGCAGAATTAGGGCAACCAATCCAGCACTGTAGCCAATCTGGCGCAGCCTTTCCTTGGTTTCATTTTCGCTTTTGCGATTGGCCAGCAGAAGGGGATGCAAACATTAAACAGTCAAACGCGTGACTTTGAATCGTTCATGGTTTACACAGGTAACGATTAACAGTTTGCATAGTTAAACAGTTAAACGTTCAACTTTTACACGCTGGTTTTTGATCACACCCCTATAATGTACGTTTCTGCAGTGGGAAAAGGTCCCGTCCCATCAAGGCACGCCAGCCAATCAGGGGAGACCGGCAAAGCGAGCTCGCCTGGTAGTGGGAATTGCTAAGAGTTCTGCAACCGGGTGTGTCTGCTGTGTGCTCGCTGGGGTGGGGAGGGAGAAACTCCGATGAAGAGGACACGGTTTCACAATGAACAGGTTTGGATCTGCATGCAAATTTCAAGTGGGGATTCGACCACAAATGTTCCAGTTCTGGAGCTATGGAGGTGTTGAGCTGCTGATGGAGCTTCATGCTCCCCCTCTGAAATTGTAAAAAATCACATCTTCTTACATATTTCTGTTGCCTAGTAATCATCAAACTTCTCTTGGACCTCAATCCTAAAACAAATGTCTGAGTTATGGGGTAATGGGGGGGGGGGCAGTGGCATACCGCTAATCAGGCACATGCCATTTCATGACATGACAAAACGGTGTGCGCCCAAGTCACATGCCACAGTGCCCCGCTTCTCTCCTGGCCTCCCTGCAGGCCAGTTTCTTCCCTCCCCAGGCCCTGGGGAGAGCAGGAGTCGGCCTGCACGGAGGTGGGGGGCAGGGCTTGGTGGCAGGTGGTGGCGGTGGCAGTGGTGGCGCCTGTCTGGGCTGCCCACCACAGTGCCTTGCCCTCCAGGCTCTCCTGCAGGCAAGCTTCTGCCCTCTTCTGACCTCTGTCGGCCTCCCTGCTGGCTCCCGTAAGTGGGGCGTGGGGACCCAGCCGTGGGGGCAGGGACCCGGGCAGGCAAGGTGTGGGAAGGTGGTCATGCCCCTGGGTGCCATTTAGGCCAGTATGCCACTGATGGGCGTACTGTCACAGTTATGTATGGAGCTCCATGCTTACCCCCCCTCCCCTAAGCACTGCCCTGATAAGAGAAGCTTTATGTATGAAAGGTTGGAGGCTCAGAATTGCCTGCTCCACCGAAGTGAACGGAGGTGGCCTTGGAGGCTCCCATTGGAAATGCCACTGAATCTGAATGGAAAATAAAATATTTTCAGAACAAAACGGGGGGGGGGAAGGGAACAATGTGGAACTCCACGGAGGAAATGTTTTATTTCCTGCCTGAAAAAAATGTTTTAAAAGGTCTGTGCAGAAGGTAGCTTTCTGCCAGGAGAAAAGGGAAAGAATATTTCATGGCAGCCCACCGAGATTCCTGAAATGCTGCTCCCAGGAGACAAAAGACCCTCCAGAAAAGTGGGCGAGGGGATTAAAGTGGGATGTTCATAGTGGAAGAAGGACCTGAGTGAAAACTGCCTCCCTTTCTACTAGCAGAAGGCAACATATGGATACAACCCAGTGGGTTTATTAGAAAGCATGTGTTGCTATAAACATTTGCTCGAATGTTATTACTCGGTTTCTGATGTTTTGTGGAGATTCTGATTTTGATAAGTTGCCTTGAGAACCTGTTGGGCCATTTGGCGGACGATATCACAACAAATAACTATTGAAAATCTACATCAGGGTTCCAAAGACATGCACAAAACAGTCCTGGACGATTCCAGTGTAGGATTGAATGTAGCAATGGTCTGGCCAACACATTTGTGTATACACAATCAGGATGCTTTTGGAACATTTCTCAAAATGAGGATAAAGCCCCACCAAAATGAATCACCTCGTCGGGAAATCAAGGCTGTGAGATTTCTGGGCCATACGTTGACTTTTTTTTGTTGCGATGAAGCAAGGCCCCGATTTTGAACTCAAGAATATGTTCCTGCCTGTCCACTATTGAGTCTGTGAAGATTTGGGTTCCAAGGTCAAAGTTCTACCGTCTTCCTCAGGCCTCCTTTAGAAAATATATAGCCCTTCAACTGTGAATGATATTGTGGTGAGGATTCCCACAACCCTTGACACACAGTAACCATTCCTTCTTTCACATGGGAACTGCAGGCACACAATGTGCATCTATGTGCAAAAGAGCCAGAACGTCAAGCCCTGCATGTACAGCACAATAGACATTATTTTATTTCCTCATTCTGTTATCCTATTCCTGGCCCTCATTTGCACATGGGTTGAGGTGGAGACAACTTCACACCGACCCTTTGGATAACTGAGGGTGCTAAAAGATCCATAAACCTTAAGACAGTTGGCCAATAAGGAGAGGTCTTGGTAGTCTACTTAATATACGGCCAATAGCCATATCAGTCTCTTTCTCAACAGAAGGGACCTCCAACCATCCTCTTGTTAATGCAAGTTGGGCAGACTTCTGTAGGGTTTTTGCTACTCAAAGAAAGAAGCTGAAAGGATCAAACCTGGAGCATACATTGGATGATGAAAGGAGTCTTCAGACCAATAGCTTGGCCCAGAGAACTTGGACAAGATCCCCCCTTGAGACAATTATGACTCCCAGACTCAAAGGTTCATAGGCCTCCCTCAGCTATGAATTAATGTATGGCTGGGAGTAGGTCAAACTAATCATGTGACTACCAATGGACTCTGAACAAGGATGGAGTTACTGACAGGCAAGGATGCCAACAAGAGGATGTCTGTCTCCACTTCATCCCTAAAGTTTTAAATTGTCCCCACTGAAATAAAAATAAAGAAGTGAATTAGCTATTCTGCCTTTTGCAGGTCCCTGGTGGTGACCTTTATTTATCTACCACAGGGGTGTTGTATTCTTAATTCTGCGGCTGGGATCAGTCCTGCTGAGCCGCTAGCTTTTTCAGAGAAGTTCCACATTCAAAGTATTTTGTTTTCTCTCCACCAGCCAGTTTCTCTAGTGTCACTGAGATATGGAGGATTCAAACTAAGGCTGTGTCCACCGATCACAATGACAAGGAGGCTTTGCAGTCTAGTAGGCTACAGCAAAACTCTCAAAAGCATTTCAGTGGCAAGTGAAGCCAAAGTTGCATGATGCTAGAGTGGATCCAACCATCCTCCAAGGAAGCAGCCTAAGAAGACTTCTTCCATCAGAAGTGCCTCTTCTGTTGGAGGAGAAGCCACTTGAGTTGGAGAAAGACTTTAGACATGAGGAAGATGCCTTGGTGGATTCCTTCACTGGAGGAAGAGCCACTTGAGGAGAAGCCACTTGAGTTGGAGAAAGAGGAGAAGCCACTTGAGTTGGAGAAAGACTTTAGACATGAGGAAGATGCCTTGGCGGATTCCTTCATTGGAGGAAGAGCCACTTAAGTTGGAGGAAGTCTTCTGAGTCTGGACCAAAGCTCTGTGGTGGATTCTTCAATTGGAGGAAGACTTCTTAGGCTTGAGGAAGTCTTGTTGGTTGAGCCATCCATTGAAGGAAGAAGCACTTATGTTGGAGGAAGACTCTTTAGACATGGGGAAGGCTCATTGGTTGATTCCGCCATTGAAATAAGAACCACTTAAATTGGAGGAAGATTTTTTAGGCATGAGGAATGCTTGTTGGTTGATTCACCAATTGGAGGAAGAGCCACTTAAGTTGGAGGAATACTTTTTAGGAAGGAGGAAGGCTCCCAAACAGGTTCCTCCATTGTAAGAAGAGCTACTTGTCATAGGAAGTCTCCTGAGACTAGAGAAAGGCTTCAAACTTCCACAGTGGAGTGGTAGGATATGGGGAGGATCCACCCTACTATCTAATTGGCCAGATGCAGGATCTTGCTTTCTCCCTGCTGTGGCATTAACTGCCATGACCACATTGCACCAAAAAAATCCTTAGGATCAACCTTAGTTGAAGTATAACTTTTAAAATAAAACACACTTTCCTTGTCTACTGAGCTTAATTAAGTATTTATCAATTAATTTCTCCCAGAAGTTCATAGGACATTGAATGGCGGTGTGTGCCAAATAGTGTTGTTTCTGTTCTCTTGCTTGACCCCCTTCATTATTATTTTAATTCTTCTGTTCATTCTACACAGTTCCAATCAACACATCCCATTCTTCAGCAATTCCACATCTGGATAATTACTTCCATCTCCTCCTAATATCTCTCAGGAACTTCCAGCTCTGGGGGATTGTAAAAAAAAAAACCTTGGAAAACATCCAGTTGATAATGTATCTTCCTTTAAAAAAAACCTCAGGTTTCTAAAGAGGAAAACTTGCATGTCCAAAGTTGTTGCAAATTTAAAAGTGCTCATAAAAAGATGGAGAAACAGCTAAGAAAGATTAAAGAAACCACTAGAAGGAGCAAAACACACATGGCAAAGAGAAAAAACCCAAAGCAGTATGAGCACATAACTGGAAGAAATAATACATGCAGAAAACCCTTTGTCACCCTCACAAAATGATGTGCCTCCACAATACCAGATAGCAAAACAGTAGCCTTTTCTTCTATGCACTGCTCTGGTAGCATCTGTAAGAAGTCTTGGATCTCAGGCTAATGTTATTCTTTTCTAAGAGCTACTGACACTGAGAAGGAACCGTGTCCTACCATGTCATTGGTTCAACCATGTGATTTTTTTTGCTGCAGACATTACTGAAATGATGTGTGATCCAACTCTCTGGAAGCAATTCCCCATGCCAACTTAACACATTTATAAGTTGATGGCATCCATGGGGCACTACACAAGAATGAAAGCACCTCTTTCTATTGCAGACAGCAGTGGCCATTATGATGTTTAGTAGCTAACAATGCCAGAGTTAAATTTAAGATTGAGGTCTGTTGTGCTTTAGTAGTTCAGATGATGCAGTTTGTTCTTAGAGGGGGAGCGCCCCAAACATCAGCTGTTGCCATATGACACACTTCTGAAGTGTGTATCCTGAAGGACCCGTCTCACCCTGCTTTTTCTTTTTTTGAACTATTACCATCTGGCAGAAGATACAGGGTCATGAAGACCAGGACAACTAGACTCAGAGACAACTTTTATCCTAGAGCTGTGGCTATGATTAACTCCATGGCAATGTGTTGACGTGGTGGTGGCTGCGTAGAGATGGTTGTGTAAAGATGTCTGTAAGTTGGGGGTGTGCGGATTGCAGCCCCCCAATGCCTAGTGCGGATTGCAGAGATGTTCATTGGGGGATGTTTTGTATTTTTGTGTTTTCGCTGTTTTGTATTTTCGTTGTGTGGACACAAGGCACAATGTGTGTGCACAATGACATTAAAGTTATTCTATTCTATTCGGCTCACTAGGAGCAATCATATCAGATTTCTCATCCCAGCTGGTTGGACCCTGAATCCCTTTTTTCCTCCCTTGTGCAAAGAAGGATCCCCCATTCCTTATTTTCAAGATACTTAGTGTTTCTCCAGACTGAATGTTTGCTGTAAAATTATTTCCATATCAGTAAATGAACATGGTATGAGTATGTGGAAAGTGTCATCAAGTCACAGCTGACTTATGGCAACCCTATAGGATTTTCGAGGCACAGGACATTCAAAAGCAGTGGCGTAGTGCCAACAAGGCAGGGGGCCCCAAAACCCCAGGCGACACTGCAGTGGGGGCATGGCCGAGCCATGGAGGGGGTGTGGCGGGGCATTCTGGGGGCATGGCAGGATGTGGCAGGGACGGGTGATGCCGCAGCAGGGGCGCAGGGCGCGCACGTGCCCTGGGCACAGTTTCCCCTCGCTCTGCCCCTGTTCAAAAGTAGTTTGCCATTGCCGCCTTCTGCTTAACAGTCCTGGTTTTCCTCATATCATACATAAAAAGATGTATATATTGTGCATACAAATGCCATATATGTTACATATATAAGGTGACCAGATGGTCACCTTGTGAACCCAGGACGAGGGGGTAGCTGCTCGCGATGTACTGTGGCGCAGCAGCAAGAAGCCGCGACACTGCCTTCTGGGGCGCTGCCGTTTCCCGCCCTGTCACAAGGCGGGAAATGGCAGCGCCCCAGAAGGTCAAATTCTCCTTGACGGCCACGGCTTGCTCGCAGGGAGTGCACTGTTTTTTCTGGGGCGCATGCCATTTCCCCACCCTGTGACAGGGCGCCGGAAGCGGCAAGCGCCAAACAGAAGGTCAACAATGCGTTCTGCGCATCGGCCCTTGCGGGAGGCTGCCGCACTGCCTTGTGCCCCAGAAGGCAGTGTGTCAGCCTCCCAAAAATTGGGACAATGGAAGGAACCCGCGGGACGCGGGACAAATTTTGCGAAGGCTGGTCAGCCTATACATATAAGAAATGCAATATGTTTTTATACAGATGAATCTAGAACCAAAACAGCTGATGGAAATGTAAGTGAATGTAAAAAGAAAAACGAGGATCATTTTCTCATCCCAACTGACCACGTGCCACCTCAAATGACTTCAAAGATTGGCATGGGGGGGCGGGGGCAAGTTTTCTGCATTAATGTGACAGGAATTGCATACAATATTCCAGCGGCTACTCAAGCTGTACATAAAAGTGAATCGGCACATTTCCTCTGTACTTACTACACTCCCCACCCCCACTATATGCGACTTTCCAGATAAGATTCCTCTGTGTATATCATTTTAATGTGAACCATTCCTTCTGGAAAAATCTCCCTTTTGGAAAAAGGCTTTTGGGTCAAGTTTGAGTTCAGTAATTAGGCTCAGATTTTTCACTCAGCAGAGGATGGAAATTCTTACAGCTGCTGATCTCATTCTGATAGGGTGACACATTTTCCAACTGAGCCGGGATAAAACGTCTGGGAAATATATAATGTTGTGTCCATTTTAATTGCTAAAGTTGGACATTTTCCTCCACAAAAGAGACATGAAATGGTTTAAATTAGGAA